>NC_048443.1:25913110-26241511 GCF_004353265.1 Vitis riparia | reverse complement strand
TATATGACATAAGTATTAAAAATGAATTCGTCTAAGTAAAATGAATTCTTAACTCCGATCTAGGGGCATTATTTTATAGATTTAATTTGTGTTCGATTTTTTTTTATAATTAATTTTAAATTTGCGTCATGTTTTTAGGTTGAATAGCATCAAATATGTTAGAAATGAGGTTGAGTGATGGTTATAGGCTTATAGCTGAGTAATTTGATCAAAGCTTGGGATTAATTTAATCAGAAATCTTATTGAAAAGAATGTGAAATGGGTGATTTATATCTTAAAAAACTTTATGTAAGCAATTGAATCTTGAAGCAGACGTTATATATATACATATAAATATGCTACCTAGTTGCAGTTGCTTGATCAGCAGGTAATGGAATTCTACGGCTGCTGGGAAGATGGTCATGGCAACTTCTGCTAGGTCAATGCGTACCTCAGCTTGCTAAAGATAGATGACAACTCATTTCCAAGAAGATCATTGACCAAATCAAATTAATCTTATGATTGAAGATTCTGTGAATTTGTTTGTTCATGGCACCCATTGATGTCATATTATGACCCTTACTTTCATATTTGTGTCTTAAGTTAATGACCAAGTGCTCTATGTTCTTATCAATTACAGTTTTGATATAAACTTTATTTGCCTAAATATGGAGTTGAAATACTCGTCGGCTCTGAGTTAGAATTAAAGCACTAATGGAAAGTGTACTTTAGGATTCACAATTTGTGTAAATGGATTGTATTCATATCGTACCAAAATTTAGGCATTCTATTACTAGGTCAACCAAAATCCAATACCAAATAATAGTCAAATTAAAATATAAATCTAAATTTAATTATTAAATAAATAATATATCGAATAACTCATTCAATAATTGGACCATTTTATTTAATAATTAGGTTGAATTATGTATTATATAAGTTCATATAATTAATGTCTTAATCAAACATGTTTATCATTTGATAGAACTATCAATTACAAGTAAAAGATGATGGTCTTTTTTTTAACACGCTTTTTGCTTAAAAAGAAGAAAAAAATCATCTGACTCAACAATGGTAACTATCCCGCTTTCATTCTCTAAATATTACATGATGGGTTAGATTGATTGAGGAATGAAGTTGCAATATAAAATATAGCACACTCATTCAACTATTAGTTTTTTGGGTGGGGATAGAAACATATGCAATAAATGTATTATGATAAAAATATTAAAGCATATTGATTCCAAAGATCATGCACCTATTAAATATTGACTACAATTAAGCTTCTTTTCCAAAACCTTCTATATGAAATTAATTAATCTTTATGGTATAAAGTGTGATGCTCAAATGAGCTCTACCATCGAATGTATCCACCTCTTTCAACCCATTAGTTGACAACTCTATCTCTCTCAATAATGCTTCTCTCATCTCTTTAAACATAGTTGCTTAAGACCTATTAAAACTTACTCCTTTAAATTACATTTTATGTGGGGTATAATCTAACTCGCTCTTGAATGGTTAGGATCTCATGGACTATCTTGATTGTTCTACCCCTTGTCTTTTCATTATTCTTAAAACAGATGGAAAAGAAAAACTAAATCCTGACCATGTTTTATGGGCAAGTTAGAATCAACTCTTACTCAATGCAATAGTTACTTTTCTTTTTAAGAAAATTACTTCCCTATGTTAGTAGCATCAATCAAGAATTTGTGAGATGTTTGGACCATGCTTACTAACATATATGCCAAACCATTTCATCAAGCAATGTCTCCAATTATATGCAGCGAGTGAAAATCTTTGTTGATTAACTTGAGCTTATTGTTGAATTCAATATCTCCAATTTTGCTGGCTTTATTAAGTTAGACCTTTAATTGTAATTCTTGTAATTGCAATAAAGCTTACAGGCCAAAATACCATAACATCACCAAGTGTCTGACCAATCTTTTATATTGTTCAAAATACTAAGTCTTTTTACATGGCAACTCTAGTTAAAAAAAAAGTCACTACGGCTTTTGTCTCAACAATGTTTGCTTCATTTTTGTTCCTTATGGGGGCATCATAGGCGAAATGTTAATTTCAAAGATCTTGAGCAAATTAAAGCAAATGTTGATTCCAAATATCATGGTCAACCATTGCATTAGTACTTACTTTTCTTTTGCAAATTATGCAATATATAGATCCTCTATTATTTTTGTATTTGTTATATAGTTTCTCTTCTTAGGTTGTATTCAATTTCTACTTCTAGATTAGATCAAAATTTTGTATAAAAGAAACACAATCAAGGAATACAATCGAGCTTCTTTCCCAAAACTTTCTGTCCAAAATTCTTTTTTTTAAAAAAAAAAAAAAAAAACATCACAAAAGTTGTGATTACATGGTATTAATTGACCCTAAATCCTCATTTGAGATCCACAATCTTTTTCTATAACAGTTAAATTTTCTTAGGCAGTGCTAAGGATGAGAAAACTGATGATACTGCAGTGAACAAGAAGGCAAGGAGAAGGAGGCTGGCAGCTGCACTTCCCTTATTGAAAAATTTGTTGGCACCCGAGGAGGCTTCCTTCAGATCTATGGTAGCACCAAATGCTGCACCAACCCCTGTGGCTAGTACATAGGATACCACCTGCACAAACCATACGTATGTTAAACTTCATGTGCTTAGCCCAATGTGAATATTGCAGGCCTAGGTTTCTGGTAGTCCTTATTGGGCCAGGCCTGGGGAACGTTTGGGAAGCTGAGAAATGGTGGAATGTTTTAAGAGTGGATGGAGAATGGACCCATCTTTTGATAGTCAAGTGGGACTGTGGATGAGGTCGATTGAATGATATAGATGTTTAAAGCCCAAGGCCAATGTATTGAATGGGTGATTGAAGCACCAGTACAAGCCCATGGATCAAGCGTGGCCTCCATCAAAGTCAGCCGACAGATTAGGGTTAGTTCTAAGAGAAAATAGAGTTGTTTCCTATTCTTTAAAATTTTTTTAAAATGTATTGAAAATAATACTTTTTATGACATGTTTCTAAATTATTTATTTTCATACTCGAAAGAAAAGGTGAAGTAAGGAAATATATGAAGGTTGCACCTTATCGCCGTAGAAGTCGAATTGATAGAGTCCATCACCACTGCTTAAGCGTTTTCCCATGCACACCTGATAGATTGTGAAAGCAATTTGCAAAAGGGTATATGCAAATCCCACCACAAGCGTAAAAACCATGTACCTGCAATCCACAAAAAGCTCCAAATCAAACAATATGGTGAAGAAAAGAAAAAGAACAAGTTCTCAACCTCAACTCTATAAATATGTCTAATTCACTAATATTTATAATATTTTTAGGAAATATTTCTAATTTTTTAATATTTGAAAATAATTTTTTTAATAAAAAAATTTAAGAGTGTTTCTTAAAATTACTCTCAAATAAATTATTAATTACCTGTAGGAGTAGACATCTTTAAAGTGGAGCTTCACTTTACCGTAATCGGAAGATAAGGTGGTGGTGTTGGTGATGAGGACGATGAACGATATCGAAATGGAAATTAGGGTCAGGATCCTTAATACAAGTGCAGCAACAGGGGAAGGAGGCTTCATCTTTGTGTCTTTAGGGTTCAAAAATGGCTGTGTTTATAGTGCAATTGGTCTTCATTTATACAAGGTTTGGTGGTGTGCCACATTTACTTTTTGGCCTTATAGTGCACCGACCACGTAAACATTCCTCCCAGTCATAATCCATTAGGGATTAGTTATAAGTTCACTTTGAAGTTTGGCCATTGCGAGAAGCCGGGTTCATTGACTAAGAAAATAGTGGGAGTGCGGTCATCAAATATCTAATTGAACAGCCCCCTTGTTGCCTATCTCCTTTGGACTTTTTTAAGCTTCAGATGGAGAAGAGCACAGTAAAATCTCATGGCACAACCAGAACCCCTCATCATGAGCTCATTCAACGTCACCCCTAACTTTGGGTTTGAGCTCTAAAATGGACATGAACACTCCATCTGAATCTAAGCAATGGTACTCACTCTATCAACTATTAAAGATGACTCACGGTTTTAAAACACGTTTACAAGATTAAGAGGAGTTCATACTCTTATAAAGCTAGAAACTTTCCCCCCTATGGCCAAACAAACCCCGATCAGGGATCTCTAATATCATTTGTAATGACTCACATCCAATCGTATGAATATTGTTTGTTTTAGACTTAAAGGAGCCCTCACAGCTTTAAAATAAGTTTACAAGATTAATAAAAGCCTCTATATATATAATGTTAGAAACTTTCCCTCTTATCCAATGTGGGACATCATAAGTTACAAATTAAAATGATACATCATCTCATTTTAATTAATTTATAAGTATTAATAATTCATAGGAAATTGAATATTTTACATAATTTGATGTCCTCAAATCTTTCTAGTTTTGTCACTTTAGTGACTAACCAGCTAACCAATATGGATCTTAAAAGAATAGTGATAGTGCAACAAATTAGTACACAATTTTAATTCATATACAAGAAGTAAATTTGAGATTTGAAATATTATAAGCAAATATATTAATATAATCTAAAATTTTCAATTATAAATAAGGCCCCTAAGCTTTCATAGGCCTTGCACTAAAATTTCTAGCTATCGTCAAATCCACCCTACTATTTATCTCCTCTGATGAGGAAATCTAGAGACCAAAAACCTCCATGGTAGAGTCATCACCTTCTTGTGTTGCCACCGTCTATCGCACTACAAATAGTTATACAAAGGAAGCATCCCCTCATTGTCTTTGAATTGCTCTCATGAGTAGAGACAACATTGGTTTTCTGATGATTTGAAGAGAAGAGAGGTCTCAAAAAGGAAATAGCAATGGCTTGTATTCTTGGAGGTGCATTCGTCTTGGCATTTTCTTTATGGGTTTGTTAATTGTGGCCTGGTGATGGGTTGTAGCCCAATATAGGAAAGCTTAACTTGAGGTTGAAGGTGTAACACTTTTAAGAGTCTTGAAAAGTTTTTTCATAAAATTCTAAGACATGGGTATTATTAGAGCATAAAAAATAAGAGACAATCTTGCAAGCTGAATATCTTCTAGCTTCGATTGAACAATGAACACCTTCTATTTGGTCGAAGAATGTCTTGCTGGAAAAAATAAAAAGAACAGGACTGTTATAGAAAACATAGTGCAAACCGAAATAACAGAGTGTTAGAAAATTCTAGATTGAAAGAGTGGAAACTTGTTCTTTCATTCATCATCTGATTGTTTTACATGTGTTTTTATATCAAAAGTTCTAGAATCTAACTCTGGTTACCTGAAGAGACAACAAGGTTGAGCTTGGTTAGCAGATACTGAAACCTGGAATAGACAAAGGCTTAGTGAACAAGTCAACCACTTGTTCTACAAAAGGAACATAAGATACCACTAGTTTTTTTATCTAGCACCTGTTCACGAACGTAATGAACATCCACTTCAATATGTTTCGTTCGGGAATGAAATATTGGATTAGCAGCCAATGCACCAACGCCTTGATTGTCACACCATATGACAAGTGTGCTGACAAGAGAAATTCCAAGTTCTGAAAAAAAAAAACATAGTCATGCTACTTCAGTTAATGCATGAGCGAGGACACAATACTCTACTTCGGTTGAGGATTTTGCAACTATAGATTGTTTACAGGAGCTCCATGTGAGAAGATTAGTGCCAAGAAACACACAATAGCTGGTTGTAGAGTGGCGATCATCAATTGAACTTGCCCAATCTACGTCTATGTATACTTGAAGATGCAAAGATGAAACCGGAGTGAAATACAGTCCATGATAAACTATACCCTTGAGATAACATAATACTCTCTTACACGTTGTTCAATGAAGCTCAGTAAGTTGCTGCAAGTATTGACTAAGTTTGTTTATAGCAAATGTTATGTCTGGTCTTGTGTAAATCAAGTATTGGAGAGCACCAATGGTGCTTTTATAAAGTGTGGGATCAAAAAATGCAGGGTCAAAAGCTGCATGAAGTTTGAGGGTTGCACTCATGGGAGTAGGAACTAGTTTAGCTGAATGCATATTAGTCCTAGTGAGGAGATCAACTGTGTACTTTGATTGTGTAAGATGAAGACCAGTTGTTGTGCAAAGTGCTTCAAATCCAAGAAAATCTTTCACAAGGACTAATATGCATTCAACTAAACCAGTTCCTATTCCCATAAATGCAGCCCTCAAAATTGATGAAGCGTAGAAGAAATTTGTCTCGTAAGAATTGAGGAAATTTCCAATGAGTTGTTGACGGGAAAGGAAATAATTTGTATATATGGAATATGTATACACAATTTTTGTATTAAAATGGTTACAAATGAGCTCAATATAACCCATATACGATCTAAATTTGTCTAGAAAAATGTCTAAGGAAAGTTGACCCTATAGAGTAGTAATCTGATCCTTTCAGTTATGCCTAATCTGATCCCTTCAGTTATGTCTGTAACGTATGGATTATACAACTCATGTCCACACTCCCCCTCAAGTTGGTGCATAAATGTCGTTGATGCTCAACTTGTCAAGTGAGTTGTGAAAGACTTGACTGCATACCCCCTTAGTGAGGATGTCTGCTAGTTGGTCTTCTGATTTGACAAATGGGAATCAGATTATCTTAGCTTCTAAGTTTTGCTTGATAAAATGTCGGTCTACTCTTCCACATGCTTAGTTCGATCATGTTGGACTGGGTTATGAGCAATATCAAGAATTTCTTCCTTAACTCTGATGATCAGCAAACCTCATTCCAAGAACTCTCCTCAAAAGATCTTTCTCTCTGTCCAAACTTTTCTCTTCTTTTTTTCTCTCACCCTCTCACGTTTTTCTCACATTCTCTCTACTCGCCCACCTGCTCCCTTCCAAATATCTCCAGGCCGCACTCCAAAAAGCACCATCCACCTCCAGCTGCCAGGGACACTCCTCCATAACGGCTTGAAGATTCCATAACAGGTGTCCATTTTTCATTGCTCCTCAATTCCACTATCTGATTCTATAGCAGCCATCCACGAGCCGACAAGTGGCTCACTGAGACTGTGACACTTGGCAAAACAGGCTGCCTGAGAGATGAGGCCCCAAATGGGGGTCTACAATCTCCTAAAATATTAGTATTATTTGTTTACTCTAACTTGTAAATTAGATATCATCAAATATTATATTTTTTCAAATTTATAGAACATATAATAAATACTTTTTAAATACCTCATAAAATATTTTTTTTTTTTTCTAACTTGCAAATTAGGCACATGGTGTTTATTATTTTTTTGAATATAATGTAAATACTTATATATATATATATATATATATATATATATATATATATATATATATATATATATATATATATATATATATATATATAATATTAATCAAGAAGACAATATTTATAAGACTAATTTACCAACCTTCCAATAATTTTAAAAATGTAAATAGGGTAATTGGCTGAATTAAAGTCTTAAAAAATATTCAACCACACTAATCCTAAATATTTTTGAATAAATATTTAAATATTTAAAACCATTAAAATAAATACTTTCTTATTAAAGCAATTTTTTCAAAGTAATAAGATAAAAATCATGAAATCTTCAAAACTATAATTACAACAAATATTTTTAACTTTAAAACTAATTTCATAATTTAAATTAATGATTTTAAAAAATAAAAATGTTATAAAAATATTTTTTGTTTATTTTTAATGCCATTTAAAAATGATTTTTTTAATCTCTATTGATAACAATGAAATTATATTTACAAAGGCAAAATAGTAAAAATATATATTTCATTTAGTTTACTTATAATGAACAATTCAAACATGATTGATTTTAATTTTATTTCCTATGTGTTAATTTTTGTAGAGAATATCTTAATGACATAGTTTGGTAAAAAAAGAAAAACAAAACTATCAATAATCGTCTTAATGTCAAATTCAAGTTATTTAAAAATCGTATAAAACCTATTAGAAACCTTGTACACCCTTGTACACTTAGCATATTTCCCTTGTACAATTAGTGTAATATCCTTGTCCAGTTAGTGTAATACCCTTTTACAATGACACAAATTTCATATATTTCCTAATTTATATATCCATGCAGGTGTATTAATCATATTTTCAATAGTTTGGTTGAGAAAATGATGGATGACTTAGGGTTAATTTTTTTCCCCAAATATCATTATTGGGAAAAATATTAGAATTTTCATGTAAGAGTTAAATAAAGTGCATGACATAGGTGTACAATCATTGGGTGACAAGGAAAATAAAAAAGTAGTTTAGAATCAATTAAAATCATTCACAAAGGGTAATCTTGTACACCTTTGTACAATTAATACATTTCCCTTGTACACTTAGTATAATACCCTTATACAATGACACAAATTTTATATCCCTCCTAAGTTATATGTCCACGTAGGAGTGTTTAACCATATTTTCAATGATTTAGTTGAGAAGATGGTAGATGATTTAAGGTCAAAAAAATTTTTCTCCAAATATTATTATTAGGAAAAATATTGGAATTTCCATGCGGAAATTAAATAAAGTACATGACATATATGTACAATTCATGAGTGATAAAAAAAATAAAGGAATAACTCATAATTGATTATAATATTTCATAAAAGGGTAGCATTGTACACCTTTATAAACTTAGTACATTTCCCTAATACAGTTAATGTAATACAATTGTACAGTGACACAATAAATAAATAAATAAATAAAATTTATTATTTTTTTATTTTCATATAAAAAAAAAGTACTAAACAAGGTTTTCAATTTCATTTTAAAAAATAGCTTTCATTTTTTAATTAAAAATATTTTCAAAAAGAGACAATATAGAAAATAAAAATTATTTTTAAAAATAAAAAATAAAAACTAGAAAAATATTTTAAAACCAAACTCAAATATAATCTATATAATTTTTAACTACTTGTTTTCATCTAAAATAAGTAAATATACCTTTCAGCCCTTTTATATAAGAAAAATTCAATCTCTACTATGTATTGATATAATCCACTTCTAAAGTTCGGTCATATGAAAACATTTTAATTGAGTACTTAAAATAAAAACTTTTCATCCATCCTCTTTCTTTCTTTTTCTTTTTCTTATTTTAATAAATTTTCAATTAATTCAAATCATTAAAATAAATTCTTAATAAACAAATTTGTAACATTTCATATAACTTATTACTAAAAGTCATGTTCAAAAAGTTATTAAAATAAGGAAGAAAGAAGATTAAAAAAAATAAACATTTTATTTTATAATAGTAAAAAAAAAAAATTTAAATACTTTTTAATATAAAAAAATTAAAATAGTGAATATATTTATTTTAAATAGTATTTTTAATATAAAAATTATTTACTTCTAAAATATAAAAGATAAAAATAAATGTAAAATGTAATTTTTATTTATTTAAATTAATATTTTTTTAGAAAGTATTTTCCAAAATAGTCTTTGAATCATTAATATAATTTTTGTTTATTTATAATTTAAAAATAAAAAAATAATTTTGATTTTTCAATTATTCATAAAAGAGTTTAAAAAATAATGAAAAATCAAAAAATGGTTAAATAAGAAAGAATAGTGTCATGTGAATGATGGTAGAATAAAGATAAAAATGAGTCAAGTGGGTATTTTTATCTAATTCTCATCTCATATCCTTGAAATCAATTATGGGTGTTTGAATGACTCTTTATTAATTATCAAATCCAAATGGGTCTAAATCCCAATTCTCCCATAAACAAATGAAATGTTTTTATTTTTACTTATTATTAATACCTTTTGAGAAATTTTTTAAATATTATTTTTGCATGCATGTTTTAGATGCTTTATAAATATCAAAGACCCTTGATTATTTAAATATAACTTTAAATATTGTATATAAGTGTTATATACAGGAGGATAATATTTGAAGTAAAATAATCTAAATTTGTCCGTTATTAAAAATTAAAGTTGGGATCTTTAATTTAAAATTACTAGCGTGGTCTATTACATTTTGAATGAAACAATCTTATCCGAATTGTTAATAATGGAATTATTGGACTGAAAGCGCTTTATATAATTTGATTATATAGGATTGGTACATGATTAATTATGAATCTCTGATAAATTCCGTTATTATATAGAGCATTCAATATTAGTCAATGATGGTCATATATGGATCGATCTCAATTTTGAGTAATTAACAAACTCCTATTTATTGTATTGTATTTTTTTTATATATCAGGTAATGACACAAACACAATGTCAATTTCTTGATATATTGGAAATATAATAAAATAAATAGCTGAGAATATTAATATATAAGATAAAATCCATTCCTTCATTAAGAAGTCAAATGGACGGTTCCATAAGCATTGATTCAAGACTTGAATAATAAAAGTGTTCAATTTATGATTAGATTATAAATATATTATTAATTAGAAAAATCAATGGTACTTAAGGAAAAATATATAATTAAAGAAGTTAATGGAAAAACCTAGCTTTAATTATGAACTGTTTATGGATGATTGATTAGTATGTAGTGAATATATCAATGGACAATTCAAATCCTTTGAATATAATTATTTTTATAATTTTAAGAGTGTAATTCCATATTTTTAGTGGAGTAATTTTGGAATTAATAATTTTGATTTTTTTTAATTAAGGTGTTAATTAATTGTCAAATTATTGGAGCTTAAAATTATAATGTCCATAGTTCCTCTCAATGACTCCATTAAATTATGTGAACAATATTTCATGTGGGGATAAATTTATTAATTTGGAATTAAAAATTCTAAATTAATTAATTTCACACAATCTTTTCTTTTTTATTTATTGATAATAAGAGAGTGTGGTATATATATATATGGAGAGATTTTCTCAACCCTTTTTCAAATTCAAATTTAAAAAATAAAAAATTGTGTGTCAATTAAAAGAGTTTTAGAGAGAGAAAATAAGAAATTCAATTTCAAAAAGAAAAAAAAAATGCACATTGTTTATTTATTTATTTATTTCAAAGAGTTTTCTATCTTCTTCACCGTCTCATGTGTTGGAAAAAAATTGAAATTAAGTTGTATGATTCAAAATCCCAAATCAAAACGCCCATTATAATTTGGAAAACATTGAAAAAGAACCATGATGTTTTAAAGGATTTGTAGTTTTAAGATGTTTTTAGTAGAATTCAAAATTATTATCTTATTCACACAATGGTACAATTCTAAGGTGATGTTTGTTTTTTAACTAAATAGAAAAAGTCAAAATATTTAACTTTTTCTATTCAGCTAAAAGTAACCCATTGACATCAACCAAAAAACAAACGCCACCTAAATCTCTTACTTTTATTATTTCATTAAATTAATATAAGTATTGACCTAGAAAATTTTTTGTGAGAAATTTTTCAAAGTATACGATTTGATCCATATCTAGCTTCCGATGTTTTTTTTTTTTTTTTTTTTTCTAAATATAGTTGCAGAACTAACAAAAATATCTGCTAATTTTGTGGCAGTTCCTTTTGATTGAGAATATTGTATAAGAGATTGTCTATATTCTCTTTGTGATAGCTGTATCTTGAAATGATGTTTCAATTTTCTGAGGGTCGAGGTTCAAAGTATCAAGATTTGAGTTTAGCCATTTGCTCACTAAGCCACCTTAATCATCCTTCATTCAATCAGTTTAAGCTACCACTTCCGGCGGCCATGAAATCCTTGGTTGCGTGGAAAAATGAAGAGGAGGCATACATGGATCACATGTAAAGCTTGGGGTAGTATTTGGCATTGAAAGCCATTAAAATATTATGATTGGAGAGTTGACTTGGTCCCTCAACGACATTGATCTTTGCGTTTAATTTTCCATGAGGGTAGGAATTGGTTTCTTTGTCGTATGTGGAGTCGGTCACAGGGCAGGAACCTTCTTTCCATCTCAATTAATCATGAAGTCCCCTTCATTTTTGTTAGTATATAAAGGTTAGACGGGCCTCATCAACCGACCATAAGGTGTGAAGCCCTACAAACCATCATCCATGGCAAGACGACCAAGAAAATTTTCCATAAGAAACAGTGGGAAAGCTCCGACTTCCTCTTCTGATTCTTATTGCTATCAGGATACAAGCCATTTGAATTATGCATACACACATAACAACTTCCTTGCTACCCACTCCAACACGCCTCGTTGACCCAGTCAATGGTAAACGAAGGACACATTGACTTCAATTAATATTTTTAAATGCCAAAAATTTAAAATTCAATCCATCAATAAACAAAAAGATGAGTAAATATAGGGATACTTCTCAAGTCTTTTCAAGTCTTCTATTTAATGTCCTTTGTACATAATGTGAACAAAAATAATAATATTAATTGAATAATATTTATATCATTTACCTCTTCCTTTATGATCATGGTCCATGAATAAGAATCATTGGTTGTAAAATCTAAGACTTTCTTAAATTATTTAAATCAGGGATTGATTTGCTAGTTTCATGTTCAAGAATAACGCGGATGAGCAGATATCTCAGGTTTCCGGAAGCAATAAGACAACTAAAATTTTTCTTAGAAAGAAATAGTGGAAAATCTCCTACTTAATTGTCTCACAAATAGGCTTTATTATTATTATTATTATTATTATTATTATTATGATCATCATCATTATTATTATAGAAATGGTCTAAGGTAGTACCTCTAAGTTTAAGTTCCATCAGATGATTAGTAATTTTTATTTTTGACAAAAAGAGAAAGGGAAATGAAAGGGAAAGGTCTAAGGTGGTTCCTTGAAGTTTCAGTTCAGTTGATAGGCAATTTTTCTTTTCTTTTTTTGAGAAAAAGAAAAAGGGAAATAAGGCTTATTAGTGTCCTATAAGTTAAGTGACAACTTTCTGCAATAGCCCACATATTATTTATGGTCAAGTGCAGGAGTGGTGTGTCATTGTATTTCCTCTTCTTCTCCTTTCTTTCATAATTCCTCTGCTTCTCTTCTTGTCCTTTTTTCTGACAGAATTCTTCTTCTTCTTCTTCTTCTTGGAAGGTTTCAGGCTTTCAGCAACCAGGTAATATCATCATCATCATCATCATCACTTCATCTTCTTGGAAGGCTTCATCAACCAGGTAACATATCATTGTCCCCATATGTGTATGTGGACTATCACTCTTTATTTTATCCCCTCAATTTTCATTTTCCTTTTGGATGAAATTTTTCTATATATTTTCATGTGAATTATTTTTCTCATCTGGCTGAACTGCTGCATGCCTCTTTGATCTAAAATCTTATAAACAGGTTCTAATCAAGGACTTTTTGAGAAGCTCCCCATAATGACAATCACTGAAAACACTCATTTCAGCCACCCACAGCACCCACTTGACCTGAAAAATTATCAGAAGCCTTACACCTGCGATGGATGCAGAGAACAAGGCTTTGGATCAAGATACCGATGCGAGCTATGCCACTACGATCTTCACCCAGATTGTGCCTTCACCGACTCCACCACTTCCCACAAGTTCTTCAAAGCACGCACCTTCAAATTCTTGGACCAACGTCCGGGAAAATGCTGTAATTCCCACTGCAAAGACTGCATGAGATACTGTGATGCCTGCGGGAAGCCAATACATGGCTTTGTGTACCACTGCAAGGAGAAGGGCTGGGATTTGCACCCATGCTGCCGCAATCTTACGAATGAATTAGACATAGACGGCATTAAATTTCACCTCCGTGGGACGGTTTCTTCAAAGTGCATATGGTGCAATCAGAGAAACCCTCCAGGCAGTGTTTCGGGCATTCGGGGTTGGTCCTATGTCTCCAAGTGCAAAAACTACCGTTTCCATGTGTACTGCGCAACAGAAATGGTGAATCAAGTCTGGAAGAATGGGGGTAGTAAGGATAGTAATGAATGTCTGTCAATAGAGAATGTGAAGCTTCCTCTTCCGGTTTCTTTGAATAGAAGTGGTGGGAGTGGTAGCAATTCTTTTATGAGGATAGTGAAGGTATTTCTCAAGACAATTGCTGGTATTCTTTTGGGAGATCCAACCATAACTCTTACTTCTCTCTTCGTGGAATTGGTCTTTAAGGAATGATTATTTGGCTCGTTGTGGTCCGTCTCTCTTTCTTGGTACATTCCTCAATTAATCCTACCTCTTTTATCATAATTTTATCACTTCATTAAGTTCATAGATAGTGATTAATTAAAGAAAGAAATCACTATATAGAGAAGTGATAAAAATAGTATAAGATAAAAGAGATGAATAAAAGAATACTTTCCACTTCAATTTTTGTTATTTCCTATGCAACCCATGAATGTCTCATAAAAGAGCTTCGTGTTATCTTCTCTTGTAATCCTATTTCGCAGTGTTTGGCCTGTATTGTATCTCTTGAAGAACTTCCATGAATTCATGAACTTTTCTGATCTATCAAAATGGAAATTAAAGTGAGGAGCCTTAGTACAAGAGAAATAACTGGGGAGGGCGTAGAGGAAGAAGGCTCTGTCATCCTTTTGAATTAAAGCTTCAAAAACGGCTATGCCTATGCTGCAGATCTGGTGCAATTGCTCTTTCATTAATTTCCACAAGCTCTTTGTATTATCTTATTATTGTTATTAAAGTCAATAAATATATTTTATTATATTGTTGTAAAGCAATGTACGTGTTACAATTTGCTATTTTATTATATTTTTCTTTTTCACATGATTTTTTTTTCTTATAATATATGACATAAGTATTAAAAATGAATTCGTCTAAGTAAAATGAATTCTTAACTCCGATCTAGGGGCATTATTTTATAGATTTAATTTGTGTTCGATTTTTTTTTATAATTAATTTTAAACTTGCGTCATGTTTTTAGGTTGAATAGCATCAAATATGTTAGAAATGAGGTTGAGTGATGGTTATAGGCTTATAGCTGAGTAATTTGATCAAAGCTTGGGATTAATTTAATCAGAAATCTTATTGAAAAGAATGTGAAATGGGTGATTTATATCTTAAAAAACTTTATGTAAGCAATTGAATCTTGAAGCAGACGTTATATATATACATATAAATATGCTACCTAGTTGCAGTTGCTTGATAAGCACGTAATGGAATTCTATGGCTGCTGGGAAGATGTTCATGGCAACTTCTGCTAGGTCAATGCGTACCTTAGCTTGCTAAAGATAGATGACAACTCATTTCCAAGAAGATCATTTCAACAAATCAAATTAATCTTATGGTTGAAGATTCTGTGAATTTGTTTGTTCATGGCACCCATTAATGTCATATTATGAAGCTTACTTTCATATTTGTGTCTTAAGTTAATGACCAAGTGCTCTATGTTCTTATCAATCACAGTTTTGATATAAACTTTATTTGCCTAAATATGGAGTTGAAATACTCGTCGGCTCCAAGTTAGGAATTAAAGCACTAATGGAAAGTGTACTTTAGGGTTCACAATTCATGTAAATGGATTGTATTCATATCGTACCAAAATTTAGGCATTCTATTACTAGGTCAACCAAAATCTAATACGAATAATAGTCAAGTTAAAACATAAATCCAAATATTGTCTAATTATTAAATAAATAATGTATGAATAACTCATTCAATAATTGGATCATTTTATTTAATAATCAGGTTGAATTATGTTTTATATAAGTTCATATAATTAATGTCTTAATCAAATATGTTTATCATTTAATCAAACTATCAATCATTAGTAAAAGATTATGGTCTTTGTTTTTTTAACACGCTTTTTGCTTAAAAAGAAAAAAAAAATCATCTGACTCATCAATGGTAATTATCCCGCTTTCCATTTGGGATTCTCTAGATATTCCATGATGGGTTAGATTGATTGAGGAATGAAGTTGCAATATAAAATATAGCACACTCATTCAACTCTTATTTTTTGGGTGGGGATAGAAACATATGCAACAAATGTATCATGATAAAAATATTAAAGCATATTGATTCCAAAGATCATGCACCTATTAAATATTGACTACAATTAAGCTTCTTTTCCAAAACCTTCTATATGAAATTAATTAATCTTTATGGTATAAAGTGTGATGCTCAAATGAGCTCTACCATCGAATGTATCCACCTCTTTCAACCCCTTAGTTGGCAACTCTATCTCTATCAATAATGCTTCTCTCATCTCTTTAAACATAGTTGCTTAAGACCTATTAAAACTTACTCCTTTAAATTACATTTTATGTGGGGTATAATCTAACTCGCTCTTGAATGGTTAGGATCTCATGGACTATCTTGATTGTTCTACCCCTTGTCTTTTCATTATGATCTTAAAACAGATGGAAAAGAAAAACTAAATCCTGACCATGTTTTATGGGCAAGTTAGAATCAACTCTTACTCAATGCAATAGTTACTTTTCTTTTTAAGAAAATTACTTCCCTATGTTAGTAGCATCAATCAAGAATTTGTGAGATGTTTGGACCATGCTTACTAACATATATGCCAAACCATTTCATGACAAAATGATGAGAATCAAACAAATAATCAATTGTTCATACACATCAAGCAATGTATCCAATTATATGCAGCGAGTGAAAATCTTTGTTGATTAACTTGAGCTTATTGTTGAATTCAATATCTCCAATTTTGCTGGCTTCATTAAGTTAGACCTTTAATTGTAATTCTTGTAATTGCAATAAAGCTTACAGGCCAAAATACCATAACATCACCAAGTGTTTGACCAATCTTTTTACATAGTAACTCTAGTGTAAAAAAAAGTCACTACGGGTTTTGTCTCAACAATGTTTGCTTCATTCTTGTTCCTTATGGGGGCATCATAGGCGAAATGTTAATTTCAAAGATCTTGAGCAAATTAAAGCAAATGTTGATTCCAAATATCATGGTCAACCATTGCATTAGTACTTACTTTTCTTTTGCAAATTATGCAATATATAGATCCTCTATTATTTTTGTATTTGTTATATAGTTTCTCTTCTTAGGTTGTATTTAATTTCTACTTCTAGATTAGATCAAAATTTTGTATAAAAGAAACACAATCAAGGAATACAATCGAGCTTCTTTCCCAAAACTTTCTGTCCAAAATTCTTTTTAAAAAAAAAAAAAAAAAAAAACATCACAAAAGTTGTGATTACATGGTATTAATTGACCCTAAATCCTCATTTGAGATCCACAATCTTTTTCTATAACAGTTAAATTTTCTTAGGCAGTGCTAAGGATGAGAAAACTGATGATACTGCAGTGAACAAGAAGGCAAGGAGAAGGAGGCTGGCAGCTGCACTTCCCTTATTGAAAAATTTGTTGGCACCCGAGGAGGCTTCCTTCAGATCTATGGTAGCACCAAATGCTGCACCAACCCCTGTGGCTAGTACATAGGATACCACCTGCACAAACCATACGTATGTTAAACTTCATGTGCTTAGCCCAATGTGAATATTGCAGGCCTAGGTTTCTGGTAGTCCTTATTGGGCCAGGCCTGGGGAACGTTTGGGAAGCTGAGAAATGGTGGAATGTTTTAAGAGTGGATGGAGAATGGACCCATCTTTTGATAGTCAAGTGGGACTGTGGGATAAGGTCGATTGAATGATATAGATGTTTAAAGCCCAAGGCCAATGTATTGAATGGGTGATTGAAGCACCAGTACAAGCCCATGGATCAAGCGTGGCCTCCATCAAAGTCAGCCGACAGATTAGGGTTAGTTCTAAGAGAAAATAGAGTTGTTTCCTATTCTTTAAAATTTTTTTAAAATGTATTGAAAATAATACTTTTTATGACATGTTTCTAAATTATTTATTTTCATACTCGAAAGAAAAGGTGAAGTAAGGAAATATATGAAGGTTGCACCTTATCGCCGTAGAAGTCGAATTGATAGAGTCCATCACCACTGCTTAAGCGTTTTCCCATGCACACCTGATAGATTGTGAAAGCAATTTGCAAAAGGGTATATGCAAATCCCACCACAAGCGTAAAAACCATGTACCTGCAATCCACAAAAAGCTCCAAATCAAACAATATGGTGAAGAAAAGAAAAAGAACAAGTTCTCAACCTCAACTCTATAAATATGTCTAATTCACTAATATTTATAATATTTTTAGGAAATATTTCTAATTTTTTAATATTTGAAAATAATTTTTTTAATAAAAAATTTAAGAGTGTTTCTTAAAATTACTCTCAAATAAATTATTAATTACCTGTAGGAGTAGACATCTTTAAAGTGGAGCTTCACTTTACCGTAATCGGAAGATAAGGTGGTGGTGTTGGTGATGAGGACGATGAACGATATCGAAATGGAAATTAGGGTCAGGATCCTTAATACAAGTGCAGCAACAGGGGAAGGAGGCTTCATCTTTGTGTCTTTAGGGTTCAAAAATGGCTGTGTTTATAGTGCAATTGGTCTTCATTTATACAAGGTTTGGTGGTGTGCCACATTTACTTTTTGGCCTTATAGTGCACCGACCACGTAAACATTTCTCCCAGTCATAATCCATTAGGGATTAGTTATGAGTTCACTTTGAAGTTTGGCCATTGGGAGAAGCCGGGTTCATTGACTAAGAAAATAGTGGGGGTGCGGTCATCAAATATCTAATTGAACAGCCCCCTTGTTGCCTTTCTCCTTTGGACTTTTTTTAGCTTCAGATGAAGAAGAGCACAGTAAAATCTCATGGCACAACCAGAACCCCTCATCATGAACTCATTCAACGTCACTCCTAACTTTGGGTTTGAGCTCTAAAATGGACATGAACACTCCATCTGAATCTAAGCAATGGTACTCACTCTATCAACTATTAAAGATGACTCACTCTTTCTGACCAAATTTGTGCTGAAAGCTTACATTAAAACAAGAAATTAAAAACTAATACCATCCTTCCTCCAATCTCGCTAAAACTAAAAAAAGGAGCAAATGAAGGCTCTTTCTACCTCCTCAATCTCTTCTTTGCTTTGATCACAAGCTATCTCTAACCAACTTCTCCAGCTCCTGACATGTGTCAAGTCTCTCCAATTTTATTCATGCATTTTTATTTGAGTGATCCTTAGTATCTTATAAACAATAAACTCCAATATACCTATGGTTATGTAACAACTCACAACTCGCATCCAACTAGGTAGATATTATTTGCTCTAAATCTAAAAAGACTCTCACGGTTTTAAAACACGTTTACAAGATTAAGAGGAGTTCATACTTATATAAAGCTAGAAACTTTCCCTCCTATGGCTAAATAAACCCTGGTCGGGGATCTCTAATACCATTTGTAATGATTCACACCCAACCGTATGGATATTATTTGTTTTAGACTTAAAGGAGCCCTTACGGCTTTAAAACAAGTTTACAAGATTAAGAAAAGCCTCTACATATATAATGTCAAAAACTTCCCCCTTATCCAATGTGGGACATCATAGGTTACAAATTAAAATAATACATTATTTTAATTAATTTATAAGTATTAATAATTCATAGGAAATTGAATATTTTACATAATTTGATGTCCTCAAATCTTTCTAGTTTTGTCACTTTAGTGACTAACCAACTAACCAATATGGATCTTAAAAGAATAGTGATAGTGCAACAAATTAGTACATACTTCTAATTCATATACAAGAAGTAAATTTGAGATTTGAAATATTATAAGCAAATATTTTAATACAATCTAAAATTTTCAATTATAAATAAGGCCCCTAAGCTTTCCTAGGCCTTGCACTAAAATTTCCAGCTATCATCAAATCCACCCTACTATTTATCTCCTTTGATGGGAAATCTGGAGACCAAAGACCTCCATGGTGGTGTCGTCACCTTCTCGTGTTGCCACCGCCTATCGCACTACAAATAGTTATACAAAGGAAGCATCCCCCCATTGTCTTTGAATCGCTCTCATGAGTAGAGACAACATTGGTTTTACGATGATTTGAAGAGAAGAGAGGTCTCAAAAAGGAAACGACAATGGCTTTTATTCTTGGAGGTGCATTCGTCTTAGCATTTTCTTTATGGGTTTGTTAATTGTGGCCTGGTGATGGGTTGTTGCCCAATATAGGAAAGTTTATCTTGAGGTTGAAGGTGTAACACTTTTAAGAGTCTTGAAAAGTTTTTTCATAAAATTCTAAGACATGGGTATTGTTGGAGCATAAAAAATAAGAGACAATCTTGCAAGCTGAATATCTTCTAGCTTCGATTGAACAACGAACACCTTCTATTTGGTCGAGGAATGTCTTGTCGAAGAAAATAAAAGGAACAAGACTGTTGCAGAAAACATAGTGCAAACCGGAATAACAGAGTGTTAGAAAATTCTGGATTGAAAGAGTGGAAACGTGTTCTTTCATTCATCATCTGATTGTTTTACATGTGTTTTTATATCAAAATTTCTAGAATCTAACTCTGGTTACCAACTAACTATAGTTACTAACTAACCATAGTTACAGTTACATAGGTTAGCTAACTTCCTAACTGAATTTGGTTAGCTTAACACCCTCCCTCAAGCACAACCTGGAGAGACAACAAGGTTGAGCTTGGTTAGCAGATACTGAAACCTGGGAATAGACAAAGGCTTAGTGAATAAGTTAGCCACTTGTTCTACAAAAGGAACATAAGATACCACTAGTTTTTTATCTAGCACTTGCTCACGAACGTAATGAACATCCACTTCAATATGTTTTGTTCAAGAATGAAATACCGGATTAGCAGCCAATACACCAGCACCTTGACTGTCACACCATATGACAAGTGTGCTGACAAGAGAAATTCCAAGTTCTGAAAAAAAAAAATTAAAAAAAAAATTAGAGCATAGCCATGCTACTTCAGTTGATGCATGAGTGAGGACACAATATTCTACTTCGGTTGAGGATCTCGCAACTACGGATTGTTTACAAGAGCTCCATGTGAGAAGATTAGTGCCAAGAAACACACAGTAGCTAGTTGTAGAGTGGCGATCATCAATTGAACTATCCCCGATCTACGTTTGTGTATACTTGAAGATGCAAAGATGAAACCAGAGTGAAATGCAGTCCATGATAAACTATACCCTTCAGATAACATAATACTCTCTTACACGCTGTCCAATGAAGCTCGGTAGGTTGTTGCAAGTATTGATTGAGTTTGTTTATAGCAAATGTTATATCCAGTCTTATGTTAGTCAAGTATTGGAGAGCACCAATGGTGCTTCTATAAAGTGTGGGATCAGAAAATGTAGGGTTGGAAGTTGCATGAAGTTTGAGGGTTGCACTCATGGGGGTAAGAACTGGTTTAGCTGAATGCATATTAGTCCTAGTGAGGAGATCAATTGTGTACTTTGACTGTGTAAGATGAAGACCAGTTGTTGTGCGAAGAGCTTCAAATCCAAGAAATTTTTTCATAAGGACTAATATGCATTCAACTAAACCAGTTCCTATTCCCATGAATGCAGTCCTCAAACTTGATGAAGCGTAGAAGAAATTTGTCCCATAAGAATTAAGGAAATTGTCAAAGAGTTGTTGACAAGAAAGGGAATAATTTGTTTATATGGAATTTGTATACACAATTTCTATATTAAAATGGTTACAAATGAGCTCAATATAACCCATATACGATCTAAATTTGTCTAGAAAAATGTTTAAGGAAAGTTGACCCTATAGAGTAGTAATCTGATCCTTTCAGTTATGCCTAATCCGATCCCTTCAGTTATGTCTGTAATGTATGGATTATACAACTCATGTCCACATTCCCCCTCAAGTTGGTGCATAGATGTCGTTAATGCCCAACTTGTCAAGTGAGTTGTGAAAAACTTAACTGCATACCGTCTTAGTGAGGATGTCTGCTAGTTGGTCTTCTGATTTGACAAATGGGAATCAAATTATCTTAGCTTCTAAGTTTTGCTTGATAAAATGTCGGTCTACTTTTCCACATGCTTAGTTCGATCATGTTGGACTGGGTTATGAGCAATATCAATGGTTTCCTTGTTATCACAAAACAAATTCATCTCACAACTAAGAGGAAAGCCAATTTCTATCAACAATTTTCTCAACCAGAGTAACTCACACAACCCCTTAGCCATTCCTTGTAACTCTACCTCTACACTAGATAGTGCTACTACTTTATGTTTTTTACTTTTCCATGTTACTAGGTTTCCTCCAACAAATGTGAAGTAGCCTGATGTGGATTTCCTATCAAAGACATTTCCTAACCAATCAGTGTCAGTAAACCCCGTAATTTCCAAGTGCCCATTCTTTGAAAACATAATTCCTTTCTCTAGGGTTCCCTTAAGGTATCTCAAAATTTGAGTCACTGCATTCATATGATCTTCACTAGGGCAATGCATGAACTGACTCACTACATTGACTACATAGGCAATATCAGGTTGGGTATGTGAAAGATAAATTAGTTTTCCAATCAATCTCTGATATTTGCCTTTATTAGTGGGGATCTGGTTCGAGTATTCTCCAAGCCTATGATTCTATTGTATTGGAACATCTACCGGTTTACAGTCTAGTAATCTAACTTCTGATAATAGATCGAGAATATACTTTCGTTGGGAAGAAAATATACCTTGTTTAGATTGAGCTACCTCAATTCCTAGAAAATATTTCAACCTACCCAAACTCTTCATTTCAAACTCTGTTGCCAATTGTTTTTTAAGTTTCGCAACTTCCTCAGTATCATTTCCTGTGATGATCATATCATCTACATACATTATTAGTGTTGTTATTTTGCCTTGTCGATGCTTTAGAAATAGAGTGTGATCAGAATTGCTCTGTTGAAACCCATACTTTCTCATTGCTAGGCTAAGGCGTCCAAACCAAGCTCATGGAGACTGTTTCAAGCCCTACAGGGTGCGTTACAGTTTACACACCATCTTGCCATACGTTTCAATGTACCTAGGGGGAATATCCATATAAATTTCTTCCTTGAGGTCACCGTGGAGGAACGCATTTTTTACATCAAATTGGAGTAGCAGCCAATCAAGGTTCATTGCAAAAGATAGAAGGACCCTTATAGTGTTCAACTTAGCTACAGGTGAGAGGGTCTCCATATAATCAACTCCATAAGTCTGTGTATATCATTTCATTACAAGTCTTGATTTGTAGTGTTCAATTGACCCATTTGCCTTGTATTTGATGGAGAATACCCATTTGCACCCCACTCTCTTGTGGTCTTTTGGTAAAGAGACAAGATTCCACGTCTTGTTTTTCAACAATGCTTCCATTTCTTCCTTCATCACCTGGACCCACTTAGGGTCTTATAGAGCCTCCTCTACGCTTGTAAGGAATGTGATACGTCGATAATGCATTAGAAAAACTCTTTAATGATTCTGAGAGCTTCTCTATTAAGATGTAATTGGCAATCGGGTACTTTGATTTGTGTGTCTCAATATCTAAAGAGTAGCGTTCTGGTGGTTTGCCACAATTGTGCTAGGAGGTAACTGATAACCATCGTCAATTAAATATTTTGTGCCAAGAGGAGAACTTACCTTAGAAATCTCTTCAAGAATATTCTCATAAGTTGGGTCATAAGGTACTGTAGAATGAGAGGGTGTCTTAGCGATCAGATTCAGTGTCTTAGTAGTCAGCATTGGTGGCTCTGTAGTCTGTTCCATACCCATAGGCATTGGTGGCTTTGTAGTATGTTCCATACCCATGGTAGTTGGTGGCTCTGTAGTCAATGGGATGTATGGGATGTCCTTGAACCAATTCAACTCTTCATCATATGTCTTTCACTAAAGAGAAGAATTGGATGGATGATAGAACATCTCAGACTCAAGGAAGGTGACATCCATAGTAACATAGAGCCGCCTGTTTGTTGCATCATAGCACCAGTAACCTTTCTAATTGGTGGCATAGCCTAGAAAGAGACAACGTCGAGCACAAGGGTCGAGTTTGGTGCATTGGTTGCAGTGAAGATGAATGTAGACAACGCATCCAAAGGTTCGAGGAGGAAGCGTTGTAGTCGGAAGTATTGATATACTCGCGACTAAGGCCTGTAGAGGTGTTTTGCAACCCATAATCAGATATGACATTCGATTGATGAGATGCTCGGTAGTTGTAGCCGCATCAGGCCAGTGAGAACTAGATACATGTGCACCTAATAGGAAGGCACATGTGGTCTCAAGAATATGGCAATTATTATGTTATGCTATACAATTTTGCTCTGGAGTATGAGAACACAAGGTTTGATGTATCAACCCATGCAAGTGGAAGTACTCATAGAATTGTCGATTCATGTATTCACTGTCACTATTAGAGCGAAAGACTCTGAGTTTAGCAAAAAATTAGGTTTGAATCATTGTGTGAAAAGAGTAGAAGATAGTAAAAACCTTATCTTTGTTTTTCAATAGGTAGAGCCACGTCATTCGAGTGCAATCATCAACAAAGAGAATAAACCAGCGATAACCCGATAGAGTAGATTTTAGGGATGGTCTCCAAACATCAGAATAAATTAAGCTACAAAGTACATCACTCATATTGTTATGTAAATGATAAATTGCTCGATGACTTTTGGCCAAAATACAGGTTTCACATTGAAAATCTCATATAGAGAAATTAGAGAATAAACTAGGTAGTAAATGTTTCAAATATCCAAATGACGAATGGTTGAGTCGTCGATGCCGAAGCCAGATCTGTTTTATTCTGGAATCACTCGACTATCCCACATGATGTCTCTGTCCCATTTTGAAGTCATCCATATAGTAGAGTCTCCCCTTCTTAGTACCACGCCCAATAATTTCCTTCGTGAGAAAATCCTAGATAAGACAAAAATCAGGGTACATCAATGTTGTACAATTTAAGTCCTTAGTAAGTTGACTGACAAAAAGCAGTTTATGAGATATGAATGGCACAAATAATGTATTGGAGAGTGACAGGGTTGGTGATAGCATCACAGTTCCAGCCTTTTGTACCGATGAAATAGTGACATTAACATTCGCAATGCTAGTTCGCCTAGGAACGATATCCTGACAAAAGTCTTGTGCATCAAATGTTGTATGATTTGTGGCTCTAGAATCCAGGATCCACGAGTTGCACTCATTGCTTCTAGTAGATCCAAGAGATGCTATACATGGCATGTTGCTGGTAGAGTCGGTAGGAATTAGAGACAGTTGGGGTTTTGTTGCTGCCATTGTCGTTTTACCAGTACTGGGCTCAATATTGGTGCCATTACGTTTCTTTTTAAGCTGGAGCTCGAGCCACTAATCTGGGTATCCATGGAGCTTAAAGCAAGTGTCCCATGTGTGTTTGGAATTTCCACAATGGGAGCACTTTAAGCCTTCTGTCCATTGCTTTGAATTTGGACCAGTGGGATTAGATTTATTGAGTACTAGAACTCCATCTTTGTCAAATGGGTGGGGTCTCATTTTCAACCCCTTGGAAACCAACCTAGTTCTTATCCCTTCATTAGAACCATTCCCCATCACTGTCTGTCACACCATTTCCTTTCGAACGCACGTGTAGGCTTGCTCAATCGTCAGAAATGGTTGCATCTGTAGCACAGTGCTCCTGACTTGGTCGAGTCAATCATCAAGGCCGTCAAAGAACACATAGACCCTCTCCTCTTGGAGAATTCTAGTGTACTGTTGCACATCCTTAGGGCACTCCATGGGGTTTGGTCGCCGAAAATCTATATCTCTCCACAAGCCTTGCAACTCGTTATAAAATTTCTCCAAAGATCCGCCATTTTGTCGTAGCCTACTCACCCGTCACTGGAGCTCATACACTTGAGTAGTGTCACTCCCATCAAATAAAATGACAGTGATGGCGTCCCAAACCTCTTTCACAATGGGATACCAGATGAACGTGCTAACAAGGGATGAATCCATGATGTTGTTGAGCCAGCCTTTGATGATGGCGTTTTTGGTTCTCCATCGTCGAAATAATGGATCAGTCGAAGCAGGTTGGGGTAAATCACCGTTAATGTACCCTAATTTGTCTCTCCTAGAGATAAACATCTCCACAACTTGGGACCATAGTGCATAATTCGCTTCATCGAGTTTTATGTCGATCGGGGCAATATCCGTCGTTGCAATTGGGGTCAAGGCCTTGTTCAGCACCTCGGCCATCTTCATCGTGAGTTATGATAAAATAGAGGTTGTCGTTGGTGGAGACCCTCCTGTCTGAGAGTCTGATTCAAACATTTTTCTAGGTCATTATTAGGTTGTCGGGGTTGGGTAGAATCAAAGAGTTGATACCAAAGAGCATAAACAAACCTGCTCTGATACCATGTTGACGAGAAAGAGAATAATTTGTATATATGGAATCTGTATACACAATTGATGTATTAAAATGGTTACAAAGGAGCTCAATATATAGCCCATATACGATCTAAATTTGTCTAGAAAAATGTCTAAAGAAAGTTGTCCCTGTAGAGTAGTAATTTGATCCCTTCAACTATGCCTATAACGTATGGATTATACAACTCATGTCCACATGAGTTTCTTGCCAGAGATTGGGGTCCTTGTTAGGACACCTCTGGTGCAGAGATATCAATGTGATCAATCACCATTTTGGATGTGTGTCAATGGAGCTCTAATACCATGTCTTATTGAAGAAAATAAAAGGAATAGGAATGTTACATAAAACATAGTGCAAACCATAAAAATAGTGTTAGAAAATTCTGGATTGAAAGAGTGGAAATGTGTTCTTTCATTCATCATCTGATTGCTTTACATGTGTTTTTATATCAAAATTTCTTGAATCTAACTCTGGTTACCAACTAACTATAGTTACTAACTGACCATAATTACAGTTAGCTAACTTCCTAACTGAATTTGGTTAACTTAACAAGAAATGCCTACAAAACAAAGAATATCTAAGGACGGTCTCGAGGATCCCTCTCCTATGCTTAAGTTAGTATCCTTCTAGTAGAAAAGAAAGATAAGAGAGAAAGAATAGATCGAGAGCCCCTTGTTTAAGGTTTTTTTTTTTCATAGTCGAAATGTCCCTGAATCCATGGGCCTTTTTCCTAGTCTAATGTGAGTCTATAAGATGAAGTGGGCTTACCCCAAATGCTAGATTGGGGGCCTACTTTATAGTTGATGTATGGACCATGGGCTACGATGAATCCCCAACAGATGTTACTCTTTCCAATATACGGGTGTTTAGTTAAAAGTAAATTATTCTGTAATTAAAATCTTTAAAAATGTCAAAATTATTTTTATCTTATGATAAAAACATTTTTGAAATTTATTTTTCAAACAAACACAACAATAGTAATTAGTAATTACTCTATTTCTACTCCTTATATTGCCAAATGCAAAAATAAGCCCACTTTCCCAAACACATCCTAGCCTCGTGCTGCTTTATTTATTTTAATGTTTGGCTGTATATTTTATGTGGAATTAATTTGTGACTACTACTACTACGTTTGAGAAATGTTTAATTTTGTTAAGTCATGACTTGGTAAATTTTCACTATCTGTATGATATTTTATGAGCTAGCTACTTGAACCATGATTTTTTTCCCCATACAATTTGGTATTGAAATTCACAAATATGTATTTTCTACGATTTAGTATTAGAGCCAAATTGGTCAAGGACCATTTGTCCAAAGTGCATGGTCAAAGGCCACTTGTTCAAGGTGTTACATGGTCAAGCACCAATGAGTCGAAGTGCTGTAAGGGATCATGAAAAAATGTGTTCCGAGATTGAAGAGTTGATTGGTCTACGAACAAAAGCTTGTTGGTGGGGAGAGAACAACATGCTATGATGACAGATTTTAGGATGAGCATGCTCACAAAGTTGAGCAACTACAGCTATAAAAAATTGGGAGACTAAAGTCAAATCCTACTCAAGGGACATGATCAACTCAATCATCATACATGGAATTGGAAAATTTATTACTTTACCAAAAGAACTTAGCTAAGAAAATGGCTAAAAACTCTCAGTTAAAGAATGAAGAAATGGATAATCTTATGAAGACTATAAGAGCTGAGCCTGGATGAAGAAAGAAACATTGCCTTGTGGTTAAGGAAAGCATTTGTTAAAAGAGGAGTTTATGAGTTGGCAACACCCTTCCAAACCACCACTAAAATCATCACCTTCGCTATTAATTTATTGCCTTTATTGGAAAATTCATGAGACCTACTTGCATGGTGACCCTATCCCACCTCTTGTTCTCAGGTATGGTCATCGTCATCGATAGAGAGGCCCAACAAGATTGTAGCACTACAATCATGAACTGTTATGGCTCCCATTGTCTTCAATCTCTTCCATGAGTGGAGATGAGAGGGGTGTGTGAGGATTTGTAGAGAACAATTAGTGTTATATTATCAATTGACTTAAAACTTTAAGTTAATAGATGAGGGGTCAATAACTAATGTATACGGGCTGCAACCTCACTTCTCAATCTTTGAGTTTGTATGTTAACTTAATCAGCAGGGGAAATAAACTGTTACGAAAATAATAAGAATAGGTAATAAAAAATAAAATATAATAAGAACATATAGATTTACATGGAAAACCCTCAATGGGACAAACCAAGGATAGAGAAGAAGAAAATTCACTATATTAAAAATTGGTATAAAAGGAGAGCAGCTATAGTAAAAAATGTAATCATCATATATATGTGTGTGTGTGAAAGTAATTAACAAAACAAGTTCATACCGTAGGGACAAACCCCCGGCCCCTGATGAGGTCAGTGATGGGCTAGGGATTGGGCTTGTTGGCCCAATCCCTTCGTTACCACCATTAACCCCCCAAAAAATTTCATAATCGGTTTGAACCCTCCACTACAACCATAGCCCCGTAAAAAAAATCTCATAATTTTAGTTTCACCACATATATCCCACCACAATTTTTTTGAATTGGACCAAAAATAATTTAGGTCATCAAACTCTAATAGTTTTATTTAAGATTAGTTTTCTTCATGATCATATATGAGCATGGATTTTTAATTTTTTTAATTTTAGTAAGTCTATTTGTAAGTACCATTGGATTTATAATACATTGTTAGCTATTAGAAAAAAAAATCTATAATTTGATAAAGAGACCAATGATGCTGATTATGAGTACTCTCTCCCTCACAATCAAAAGGCTTCATGGGTCGATTTAATTACATGATCTTTAATTGGTATAACACAGAATATGTGCACCTAGGACTTGAATATTCTGTGTATATGGCTTACATTGTTACTTTTTGACTCCATTTACATTTAAATAGAACGCTTAGAGGGAAGGAATTAAAGAAGGATAATATATAGAAACAGATTGAGAATTGGATTCCCTCGATCAAATTTTCATCCCAAAAATAAAAACAATCAACATAAAAAATGGTCCCCTTTTTCTTACAAATTTAGTAGTGATAAATCCAAGATTCTCGGCATGCCGTTACCGTTAACAGATGTTGCGGCACAAAAATGAATTGATTAGCAACGGAGTAATCATGGAAGCCATGTGGCCCATTATTTGGGTCAAAAGTAGAAGAAGCAGAGCTGAAGCTGGCATGAAGTGGTCAGGTTTTCAAAGTAGCTAGCCTTCAATGTTTCCCATTTGCCAAGCCCATCTCTGGTGGACCTTTATCTTCTACAACAGTTTCATTATGTAAAGCTAGCCTTTGAATTGAGTACACAGGCTTTCTTTCTTTTTTGCCTGGCACCATTGTCTTTTAAGCTGCCATAGATGATGCTCAATTGGACCACACTATCAGTATCTCCCCCATGGCTCCGCTCCCTTTAGCCTCAATATCTGCCACTGTGCTTGGGGGTGCTTCATACTCTCTTTGATGCATGGGGCCTGGGTTAGTGCACCATTTACTCAGCATGACCCAATTACTTTTCGAACCTACCATGTGCACATCCTCTGTGTAAATTACTTTTCCTCATTGAAGCTTCATACTTACAAGAACACTCATTTGATAAAATTAGTTATACAGTGGAAAACATCCCATTCATCACCCTGTTAGGAATATAGTAGAACATGCAAATGAAAGAATGAGAGCGCTCGAGGTAAAGAAAGTAATGGGAATTGTCATCTATCTTTGCACCAAGATTGCCATTTTGCTGGTCTCATAAATGGGTCCCATGAAGGAAAACCCACCACAATTTTTGGCAATAAAGTGTACCATCTGAGAGCGTTATGTGTCCTTGGGACAAAAATGGTATAAAGTGGTAGCTTTATCAGCTTTACAATATCCTAATTAACCAAAAACTTATACGAGTATATAGCATATTTGTACTAAACCAAACAGCCCCTAAAAGAGACACCATAGTACTTTTTCAGGACAATTTTGAAGGGAAAATGCTTTGGAACATGAATAACTTATTGGATTTGTTTGTCCTAAAATGCAGTTCAAATTGAGCAATATTACTCACAGTGGAGGCAAATTTCATGTAGGATCGAAATTGGTCTCATATAGGTCCAAAAGACAGCGAATTAGCAAAAAGTGTACGACCCCAAATTAAAAATGGAAGAAGCCTATAAAGAGAGACACTTTACCTTTTGTGTTTAACCCTCCATCAACCACTAACATGAGCTCAGACTCATTCACACGGTCGAGCTCTTTGGATTATCATTTCTTTTCCAAGGATTATGAAACAAAATGAGTTGTCAAATCTTAATAGAAAAACTAAAGGGTTATCAACATCAAGATTAAAGTGAGACATGAATGATAGAAAGCAAATAATGTAGGCCCCTAATGTCTCGCAGCAGAATCATTGTTGTTTAATGAAAACTAAGTCTGCATCAACGCGGTGGATATCACCACACGTTCACGGCAAGAAGGCCTATCATTTCGCACCACGTCACAGAACGACTCCACGCGACTCCTGATTGTTTTTAAGTGATCTTACCCTTGTTTTTTATTGAATGATTGGTTAGCAAATTGTGGTTTCACTAATTAGTTGAGATGACAGGGAACATGAATCACATACATGGCATTCCATTGGTCCACATCCCTTGGTCAAAGCTCAGTGCTTTACAGATGAGTTCAGTAAAATTACCTGTTGCTTAGAAGAATCTAATCCACATAGTAGTTAGCACTAACGTCCACATCATTTACCCACTAGCCATGAACAAGTTTCATGGTAGTTGAGGGTTTCTGTTCAAGATTATGAATGATTCAAGATGGTAATCAAGGAAAAAATTAGAAAATATACCCTTTTCTTGGAGATAAAAGGAAGAATGCAGAAATATAATTTTTTTTAATTACACTCAAATTAAACACTAGGGGTCCAACAAAAGACTAGGGATATGTACTGAAAAAGTTGACTGAGTAATTAAACATGAAAAAATGATGCCCTAGAAACGCCAAAATCATCAAAATGGGAGGACCATGTCACCTTTAAACTTTTATGTGACATCAATTGCCCCATTAGAAGGCCACATCGAATCTTTAGTTTAGAAAGCTAATCAAAATCATGACTGCAAATATGATACGTGCAATGCTTATAGCCTAATGATGTTGCCATCAAACAATGCATTCAGCCTGCAATTATATGCATAAAGGTTAGATGAACAAAATTATGAGGTTTTTGATGTCCTAGCTAGGTAAGTGCGACAGTATATGAAATTGAATTTTGATGCAAATAGGGAAAATTGATTTCGGGTTTTGAAATTTTCTTTAATATTTGTTTTTCTTCCATTCAAATGGAAGTGGGTCTTTCTCCATGTGATGAGACAAGGGAAAGTTCAAACAGTGTTGTATTGGAAAATCATTGATGGGTCTCCTGATATATGCTACTATCTTCTGAATGGAATGGAATGGAATGGAATGTAATGTAATGTGTACAAAATTTGTGGAAAAATCATCACATACTTTTGGAAAAGTGCAGTGTCATTTTTCTCAAGATTGGTCAAACATCCCTCCCTCTTTCACTCTATTGCAAAATTTAATATTGATGAAAAACAAGCCTTATATATACGTCCAAATGAAAGTGCTCCATCACGCAACCTTCCACTTATGATTATATTTGGTAGGTGATGTAAGGCAAGAGTTCGAATAAAATCAATCAACCCCACTGTAATCTTGGTCCTCCATGAGGAATTAAAAAAGAACACACACATGCAAAATCCACCATAACAAAGGCTACTAAGGTTTTTGATGATATGCAACTTAGAGGATAATTATGAGAAGACTTTGGGAGCTCATCACTGTACAATTCACAATATGAAGAGGCCTTCCGTGCCGCTGCTTTTTGGGAGTATGACATGATGGACCTTAGAAATTGATTCTTGAAGAAAAGTACTCAAAAGTTTTCTATTATTTGTGGAACCTTGGACCTATATCGTAATGGCTCAGCTGAGTGATGTGGAGACACATTATTGGTATATTAACATCAACTTTGAATTTTAAGGAAGGCTATCAGATCTCTCCTCAAAGAATTACGGTATTGAATCACAGAATATGACCTCATTTTTGCTAAATTTTCTGAACCTTTTAGTCGTAATTGAATTATTTTGTAGAGTAAATTACCGAGCTATTCTTTTGATTTTGTGAATCTTTGGCTAGTTTTCTTAAGAAAATGGGCAAATTAACTTTGCTGGAGGACTACAGTTCAGATTATTATTTGTTATTGTTTCTCTTTTAATTTCTTTCTTTTTTGTGGTACAACTGCAACAAACGGTGAGTTGAACAAGCATCGAGTAATTTAACATTCAACTCAAGGTATCCGATTTTAATTCAACTGCAAGAACTTGGTTAATTTAAGCCTGCAAATTCTCAAATTAACCTTAAGTTAACTAATACGTATGCGACAATGTTGCTCCTCGGAAAAAATGACTGTTGAAACACTATTTGGAATGAGAACGACGGCTGAGAAAAGATTTTGGGATGAGTGTGTATGGTAAGGCACGGTATAAGTCTTGGGATGAGTCAATAATTATTTATAGTATATAATACATGTAAATGTATTCAATTACATTGCGTTTGAATTTATTTCTGATTGAATTAGATTGTCAGACAGATCTATTTAGGCAGCCTGCCAACTCAAACGACATTGGGACTAACATTTCTCAACCTGAATGCAACCCAGCTTTTCGAATCCCGGCCAATAATCACATTGGCAAGGATGAGGTAGGGTCAGGTTCAATTCCACCTAGTTACACCACTAGATATTAGCTTGAGGACTACAAAGAGAACCATTCAAAAGTAATGAAATATCAATCTAGGGAACTGCTGCGGGATGCCTCTTTGAGAAGCCGTTGAAATTTTAATTGACCTACTGATGATCATAAGACCAGACATCATATCATATTCATCAAAGCACTTTGTCTTATACTATAATGCTTTGCATTCCAGACCAGTTTTACACTACAATATTCCTTAGCTTGTGCTTTTCATATGCTGATTGTAATTGGCTACATTGCTTTTAATTTTCATCATCCCACTGCTAATTTTTGCATTTTTTGTGGACACAAAAAGTTGGAAACAAACAGTAATTGTTGCTAGTTTTTGGCCACCATGACTGCATGCTTAAAGTTGAGGAATAACTTTTTCAGGGCATAAATTCATTTTGAAAATAGGATTGTTGTGCAAACAGGATGCAATGATCATGAAGGAGTGAAAAAAAATATGTTAAGAGCACTGCAACTTCTTCATCATCATCTGCTTGAGCAAAATACCACTGCATTGTTTCCGTTTTTTCAAGCAATGGAGTCAAAAGCTGGCACCGAAACACTAACATACCATGATTAGGATTATCAAAAACAGAAGCTTGAAGGTGACTTTTTGAGCAGTCCACAATTAGTGGTGTTATGCCAACTTTTGACTCCATTTTTTCTTGGTATTGGATGCTCAAAGCCCTTGATTATTGATTGATTAATGGTGGTTTTAGGGGAGTATATAAGGTGTCTTAATTACCAATGTCAATATATATTCTGTAATCATGATAGCTAAACCTTTATTGTATGATATATAATGCTTTACAAAATTAGGAGTGTTGTGAGAATTTGAGTATAAAGTTTTATCAAAAATCATTCATTACTCTTATATATATTATTGTTAATAGGACCAACAATGTATATCTTTTTCAAAGCATGTCCAAAACAGAAAAGAGAGAATTGCCTTGGGTTGACAGTGAGTGTAAGACTTTACAGTGGTCAGTATTTTATTATCATATTGTACAATTTCATTATCTCCCAATCAGGTTTCTAGAAATGGAGGAGAATCTGGCACATATATATGATTGAGCACATGTGGGAGAACGTGAGGACTGAGAGGTGAGAGCTTGGATTGGAATCTGTGTGAGAGAGAGAGAGAGAGAAAGAGAGAGGCATGACAACTAACAAGGACATCTCAAAAGCCAAAGCTGCCATGGAAACAGAGAGAACATCTCACGCCGATTCATGTGGGCATCAACATGAGCATACACAGCTTGGATTTCCGAGCTCTTCTTCCACTTATGTTCTTTTTCCTTTTCTTCAAATACCCATTTGGCCATTTATATAGACATACAATTTTCGAACTCACTATCTTCTTAAGTTGTTACAATTGAAGAGAGAGAGGGTGTTTGCTTTTTGACGGGAAGTTTCCTGGTTTGCTAGCTTTATTCCTTGTTACTAAACGGCCTTGGTTACTGAAAAAGCAAATCCAAAAACCAGATTCTATTCTCTCAAGACTACCAACCATATGGACCGTAATCTGTGACATCATAATAATAATAATATATGTCTGATTATTTAAAAACGATTTGTTTGAGATGGGATTAGAGATTTTTTTTGTACTTTAATTTTTAATATTTTGGTCGGATGAAAATATAGAGGGAACCCAAATCAAACAAAAGGTGAACAAGGTCTGGGGTTATAGATAGGAAAAGAAAGATTCTTTTGACCTATGTAGGGTGTGGTCTTACGTTATTTTTCTCCAACAAAATTCGAGAATCCTACTTGGGTCTTTGCTTGGGCATTTGCATGGTTTTGAGTGGAATTTTGGCCGCTTCTTAGCTTCTTTTCTTGTCCATCTCTACCACTTTCACTCAAGTCACTGCAAAGCAACAAATAAGTACGTCTCATATGTTTGATTTTCCTTGTCTTATAATTACAAAATCATTGTAAAATTCTCTCTCTTCCTCTCGCGAATCTAAGTCTATATAGCATGGGCGCACACAAACTGAGAGGTGCTTGCTTGAACAGTTTTCTTGGACAGGTGAAAATTAACTTCCTCAGGTAAAACTCCTAAAAACATGAGACCAAGAGGTGTCTGGGAATTTGGAATTTCCACACAGATGATTAAAGAAACCGAGGGTACAGCCAGCCAGCCAGCAATGTCTCATATCAAGCTTGGCGCTGACGAAGCCAGGCATGGATAACCCAGTTTTCATGAACTTGAAATTTCTAGCAGAAGCTACTGAACCATTGAAACCAGAAAAGGAACTGTTCAGTGTATTGGCCTAAAGTGCAATATGGAACTAGGTCTTGTGGTTTCATACTTTCACACTTTGTGATAGGTGGTAGTCTGCAAAATGTGAGAGATTGTGAGTCTTACAATATTTCATGAAGTCAGGCTAGGCATTTTCTGCAATCACTCTACTTGCCAAGAACTGATTCTTTACGGCCATAGTTTTCATCCTTAAAGATGGGTCTCTCACAAGTCACACCTCATTGCCTATTTACAACTGATCAGTTGACAACTAACGTCCCACTCAAATAATGCGCTTAAGAAGTGGATGATTGAAACCAGTTTGATGGCCATATAATATATAAATATGAACCATGATTTTAGCCAACTTTTTTTCCTTTCATGGACATCTGAGATAGATCAAGAGTTCCAATTGGCATTATTTTGTTTGAATATTCATCAACAAGTTCATTGATTCACCATACCAGCTTCTGATTTTGCCCGGGACTTCTTCATCTGAAGCTAATAGTAATGCGTAAGGAAGCATGATGACTAAACACATTCACATAGACCCACTTGAATCAAACTCAACAAGTACAGTGCATTTGATCAATTACAACAATTTAGCACTTCATGTTAGATACTGAACTTCACGAACACATACACCTACTTCTGTAAACATACCATAGAATACAAGAAAAGAGATAAACAAAAAGAAATAAATGATAATGAACTAAAGCCTACCATTTCTAAGTTTTCTGCCACATCTTGAAGAGACAACTTCATTGATCCATCCTCTCCATTTCACCCTCTTGGACTCTTAATTGGGTTGGAAGTAACTCGCAAGTTAGGATAGTCGACTGAAAGTCTTTTATCTTTGAGCTGATTTCGCTTTAACAGAACCTGTAGTAATTAAACGAAGAAAAAAAAAAAAAAAAAAGGAAGATTGGGTAGGGTTTATGGAGATGAAGAGAGATTAAAATCATAAGAGATGACTGGTGGTAGAAGAATTGAAACCAGAGAGATCATTCCATGTATTGCCGCTCCAGTACTGATCATTTCCTGGAAGACCCAAAAAATTCCTTGATAAATTCAACCCTTGATTTTCTTCTATCTTCACCGCGGTCATCTGAGTAACTCCAGAATCCAAGGCCTTAGCTCGAAGATGGCCCGATCCCCCTAGGTAACTCGGTGGCTCAGTACCTTCACTCTCAAATGGATATAACCCAGAAGGTGGCTCCAATCCAGCCAAGAAAGGGAACTGCTGCACTTGCTGCAGTCTCCACTGCTCGGCAAGCCCACCTGATAAAATTGGCCCACCACCACCTGAACAGCTACCAATCGGGAATTCTATATCAGTTCCGCTGTTACCGCCACCCGATACTGCCACAGGTGGATGAATTCCACCGAAATTTAAGCCAATGTCCCCGGCCCCGTAGTCAGCAAGGTGATGCAAAGGGGGCAAAAAGGATAATTGGGGTGGTGGTGGTGGCGGGGGCAAATGGCCTATCATATCAGACGTGCAGCTATTGGAAGGAACTGCACTGGCGGAGCTGGAACCACCCTGACGCTCGCCAGTGACTGGAGACTTTGATCTATTGCCTTTGCTTCTCTTATTCCTCCGACAACCTCCCCCTACAGGCACGTTCCTCAGTGCACCTCCTCTAGTCCAGTAGCGCCGACACGCCTTGCAAAAGTGACGAGGCTGAGAGAGGCTATAATTATTGAAGTAGCAAAACTTAGTATTGGTAGATTCGCATCGAGGACATTTCAGTGCCGTCTCCGGCTGTGGCAACTTAGCTAGCCGAGCCCGATCGGCCATTGAACCAGGCCTGATCGTGCCAGTACCGCCACTGCCTCCTCCGCCAACTGGAGGCAGCGGCGGGGGCGCCTGCTGCGGTGGAAGATGGGGATTGTCATTGCTCCCTCCTGGTTGATGATTTGCTTGCTGTGAAATTAAAAGGCCAAAGAAGAAAAATCAAATATCTGGTATATTCAACAAGAGATTAAAAAAGGGCAGGAATATTTATCTTTTAATTTGCTTTTTTGGTGAAGAAGCTAGGCAAAGAAAACTGAAGAAAAACCTCACCTGTTGCCAGTTGGGTGGATCTAGATAAACCGGAACGGATGAGAAAACCATGGTTCTCGATCTTTCTCTTTTGTAAAGGTTGATGGGTTTTTAGAGATATGGTGGAGAATCACATCAATAAGGGGAGTTGCAGAGAAAGAGAAAGAGAAAGAGAAAGAGAGAAAGAGGAGAGATGGAAAGATAAAGGAGGGGCTGTTTATTTATTTTGTTCTTGTTCTCCCACTCCTCTCTTTTTGTTTTATTAATTTTTAGGGTTTGAAGGAGACTAAATTTCTTAACCTGTAAGCTTCTTTTTGATGCCCTTTTAACGATGCCCAGAGATAAAATCAAAAAACAATTTAAGCCACCATGCACAGAGAGAGAGAGAGAGAGAGAGAGAGAGAGAGAGAGGACTGAAGAACCCTAAGTGAAAATCAATTAGAAAAATCATATAAAATCAAAATAGAAGTAAAAATCAAAAAGCAAGTCTCTCTAGTGGACGTGTCACTATCGAATGTACCTTTCTTTCCCTGGTCTGTTTCCGGCATTTTTCCCTTTTTTTCTTTTTTGCATGGAAAATCCTGAAATCATTTTTATTTATTTATATATATATATTAGTTGTTGCTTTACGTGCATCATATATCAATATATTATTGTAAGGTGGGGTATACATATTGCCCTCTGTGCTTTCCAAAATTACAATTTTACTGCTTTTGAATTGTTTGAATCTTCACCTACCTTGGAGGACAAAATTGGCTGCCGGTGCCTACAAGCTTACACCCAACTCGACAATGGTGTTTTGCCAGAAGTGTGAAAGGCGATCGAATATCATTGGTACTGTTATTAAGCAAATGCTATTACCTTTCCTTATTCAACATAAGTTTTTTAATTTCTTAATTTTAATTAATACCTTTATTTTGAATTAATTAAAGCTTTTTATCAGGTGAAATTCATGCAGTACTCTTCATGTAGAACAATAATAAAGTGATGATTAGCATTTTCCAAAAAATAAATAAATAAATAAAATAAAATACGATAAACCTTTCTGGATCATTATGCTAATAATGCCAAGAGGGCACTTTAGCATCTCCTGCAGATTAAATAGCAAGCTCCCTTTGACAATGAAGGTTTGTCTCAATGATTTTTCCTTTTTTTTCCCTTTTGAAGGTCTGCATATTGCCAATATTGAATCCGTACAAAATCCATGCAAGGAAACTCAGGGTAAATCCCAATTTTAATTTCTTTAACTTAATGCAAGCAGATGGTTTCCATATATACATCTAGAGATGTTGAATAGTACCCTTCTTTGTTAAAGGCATTCTTAACTCGGAAATCACAAAAATTGTCTATGTTTTAAGTATTAAAACCGATCAATCTTCTTATACATGGGTTCATAGATAGAAAAATGACAAATAGAAAAGTTCAAACTCGACCTTTTATGATAAAGAAATCAATTTCTAATATCATGTCTTTGAAAAAAAAAATTTAATAATATAATCAAGCAAGTGCATATTTGTAATTATTGAAATAACAAAGCCCATTTAAGTGGATAATCATATAAATAATTTACAGAACAAACTTTCCTTTTCATTTCGGATAATGATCATACATCCTCCTCTATAGAATTGTACGTTAACAGTCACATAGGTAACTATCAAAACATGGCTAAGGAGAAGAAGAAAAGAGGAAAGAGGTGGGCTGAGCCGCCGGTTGTGGAGTGAAGGGAGTGGTCGTCATCAGATGCTCACGGTCGGGGGATTCCTACTTTTCCCACGTGCCACGTCAGATCCCACAGGGTCCCACACCAGCCCAACAAGAATATGTATACTTGGGTCGGTGAAAAAAAGCATGGAATGGTCTCATCCCACATATTTCCAGGGTCCCCACTTGAAACATGAGGCCTACATATTTTGTGTTAGGGTTTTCAAGAGGACTTTGGGGGTCTTGGATTATGCAATTGGCATCAAATCTTGGTTGAAGATGATGAGATTTTAATCCATGATTCCATGAATGTACCCCCACTGAGGCAGCGGTCCATGGCGGTTCAAGAGAAAAGCGCGGATATCTGTGATTCGATCTACATTGGCTCTATGCCATTGATAATTTATTTGCAGTGATGATTCTTGATTTTGCTAAGTGGGCTTAATTCATGTTCATGTTCATGTTCATGTTCATAGTCAATATTGAACACCAACATGGTGTGCACGAGGAACACGGCACGAATTTGAATGGTGTTGAGTTCAAACATGATTGTTTTTGGCGTGAGATTCCATTCTTGAAGAGTCATAACTTCAATTTTTTTAGTTAAAAGGCAGGATGAGGAAAAGGATTGGTTAGCTGCATTATGAATTTATGGTGCATGGACTGGGGTCCTGGCTATGGCTTCTTTTTATTATTATTATTATTGTATGATTTTGCCATTACGCATCATCCTTTTCGTAGGACCCATCGAAATTGTCGGGTTTGGTGGTTTCAGTGAAATCATCCCCCCAATAAAAAGTGAAAAATACATCAAAACCTCATGTTTCACCTGCGAACTACTTTGATGCAAAACTCAATTGTTTTGTAGGGATTTTTCTTTCCTTTTGTTTGATTTCTTAATTGTGGCCATGCATTGCATTAATCTTGAAGGAAATTGGCTGTGTTAAACCACTTTTCCATAGATTATTAAAGCTTGTTTAGGGATGGTAATGGCTCCTCACAGATGTCACCCTAGTGGGACCGATCGATGACCAGAGTCACAAGCCGTAAAAGACGTCTTCCCGTGTTATAAGTTATAACTAGGTCACAAGTTGGTCTTAGAAAGTGTTTGTTTAAGTGGAACATTCAATCAAACGACAAGAGTAGGGCACCCGTATCACCGAGTTCAACCCAAACAAGCCAATTTGGTCCCAAATTTCTTCCTAATTGGTGCCGTCAACCTCTACTACAGCCACTTGTAGAAAGAATGGCCTAGTGTGAATTGTGAGTTAAGCTTAACAACCCCCCAAGTCCAAAAAGTAAATTGAACATGACTTAAGATTTACGACCTAGGAACTGAGTTCCCACCTCCAACAGTACAATATAAAAACTGTTTCAACATTCTGGTCATTATAGCATGGGAAAGAGTCCAACCTCGAATTCTTCTAGTTATATTTATGGATATTTGTTAAAATTTTCACTGATAAGGCTGAAAAGAAAGCAAAGTTCAGGCTGCTGTCTCAACCTTCCGTTGGCAAAGAAGACTGTGGTCCAAACACCAAGTACAACAATCTAGCTAGCCCCTTTGTTATGGGTCTCCTATTTTAGCCTCAGTTGCTAGCTAGCTTCTTCCTCAAAGAAGACCAAGTTGCTTTCACTTGTAGATTGTACACAGCTCAAACTTTACATCACTGTTGCTGCTATCCCACCTCACTTCTATCTTTCTATATAACCTTCTCTTTTTTTCCCACTCCATATAGCATATATATTATGATTCCAAATCTTACAAGCTTAAACTTAACCCAATTTCAGGTCATGGGAACCCAAATCGAGCTTAAACTTATTAGGAAAATTGATTGTATAGAAGCACATGACTCGGCTTTCAACATGCTGTAAATTAACTCAAAGCGCTGAATTGTGGTAGGCTTAGGAAGTGTGTTACAGAAGATTAATGGCATAGGCAAAGTGAAATAGGGTGCAGGATCTCATGCCTTTCAGGCTGCCCACCTGACCATCAGCCATGTGCTCTGAAAAGCTACGGCATTGGATAATGCACTGGCTTTGCTTTATATATCCACTGTTCACAGTGTCAAGCCATTTTTTCATTCTAAGTTCAATTATTGATTAGGGGTTTGATCTCAACTCCATTAATCACGGAAGCCCAATATTCAGCACCACAGTTCTTCTTAATAGTAGTCCTCCAACAATGCCTTTGGCATCGCAGCATAGTCAAATTGTCGTGAAATGTGGAAGTTAATTCTTGATTTTACACTACTATTGGCATGTAACTCACTAGAGAGGATCCCAATAAGAGAACTATTAAATATTCCTTTTCAAATACTTCTCTCCCTTTGAAATTCCTTTTCTCCCCTTGCAGCAGATTGCACTATTTCCCACACGCCTTTGGATAGAGTACGAAGTATTTCTTAGCCCATGGAAAAATTAACTGAGTGCCACTTTTTTGCTTGGTCCCGCGTTTTCCCTTTGCTTAAAAGTGGAACTTATGTCCATATCATTTAGTGTCCATAACATGCCTTAATACGAGTGAACACCAACACATTCAGATCTCCTTTTTTCGTGTCACTGAGTAGAATTCCGTCCCCATGGTTATCTGTTGAGTCAGTCTGTCCTGACCCATGGAGGCCCTCTCGTTCCCCACTCAGCTGATTACCGACTAGACATGCCGCGTTTCCATTTTTTCAGTGCGAATCCTAAAGGTAATAAGTTTGATAAGTGCTTATATTGTTCATTGTCATACACAGTGATTTAGCATCCAATAATTGGCTCTTCGAAAAAGAGAATTTCACCAACTGATGTCACTAACTAGCCAAGATTCTAGCAACCTAGTACATATCCTATACATATATATTAGGGTTTTAAATTGACCCTTTAGGGAGAAATTAAATTAATGTTTTTGAATTTTGTCCACTTTCTACTTTTAGGGTACATGCATCTTCATGCATTGATTGAACCATGGCTGTCTTGATCCAAACCATGAGCTGGGATTGAACCATCTATGTCCTCTTCTAGCCCTAACTTGGCCGCAAATCGTGGGGGTTCCATGCAATGAATATATACAAACATAAGAGTTGTGATCCATGGCAGGCAAATGAAAAAGTGTAAGTTAATTTTTGAAGGAGATGGGTTCGTGCATGCAACTAGGGTAAGATGGATGAAAAGATCAGAAGAAGAATTAGAAATTCAGAAAACTAAGGTTGGTGGTGTCGGAATCTAATTCCCTATCTAATCAGAATATATATCTTTAACTCATTTTCATGTAAAAAGCAACTCTTCTTCTTCACATACATAGTTGGAAAGGGAAGCTTACCCACTGCCAGCTTTTTTCCTCTCATTATTTCTTCTTCAATTGCTCTCTCTCTCTCTCTCTCTCTCATCTTCCCATCCTCACGTGCCACCATGAAAAAACTAGGTAATCAACTTACATGCTGACAAACCCCATCCTTCATAGTGCTCACGTGAACATCATCATCTTTGCGAAGATGCTTCTATGCCAGATTCCAACATGGTTTTCTTTTCGTTTTTTTAATTAAAATTTGTCCATTATCCCATTGATTTGGTGAATGGATTAGGGTTTTTTTTATTATTATTATTCTTTTAAGACAAAGATGGTTGATGAAGTTCGTGGTACTTTCACTTAATCATGGATCTATGTATGCTTTGTCTTGATCTATAATTTTCCTTTTCATTTTTTTTTTTTTTTTTTTTGGTTCTATCATCAATCAACTATACATGGTGCCACATATAATCTTACAAATTCAATAAAATACATATGGAAAAAAAATGATAAATGTGTATGTGGTATAAAGAAAAGAAAATTTTCAGTGCCTTCGTCCAATTTTATTGAGACATTTGAGAAAATTTTCATAATCATGGACCATTTTATATTATCATTGTCATCAAATTATGGGAGCAAAATTTTAAATATATATATTTTTTATTTATACTAGATAATTTTCGTGTAAAAAAATTCTACATTTTATATAGAACTTTCAATTTTTTAAAAACAAAAAATAAAAAATAATACTGATATGTCTATCATTCAATAATTTATTGAAAAATAGGGAATAATAATGATTGCCTAACATTCAATTATTTATTTGAAAATCAAATTTAACAATTTTCTTTTGTGCTTGATCCATGGAATTCATAGGTTCAGACCAGTCGTGCGATCCACATCCATGGTCGATCCAGAGCTATTGCCAGCCCAAATAGGGTGGTTCAAGCCCATCGTGAAATAGGCTTGTTTTGCAAGCGGACCGTTATACGCCTAACCCAAACTTGTATTGATTCATTAATGGGCCCAAGCTATATGAGACCCAGTGGGCTCACCTTTCACTGTTAAATTTTAAACTTTGCCGGACATGCTCAGTCCATATTCTAGGCTTTGATTCAAGTCGTAAATACGGGCCGGGCATTTGCTTTCGGTTGCTAAATTTTGATCGGGCTTGGCCCAAGACCTTGTTTAATTCAATGCCATGTAGCCCATGGCCCAGCCTATTCGGCTGCTCCCTCGCCTTCAGAATGCTGAGAGCCTGAGACGTCAAATTTTGACTGGGCTCAGCCCGAGAACTAATCAAATTCAATTGAAAAAATCGGGCCCACTCTCAAGCACAAGCCCCAGCCCGTGCCCGTTCGGAGGACCACAACCCCAAGTCAATATGACTAGTGGTTGGAGCATGGATGAGTTTTACAAAATAAAATATCTGAAAATCTATTATAAGATTGCAAAAAAAAATAAAAAAATAAAAAAAATCTTACGATAAAATATGAAATTAATATAAACATATTTATATAAAATGAAAATATGAATATAATTATGAATTAAGGTTTTTACTTATATTTATAATAAAGATTTGATCTATTTTTTCTCTACATATTTAACTTTATCTATCTTATTTTACTAATTCATATTGTTAAAGAGTGATTAACCAGTTTGTTGAAGTTAGTGTAGTTTCCTATCAGGTATGTTGAGTTGTATAGAATCCCGGTGTCATAATATGATTGGCTTACTTTAAATTTTGTAAGAAAGGTTGTTAAGCCACTTATTAAAAATATGTTGTTTGTTCAAATAAATTAACTAATTTATTCGATACTCAATTCAAATTAAATCTTCTTTTTCGTCTCAATTTCTTTATTTTTCTAAGTTGATAGTAGAGTTTGGTTTGCTTTTAGTGGAAGATTCTTTTATCCCCACCTCACACAGAGGTTCATCCTTTTCTTAATGATTTACTTTAGTTTATATCGCACAATGTTCTGTTGGGAACTCTGGATTAGTTCCTTCTTTGGCCCTAGATAATATAGGGTGCATATTTTCTATCATAGGCATCTTGAAATATATCAAAGCAAAATAACATGGCTATAAAAACCAAAATAATAGATTTATAAAATGTAGATGTCATACCTTTTGAAAAACCGAAAGTCCAATAAGGAACACCTAGAAATAGGGTAAATTGGTGATTTTTAAAAATTCAATTAAGATTTATATGTTATACTCAATCCTTTGACCCTGTGAGATGTTAGAGATAATCAATTCTTTGAATTATGAACAATTCAAATAAAATATCAAATATAAAAAACATAGACAATGAGGCACATGATTTTTTACATAAAAAACCTTCATACTAACTAAGGAGATAAAAAAAAACCATGAGGTCTAAAACATACTAATCTATATCCATTATACAAATCAAGTTACATAGATTTATTTAGTCACTTTACCCTAAATACTTACTCTCTAGTATCTATAATTTGATTCACATCCACAACGTAGCAACCTTCAATTGCTCTAGTGGATCACTTCAATCTCGCCAAAGGGATAAAGGTCTTCAACCTAAGTTTTAAAGATCTAATATTTGAATGAAATATTAGGAATGGTGTGCACTTTAAGCTTTCTCACTAGGAGACCCTTTCTAAAGAAAATAAGGTCTCTCAACAATCTCTATACGATCTCTCTAATCCTCAAGGGGTTAATAGGAAGGTATTTATAGGTAAAAGTCTAAGGAGTCTCGGTTTTGGAAGGTTTTTCAATTGAAATTGCGTGAAAAACTTGGCAGAATCAACATGACCACTTGAACCAACTTACCCACGCTTGAGTGCCTCAAACGCTTGAGTGATATAGCTCGCTTGAGTGGTCCTAAGCACTCAAAAGTCAACACTCCACTAAAGAAAATCAACTACATTCATGTATCCTATGAAATTACAATGAGTTAAAACTCGAGTTCATGACCTACTATTCATTGCGTGCAAACTCTCCATGAATTGATATTCATAATCAAACAGAGTAGTGTTATCAACCCATCAAGATTACCTCTTCAATCTTTATGTTAAAAATCCTCTTATCAAGGTTCATTGTGGGTCTTGTCTAATGTGTTACCATACACACTAGTACACTCACCATAAGAAACTCATCTCAATGGCCAAAATAAGTCATTCTCTAATTACGAAATAGTGTACTACAATCTCCACTGAATTGCTTAAATCTATAAACCAACTACTAACAACTTATCATTTCGCAAAGAACTTATGACATATCTTTTGTGCAACACCTAATGCACCTAAGTGATGTATAATACAAGTGATATGAATTTGAATGCTCAAATCAAAATCAATGCAAATGATGGATAGATAAGCGGAAGCTCAAGTCTAACTTTGTTATATTATGTCTTGCTTTTTAAGGACTTTATCACAACACAATCAAACTTAGTCTTTGGTGTCTTTACATCTAGGAAGGCAAACTATTGATTATAAATGAGTTTTTAAATTGAAAGATAATTCAAACAAAATAATACAAAAGTATAAGGCTAGATCGATAACAAAAGGTTTTATTGAGTAGCATGTTTTGATTTTAATGACACTTTTAGTCCTATGATTAAATCAATAACAATCAGAGTTGTTCTTATAATAGCTTTGTCTAGAGGGTAACAAGAGTATCAATTAGATATTAATAATGCATTCTTGGATGACGTGTTTCAAGATGAGGCATTTATGTAGAAACCATTTGGCTTAGTCGATGTTAAACAGATTCATTTGGTTTGAAAACTTCATGATAAAGCATTGTATATACTAAAGAAAGTTCATTGGGTTTAGTTTGGGAAGTTTGCAGTAGCATTGTATGCCTTTGGTTTTGCTTATGTTAAGTTAGATCAATCATTGTTTATACATACTACATCAATCATTGTTTCAATATATATAGATGATATAGCAATAACTAGAAGTGATGCCCAATCATTTCAATTCTAAGAATAAGCTTTGCATAAGGAATTTACTCAAAAATATTTAGGATCTGGATGTCAATTACTTTTTGGCAATACAAGTGAAGAAAATTACAAGCAACATTTATTTATCTCAAATGAAGTGTATCATAAATGTTGGGATAGAGTTCTTAAAAGTATGACATGATGTAATAATAAATGAATTTTATTAATATTTATATCATGATTTTGGTTTTACTTTCATTTCTCATTTATACATTATGTATGATGAGCATTCAAGTTTGCATCACTTACATCATATATAACTTAGATGCATTAAGAGTTGCATAGATAATCAAAGTCATGAGTTCCTTGCAAGTAAATAAATTGTTTATAACCAGCTCATAAACTCAAGCAATCCATTTAAGGTTATAGTACGCAACCTCCTAATTGAATGGATGACTTGTCTTGGTTATTGAGTTGGGGTTTTTGTGGTAAGTATAATAATGCGTATGGTTACACATTGAATAAGACTTGTAATGAGTCATGAAATTGACTCTTACTAAGCTACTATACTATATGAGCTCTCAATCTTAAGAAAATATTGAGTTAATCTTAAGGTATTTAATCCTTTTAACCTACAGGTGAGACCCTAAAGTGGTCATATATTCCCTATGAATTAGGTCATTGTTAATCAAGGTAGGTGACAATAGGTATTCTGAAAATGGGGACCATGATATCTCATAAGTTTGAGACAATGTATATCCATGGGTGATCCTAAGGACATGTGATCATGAAATTTGTAGTAGTAGTAATTCTTTTAATGAAATTTGATATATACTCTTAGAAATACATAATAGAAGGATCTAAGACTTAAGAATGACAAAGGTAATCTTGAAAGGATAATAACATTTACCTTATTAAATTATGAACACTAGTTTATGGGGAGCTTGCACTCAAGCATTAACAAGTCACCAACCCAAGCTTTGTATCTCGATTTAATATCATATGTCAAGCCTTCTACACCAATGAGAAGTTATCTTCAATTTTATGAGTTTAGTAGTGATCTCATTACAAGTCTCAAGTCAATTGTTGATGCATTGCGGTATGTAGTAGTAACTTGGTATGAAATCTCTTACAATGTAAATAAGGTTCGTCAAATTTATGTATAATCCTTTATGAGCTCACTAAAAGGATGTCAAACATATATTGATGTACCTAAGGGGTACAGTAAATATATGATTGGCACTTCATAATATCAACTAATCTTGAATTGGTAAGTTTTGTGATGTTAACTGAGGCTCAAACTCTAATGACAAACACTCAACATATGGTTTTTATATCTATTTGAAATCCAACTATATAACTTGGGATTCAAAGAAACAACATATTATTTCAAGATCAAGCACAAAGAGTATAGGAGCTTGGCTAATTTAGTGGCAAAGGTTACTTGGATTTAATCACTACTTGATGAGCATGGAGTTTTCATACCAAGACCATCGATAATTTGGTAAGATAATCTTCATACAATCATACTTGCTACTAATCATGTTTTACATGTCATAATTAAAGACATCAAACTAGATTTGTATTACAAAAACAAGTTGGTGTTAGACATGTACCACCTTTAGACCAAATGCCAAATATTTTAATTAAAGTTATCTCAAGTATTAAGGCTATGTTTGGTTCCAAGAAATTACTAAGAAATGAAAAAAAAAAAATACTAAGAAAAATGATTTTCTCATGTTTAGTTTCAATATGGAAAATAAGAAAGAAAATAAAATATAATTAAAATTAGTTAGAGATGTATACATTTTTGAATTATTTAATCTTTATAAATGAAAAATAAGTTAAATGAGTTTGAATTAGCATATAATTTTTTTTTCCAATTTTTTCTTTTTTTCTATTTTTTCTTTTTATTTTCTTTTCTTGACATTTTCCCTCATGTTTTCTAAGACCAAACATAATATAAGTTTTTGAATTTGAGAAACAAACTCAAAATATAAATCTTTCTCCTAAGTTTAAAGGGAAATGTTAGAAAATATTAGAGAATGGTTGATGAGTTAATTGAAGTTAGTCAGTATTCAATTAGGTGTGTGGAGTTGTTTTTTTTTTTTTCTATATTTGGTTATAGGAAGGCGCGCACACACGATTTTATCAAATTAGAAAATTAATTGATTTAAAATTAATTAAAAAAATTTTGCATTTTAAAATTGTTTAATCTTTATACAAAAAAAGAAAACAAAGTGAAATGAGTTCAAAAAAACATGTAAAAATTATTTATTCACTTAAAATCTAGTTTTTTTTTCTTTTCTTCCATTTCCAACTTTTAATATTTCCCCACTAATTTTTCAAAACCAAACATAAGGTTTGAGTAACCCATGATGAAAACAGGGTCTAATCCCCAAAATATTTCCCATATCATGAAAACAGGGTTTTTATTTGATGCTCCACCTTATTTGGCTCAAATTGGAATGTGATAAAGAGTAAAAAGCACTCAAACCCATGGCCAAGTTGCATTCCGAATAATACGGTACCCCATGTGGGTAGCTGCAAAGTGGGGTTTTAGTGGCAAATGCAAGCATGACTTTGAGCTATGACTTGCTCCGGCAAACCCTTTTGTCATTTTTACTCATTTGAGGCCCAAGAAAGAAAATTGTATCAATATAATGCAAGTTCTTATTTCTTAACCTTGAAATAAGTGGGCATTGTGTGGAACAAAGAATGGGGAGGAATGCCCTCTTGAGAAGGGCAGGGAGGTGGAGGGAATGGTAGTGAGGATTTTTCTCAATAGTACGGTAATTTAAAAAAGTTATGCTTAAATTATTGTAATAGAAGAAGTTATTACAAATATACGGTAGTTTTTGCCACCTAGGAAAGAGGATTTGCCACTTAGGAGAGAGGTTCAGCAGATAATTTTTTTTTAAAACCAAAATCATCTTTTCAAATTTCAAAAGTCAAAGGGAAATCGTCTTTTCAAAAGACGAGTTCCATGAAAAAAAAAATTAGTATTTAAAAAAATTCCCCATTTACAAGAGAACTCGTCTCTTGAAGAGACGAGTTCCTTGAAAAAAAAAAATATTTTTTTAAAAAAAAAATCCCAAATTATTATTTAAAAAAAAAAACAACAATTCCTCGAGGGAACTCGTCTCTTCAAGAGACGAGTTCCCATGGGAAAAAAAATATATATTTTTAAAAAAAATATTTAAAAAAAAAAATTCCCAAATTAAAAAAAAAAAAAAAAAAAACACACACAATTCCAAGGGAACTCGTCTCTTGAAGAGACGAGTTCCCATGGGAAAAAAAAAATTAAATAATTTTTTTAAAAAAATAATTTTTTTTTATAAAAAAGTTCCCAAATTAAAAAAAAAAAAAAACAATTCTTCAAGGCCAGGGGAAATATTTTTTTTTTTTAATATTTTTTTATAAAAAAATTCCCAAATTAAAAAATAAAATAAAAAAATAAAAAATAATTCCACAAGGGAACTCGTCTCTTGAAGAGACGAGTTCCCATGGGAAAAAAAATACCCAAATTTAAAAAAAAAAAAAAAAACAATTCCTCAAGGGAACTCGTCTCTTAAAAAAAAAAAAAAAACAATTCCACAAGGGAACTCGTCTCTTCAAGAGAAGAGACGAGTTCCCATGGGAAAAAAAAAATTTTAATTTTTTTTTTAAAAAATACCCTAATAAAAAAATAAAAAAAAAACAATTCCACAAGGGAACTCGTTTTTTTAAAAAAAAAAAAAATTTTAAAAATACCCAAATTAAAAAAAAAAAAAAAAATTCTTCAAGGGAACGGGCTAGCTATGATAGCAAACGGCTTACCTATGATAGCAAACAGTGTTGTTCAAAATAGCAAATGGTATTTTCAAAATAGCAAACGGTATTGTTCATAGCAAACGGCTTATCTATAAAGAGACGATTTCCCTTTTGGATTTTTTTTTAATGAAGAGATGATTTCCCTTTTGCAATATTTTATTTTTATTTTTTTTTATATTTTGGGATTTTTTAAAAAAAATATATTAAAAATATTACTTTTTTTTAAAGAGATTATTTCCCCTTTGGAATTTTTTATTTTTATTTTATAATTTGAGATTTTAAAAAAAAAATAAATATATTTTTTTTATGGGAACTCATCTCTTCAAGAGACGAGTTCCCTTGAGGAATTGTTTTTTTTTTTTTTAAATAATAATTTGGGAATTTTTTAAAATATATATATATATTGGGAAGTTTTTTTTTTTTTAAAAAAAAGACGAGTTCCCTTGAGGAATTGTTTTTTTTTTTTAATAATAATTTGGGAATTTTTTTTAAAAAATATATTTTTTTTATTTTTCATGGAACTAGTCTCTTCTCCCTTGAGGAATTTTTTTTTTTTTTTAATTTGGGAACTTTTTTAAAAAAATATATTTTTTTTTTTCATGGGAACTCGTCTATTGAAGAGACGAGTTCCCTTGCGGAATTGTTTTTTTTTTTTTTTTTTAATTTGAGAATTTTTTTTTTAAAAATATTTTTTAAAAAAAAAAATTCCCATGGGAAACTCGTCTCTTGAAGAGACGAGTTCCCCTTGTGGAATTGTTTTTTTTTTTTTTTTTTTTAATTTAGGAATTTAAAACAAAAAATATTTAAAAAAAAAAATAGATGAATTCCCCTTGTGGAATTGTTTTTTTTTTTTTTTTTTAATTTGGGAAGTTTTTTTTTTAAAAAAATATTTTTGAAAAAAAAAAAATTTCCCATGGGAAACTTGTCTCTTGAAGAGACGAGTTCCCCTTGTGGAATTGTTTTTTTTTTTTTTTTTTTTTTTTTAATTTAGGAAGTTTTAAAAAAAAAAAAATTTTTTTTAATTTTTTTCCCATGGGAAACTCGTCTCTTGAATTTCCCTCATGGAATTTTTTTTTTTTTTTAAGGAATTTTTTTTTAAATATATACCTTGAGGAATTTTTTTTTTTATATATATATTTTTTTTTCATGGAACTCGTCTCTTCAAGAGACGAGTTCCCTTGTAAATGGGGAATTTTTTTAAATACTATTTATTTTTTCATGGAACTCGTCTTTTGAAAAGACGATTTCCCTTTGTTTAAAAAAAAAATTATCCACTGAACCTCTCTCCTCTCTCCTCTCTCCTAAGTGGCAAATCTTCTTTCCTAGGTGGCAAAAACTACCGTATATTTGTAATAACTTCTTCTACTACAGTAATTTAAGTATAACTTTTTAAAATTACCGTACTATTGAGAAAAATCCATGGTAGTGATGAGCAACTCATAAAGGTGGGATATGTGCAGGATCATGCAGGCTAGAATAGTCTCTGGGCACAAAAATCCCATATCATCAAATACGGTACCCCATGATGAAAACAGGGTCTAATCCCCAAAACAAGGACACCAACCATAAAGAATTTTTGTGAAGCATAATACATCATGCTCAAATTATGTGATATATTAGGGATTAAGAAACATCATACATGATGATAGGTGTGCCAACTTTCAAATTGAATGTCTTATCCATCTAACCAATTCTACAGCCCATTTTCTTTCTATCATCCCCTTCAAATCTCAAACCCCACCATGTCAATTGATTAGTATCTTCTAATATTGCAAAAATTGGTATGCCATTTTGTCATTTTGATCTCAATAAAGCAAAAGTTGATATAAAATTTCTCATAAATAGATCATTTGAAAATGATTTGAATAGTGGCAAAGAGAAGAGGGGTTTTTTTAAAAATAAAATAAAAATAAAAATTAGGAGTTTAATAAATATTTTAAAATTATTTTTAAAAACCTAAAAAATTATTTGAAGTGATTCTAGATAATTATAAAAATCATTTTTCTGTTGTATAATACATTATCAAAAGTATAATTAAAATATAATAAAATTATATTTGAGAATATATATTTGAAAAGTGAGAATTATTTTTTAAAAGAATTAAAAAAAATACAATCCCATAAAAAATAAAATCCTTGAGAGGCCTGTTATAAAAAAAAATGAATATTACAAATATGAAAAAATATATTAATATAAATAAAATATTATTTCATATATATTTGAAATCAAATTTTATCTAATATAAATATTTTGTTTATTTATTAAATTATAAATTATTATAAGTGGATAATTTTTATATTAGAATAAATTATTTAAATCATTATAAGTACATAAAAATATTTTATTAAATCATTTTAAAAAAATACAATACAATAATAAAGTCGTATAATTATATATATATAAAAATTAATATTTTTATATTAGAATAAATATTTTATTAAAATTTTTAATTAATTAATTTATATATATGATTTTTTATTTAAATCATTTTAATCATGAATTTTTTTTAAAGAAAATAAAAAATTATATATATAAATTAATTGATTAAAAAAAAAAAAAAACCAATCATTCTTGTGGCCAGATCCAAAGTTCGGTGCGTAAATTCTTAGTTTTTACCTATGATCATAATGATTGTGATTGAATTCGAAAGCAATTTAAAGAGCATTTTCACAACTAATAATTTTTCCAAAAAAGAAAAATGAAAAAAAAGGCCATAGCAATAATGTGCCACGCATGTTACGCACAGAGTTTTTCTTCTGACGCAAGCAATCATTGTTCCACTTTGACTGCGGTGCCACCACACAGGGCGGTCTTCTCTGCCGACTCCAGATGGACACTTGGAACTCTACCATTGGCTAACCTCAAACCTAAGCGTAACAGACTTTTCTACAAGTAAAATAATAATTTTCCTGCATAGATTATGGATGAATCTCAACCGTCCAAATTTCTCTAATCAACGGCTTAAAATCAATACTTCATAGAACATTCTCGAAACTTACAATAAAAATGCTATATATACCAAGCCTGGCTTCACTTGTCCTCACAAAACCTAGCGGCCAGACTTTTTGCTTCTCAATTTTTTTTTAATATCTCGTTCTATTTTCTTCGACTTAGTCGTCGATTTTTTCAGTCGGTGCGAGAATGGCCGGAAAGGGAGAGGGTCCGGCGATTGGAATCGATCTCGGTACGACGTACTCGTGCGTCGGAGTATGGCAACACGACCGTGTGGAGATCATAGCCAACGATCAGGGGAACAGAACGACGCCGTCTTACGTTGCTTTCACTGATACGGAAAGGCTGATCGGAGATGCGGCCAAGAACCAGGTTGCGATGAACCCGATCAACACTGTTTTCGGTATGTTTTTAAGATCTAGTTTTGTTTTGGTTTTTGTGGTTCCGACTGGATCTTGTATTAGAAGCTTTGTTTGCCATTCTTTGATTTATAAGATTTCGTTTTCAGGGTGGATCCTATAAGAATCAAAATGTGAATTTTAGATCTAATAGGAATGGATATGAGATTTGGATTTTAGATCTTGTGTGAATGGAAAATTTGCTGTTGTTGTTATGTAGGGATTTTGGATCTGTGATCTATACTATGTATGGTTGCTTTGGTCCATTGATCTGCTTCTGTAAAATCAAATGTTTTGTCTCTCCAATGATTTTGGTTGACGATCATGAAAGTCAATTTTTTTTCGTTTGACAATTAATATTTGAAGCAGATGATACGAGGTTATCGATGTGGTGATTACAGATTTGTTTTCTTTTTTTTTTTTCTTTTTTTTTTGGTTTTTTTTTTTTTTTTCCGTCTAACACTGCAACTAAACAGCCCTTTCTGTTTATGTTTCATGCTACTTTTAAAATTATTTTTTATTATTTAAAATTAAGGTTTATTTATTTGTTTAATTGTTAGGTTTTTTTAACTCTTATCTTGGGTCCTGTTTTATGTGTTTGAAATTTTGAATTCGTCTAGAATCAGATTAAAAACTCTTTTGATCTTGTTCCTGATTTAATAGTTTGATCTTATGGATTGCAGATGCCAAGCGTTTGATTGGTAGAAGATTCTCTGATGCCTCGGTTCAGAGTGATATCAAGCACTGGTCATTCAAGGTCGTTCCTGGTCCTGGTGACAAGCCCATGATCACAGTCACCTATAAGGGTGAAGATAAGCAGTTTGCCGCCGAGGAAATCTCGTCCATGGTTCTGATCAAGATGCGTGAGATTGCCGAGGCATACCTCGGTTCAACTGTGAAGAACGCTGTTGTTACAGTGCCTGCCTACTTCAATGACTCTCAGCGTCAAGCCACCAAGGATGCGGGAGTTATTGCAGGCCTCAATGTGATGCGTATCATCAATGAGCCAACAGCTGCCGCTATTGCTTATGGTCTTGACAAGAAGGCGACCAGTGTTGGTGAGAAGAACGTGCTGATTTTCGATCTGGGTGGCGGCACTTTTGATGTGTCTCTTCTCACTATTGAAGAGGGTATCTTTGAAGTGAAGGCAACAGCTGGAGATACCCATCTTGGAGGAGAGGACTTTGATAATAGAATGGTCAACCACTTTGTTCAGGAGTTTAAGAGGAAACACAAGAAGGACATTACTGGAAACGCCAGATCTCTTAGAAGATTGAGGACATCTTGTGAGAGGGCAAAGAGAACTCTCTCATCAACGGCTCAGACTACCATTGAAATTGATTCTTTGTACGAGGGTATTGATTTTTATTCAACTATTACCCGTGCCAGATTTGAGGAGCTCAACATGGATTTATTTAGGAAGTGTATGGAGCCTGTGGAGAAGTGTCTGCGGGATGCTAAGATGGACAAGAGCACTATCCATGACGTTGTTCTTGTTGGTGGGTCTACTAGAATCCCCAAGGTGCAGCAATTGTTGCAGGACTTCTTCAATGGGAAGGAGCTTTGCAAGAGCATTAACCCTGATGAAGCTGTGGCCTATGGTGCTGCTGTGCAGGCTGCAATCTTGAGCGGTGAAGGCAATGAGAAGGTCCAAGACCTACTGTTGTTGGATGTCACCCCTCTCTCCCTTGGTTTGGAGACTGCTGGTGGTGTCATGACTGTCTTGATTCCAAGGAATACCACCATTCCTACAAAGAAGGAGCAAGTGTTCTCTACCTATTCAGACAACCAACCTGGTGTCTTGATCCAGGTTTATGAGGGTGAGAGAACAAGAACCAGGGACAATAACTTGTTGGGCAAATTCGAACTCTCTGGCATTCCTCCTGCTCCTAGGGGTGTCCCTCAAATCACTGTTTGCTTTGACATTGATGCCAATGGCATCTTGAATGTCTCTGCAGAGGACAAGACCACCGGCCAAAAGAACAAGATCACTATTACCAATGACAAGGGAAGGTTGTCCAAGGAAGAGATTGAGAATATGGTCCAGGAGGCTGAGAAGTACAAGTCCGAAGACGAGGAGCACAAAAAGAAGGTTGAGGCTAAGAATGCTTTGGAGAACTACGCCTACAACATGAGGAACACTGTCAAAGACGAGAAGATCAGTGCCAAGCTTCCCCCAGCAGACAAGAAGAAAATTGAAGATGCTGTTGAACAGGCCATTCAATGGTTGGACAGTAACCAGCTTGCAGAAGCAGACGAGTTTGAGGACAAGATGAAGGAGCTGGAGAGCATCTGCAATCCCATTATCGCAAAGATGTATCAGGGTGCTGGTGGTCCTGATGCGGGCGCTGGTGCCATGGACGATGATGGCCCTTCTGCTGGTGGCAGTGGTGCAGGACCTAAGATTGAAGAGGTTGACTAAATTTTCTATGCTCCAAAATTGGTGGTGATCACAGTGATTTGATTTTGCCTTGCTCTTTGGGGCTCAGATTCTGTCTTTGTTTTTGTTTTTCCTATTAGGCATGGAATTTGCTTGAGTCAGGGTCTCTCTCTGATTCTCTTTCCTATATCTAGTTTTTATCCTTTTCGTCTTCCCTTTAATGATCGCTGATCAAAGCTGAACTTTTGCAGCAAAATTTCTTCTTAATTACTGTCTTATCCTACTTTTTAGTCTCTCATATTGAAAGTAATCTGCTTAATTTAAGAACAATGTCAATTAAAAAAGTAGTTTACCTACAAAACTATCACTCCAAACCCCATCTCTCTCTCATATGACCACACACATATGACTTGGAAGAAAGCTAGAAAAGAAATTCATACAAACCAGAGAAATGTCACCATAAAAGTCAATAGTAAATTAAACTGCACTTTAGAGAGAAATTGTTGGATTTTTTTGCTTTTGAAACCAAAAATAATACATAGAACAGACAACTATAAAATGCCTAAAGATATTGCAAATTATGATCCCAGACCACTGTAACTTGAAACATTCTTCAGAGCCTCTTCTTCCATCTCAACAAGTTGGCTGCAGAAAGCTTCAACACTGCGAGCCTCTTCCCTGAACGTGAACCGGAACTCCTTCCATTGGTATTCACCAAATCCATCCTTCATCGGTGGACTAGGAACCTTTCCCAGCAAATCAAATCCTTTCCGATCGATAGAGAGCATGTAGGCATCCTTGACACAACAGCAGAGGATTGTCATTTCATTGTATACTCAGAAGACGGTTCACAGTATTATGATGCTTAGTGAACAAAATAACAAGCTTGGAAATATTCAAAGTAGCGCATATTCAATAATAAACAACAAATCAGTAGCTTAGGTTGTAGGAGTAATAACATCCGCACCAAGAATACAAAACAGCAAGATTTGGGTGATAATCAGATCCCTTGTGTTCAAGGTCACAGGAAAGAACCATTAGAAAACCAGAGATTGCAGGAGGCAAGTCTCATCTCCTCAATTTCTCAGTTCAATTGTGGTTCTTGGAGATTACACCGGACCTTATCAATTTGACAAGAGAGATCTGAAGTTTAACCTCCTTGCTGGATTTACACTTCCAAATTATCCTCCGATCTCCAAACATGTTAAGCCTCATCACCTACACAAGTCTGTACGAGATTTGATAGAGCTAGTTTTATGTACCAAGGGTTTTTCTGGGATGAGTGTGCATCTGTATGACCATTAAACCGTATACCTATAATTGTTCCCTTCTTGTAGGCTCACAGGCATTCTTCATCACTAAAAATAAGGTACTTTTAAAACTAATCACAGGAAGAAAACAATTTGTAAACCTGTGGGTACACGTCACAAGGGCAAACACTTACCAAGGCGGATGAACGTTAGATCCCAAAACACCTAAAGACTATGATGCATGGATTCTGGTACATATTCCTGAATTATTCAGATAGGATATGCAGATCAAATAATTTGAGCAAAAACCATGTTCAGTTGAGTTTATGCCACGGCAAAGTTGGCATTAAGTCTCATTATTACAATGTCAGTGAAGGGGCTTTACACTAGTAGATCTACATTACTGAATGGATAGATGCTGAGATGGACTTTTTGTTTCTTTACAAGCCCAGAAAATTGACTTGTCCTGGGTTCAGCATTTAAGCAATGACACATTTACTCCCAACTTCTAAGTATAAAGCCACCATAAAAACTCAAGTTAACTCAAATTTGGTAGACTAAAGTCGAAAAGCTCCTAAGCTATTGTAAAATCCACCATAGGGATAAGCATGTAGCCAACACAAAGAATAGGTTATCATTATCACATAATTTTTTGTTATCAATACTTATTATCACATAAAATGATCCTAATTCTCCTCTATCCACTGGTTTTTTGACATGTAGTACATAAGAAATATACACAATCAAATGGAATAAATGTAATATTATTACCATACCAATTCATATATTTAATTTCTTACCTTGGCGTTTGCATTCTTGTAAACAAAACAAAAAAGCAGTAGGGCTCTGCGCCTTACGTCACTTTGATTAATGCCATTGATTAGATTTGCAGAAAAGGGTGCTACACAATGAGACAAATATAGGGAGTAAATTAAAAAGTGCACACACAAAAAGATATTACTTCTGTGAGGAAAAAATGAATGCCAATACAAAGAGCAGAAAGTTAAATCATCCTTTTAACCATACTTGTGAGAAGGGTCTTACATAAAATATCAGCCTTGGATGCTTCGAAATTCTCCAAATTTACTTCATGAGTACCTCCATTGCCATCTATAAACATGCATGAGCTGGATGCACAGTGAAAATCTAAGCTTACAAACTAATGTCAACAAAATATAAAATAATACAGTACTTGTCTATAAAAAGTACACACATGCACGTCCTCCTTTGAGATATCGGACAGAAATTGTGCTAGATCCAAATAGAGTAAATAGAAAATCGATGACTTGTTGACTGTCTTTCTCTAGAACCCTGTTGAGCTTCCTAACTAACCACATTTAGATATCAAATTGGGAGATTAATAAATGCATTCTCCATAAAAAGGTTTCTTCTTGTTATTATTTACAAGAATGTATTCTACAAATGCATAATGCTGCGTGCATATCAAACTTCATGATATATAACTCAAAACAGAGATAAATGAGATTGCGTTCATTAAGAGTCTTCAATTTTTATTTTAACAGAAAAACACTTGGTTTTGCTTTCTTCGAGTTGATAAATGCAAATCAGATGTGAGTTGATTATTACAGGTTTTTTTACATATTTGATAGCGAAAAACAAAAAAATGAAAAGCTAAATTGGTACTTGGATAAGAGATGAGAAACAACTCTGTGCGAATTAAAATGACAAAAAATTTCCTTCAGCACACTCAAATTACGAAACTTGAACCTCTATCTGGACTAACAGATTTTAATAAAATTTTACGTGATTTGCCAGCGATAGGTCATCCAAGTAACTAGGATGACACCCAATGACAAGGATAATCATGACATTCACTTACTAAAGAAACTCTGTACAAAGAGTACCAGATGAAAACAATCTGCATGAAAGTTGCCTACCTTAGATTGAACTTATAAATCACATGTTGTTCACCTCCATCCAGTAATTCCTGAAGGTTTTCACTTCGAAGTGGACAAGAAGGACCTGAAGAACTTAATATACCAGAAACTGAATAACTGAACTCGCTTATTGCTTTTTGTTCAGACAGTATCATTTCTCTAAGGCTTTCTTCAGCTAACCGAACCTGTAAAAAACAAGAAGATATATAGTCAAGGTTAGGTTTTCAATAAAAGCTTTACAATAAAATCAAGCAAAACCAGTATGCATAAGCAAAACCAAATCTGTGGCCTGGTTTAGCCTCACAATGAAGACAAATATGGACAAGCCTTTCTCTTCTAGGAACAAGACTTAATGCTACAATAATTATGAAGATGGGGATAGATCTCACAAAATATGTTCCAGACCAACTTTTTTGAACAGTTGCCCATTTCTCAGTATGAAAGAGTATTGATGAAGGACAAGGAATTTTAGATTTCTTTTAAGATAGAATTTTAGAGGTTTTTTAATACAAAAAATATTATTAAAATATGCCAAAGAGGGAGGGGCACCCGAAGAATAAAAGACAGCAAGCCAACAACACTTCAATGAAATAAAAGAAGCAAGCTTCCTTTCCATAAGGATTCCCTGGTTCAAGAGAACACAGACATAAGACAGTAGTCTTTCAGCCTCAAAACCAGTGGGTCCACCAAATCAAAGATTTTCCTATTCCACTCCTTCCATAAGCACCAGAGAAAAAACAAAGAGCACATATTTCAAAACTTTCCTGAGCTGCTTAACAAATAAACTGCCCCTCCAACAGCCCAAAGACTCTCACGCCAACAAGGGCATCACCCAAGATATGCCAAAACAAAGAAAAGCAAAGTCCAGAGAGAACCAACTGCCCCACAGTGGAGCAGAACATGATTAGCTAACCTTTCGTCTCCCTTGCATAAGTTACACCAATCCCCCCAGATCCTTTCCCTTGGAATCAATTGATCAAAGGTGAGAACATTGCCCCAGGCCACTTCCCAAGCTGAAAACACATGTACGTCCCTTGGGGGGAGGAACAGGGTCACGAGCAAGAACACCAGACCACAAAGCCATGAAGAAATATGACTTCCTCGAAAACAGAAAATTAGTAAAAAACTCAACCAAAAAAATAAAACCAACTTTTCAAGAACATTTTTTAAAGTAAAGAATTTTCCCCATCTTCCTTTATGCTGTAGCTATAAATGAATGCCAGAAAAGCAACCATCATCTCACACTCCTAGTGGTTGAAGCTTTTTGAAACCTTGCCACCCTCAGAGTTCCAATAACCAGCTATGAAGCGTCTCAACATGAAACCAAAACAAAAAGACCCAAATATTCATCATAAGACGACCTTCCTGCACACCATACATCAACCCAAAACCTAGCATGCTGCCTATGCCCCATATAAAACTAGTAAAGCTTTTGACAACATCTCACCCATTCCTAATAGCCATGCAAAGCCTGCAACCACTTGGACTCCAATACCAGGAATTCATCCAAAATTACCTGCTGCCACAACCTATTGCTTTCGCCTACAAACCTCCAAAGCCATTTACTTAACAAGGCTCTATTAAGGACAAGCAAATTTCTAATCCCCAAGCCTCAAACCTTCTTAAGGGTGCAGACTGTATACCACTTTAGCCAAGGGCTCCCCACAGGAAATTCTTCTTAAGCTTTTTTAGGAAATTTTGAACTGAGACCAGATAGCAAAGAATATGACAAAATATGGATCAGCAAGCTGGAGGGTTATGTTTATGGAGCTTTTTTTAAAGTATCAACAAGGTTGGAGTCATATTATATTTTATATTACATTTTAAGGTTTCAGTCAAACTATTTGAAACAACATCAAGCTTTTGGAAAGAAGAAAACAAAAATTATCTATTAAGAAGTTAACTTCTAATGTACTAATCACCTTTAAGGCTAGAGCCTGTATATTTGTATATCAAAATTAAACAATAAAGCAAAATCTTTCTAATTTCTTAATGCAACCTGACCAGGATTCATTGTCATATTAAAAATTATTGACTAATTTAGAATTAAATTAAGGCACATAACAAAAGAGGGTGTATTTTGGAAAGAAGAAAACAAAAATTATCTATTAAGAAGTTAACTTCTAATGTACTAATCACCTTTAAGGCTAGAGCCTGTATATTTGTATATCAGAATTAAACAATAAAGCAAAATCTTTCTAATTTCTTAATGCAACCTGACCAGGATTCATTGTCATATTAAAAATTATTGACTAATTTAGAATTAAATTAAGGCACATAACAAAAGAGGGTGTATCCTATGTACATAGGGAGTATACAAGAGGCACCAAAAAACAAACTCCAACAAAAATAAAAATTAAAAAATAAATCAAACCTATAAATTTTTATCCACAAGTTATGCCATCCGTAAAGTCCAACAATGTACAATTAGCCAACCCTAGAGGGAAACTAGATGACTCCAAAAGGGACATAATGAGGATCTACTACAGTTTCATCTAACTTCTGTTCCTCATTGAAGGTTCAGTCATTAAGCCCCCCTCTAAAGGCACCAAAATAAGCAAAAGTGGGCCATTCACTCACAATGTCCAACATAGCAGAAGCTCCTTAGTTGACTCTGCAAAAACCCACTGCAGCTCAAAAATATTTAGCAACAAAACCCAAGCTGTCTAGTCCTACTGCAGTGAATCAAGATGTGATTTGTTGATTCCTCATTGGCTTTGCAAAGGTTGCACCTATTCACCATCAACCATTCTCTCCTTATAAAAAGGTCTATGATTAACATTTCCCCCAACATTGCCTATCACACAAAAACAAAAAACCAAGTCCTCGTAGGAGCACTAGTTACCAGTTACCCACAAGTTATAAGCAGGGAAAACAATTGTCTCTTTAGTACGTAAGTTATAAAAAGATTTCACTCTAAATCTCCCAATTTTTGTCCTCCATCCGCCTTAATCTGTCTTCCTCTGCTGCTTGTAATCTCACAAGATGCCTTCAGTACTATAAGACTCAGCAACCATCGCCTCCATCCTCCTAGTGGAAAGGTTCCTTTTAAAGTTTGATCCCTGACCTGTTTATCCCTCCAGAATTAGTCCCCACAAGGGGAAAGAGGGTCATCCAGCTGCAAACCTTTAAAGCTCTGAAAAAAAATCTATAGGAGCCATTGACCAATGGCACAAGTCTCACTGTGTAGAGAAATGTATCCATCACAACCACCTTTACCCAAAACCCATTTTTTCCATATCCCAGAGAAGAAATTTTCAGTTTTTCTGTGTCCAGTTTGCACACTAAACCTACCTTGGAGCTTCTTGTCCTTAGGTCTATGGCATCATTGGCAACCAAGACAGCATCCAAAATTTTACCTCCCCCCCACCCTGATGAGGATGAATATTCAAGATATATATCAAGAAGGGAATTAGTATTAATTGTAATTAAAGTAGGATTATTATTACTTGGAATTAAATTAGGATTGGTATTTGTTGGAGTCTAATTAGGATTTGCTAGTTGAGTTATAATATAATTAGAATTTGAGTCATGATAGGTTATTAGAGTCCTAGTAGAATTGGTTATTAGAGTCCTAGTAGAATAGGTTATTAGAGTCCTAGTAGACTTTGAATTTCTTAGAGAAGCCTATAAATAGGCTAATCAATGTAAATCAAAGGAATGAATTTTGATGAATAATATTATACTTTCTTTCATTGCAAGGTTGATCTTCTGTCTTTAGATTAAGCTTCTCAACAAGCTCCTCTGAAGCTAGATTGGAACAACTACCTCCATCAATAATCAAAGTACATAGTCTCCCTTGACAAGCAACACGAGTTTGGAAGATGCTAGTACGTCGCCAATCCTCCTCTTCATTTAGCCTTGGTATGTTCACCAATGGCTGCATAAAAAAGTTGTAGCCTTCAACCATGTTTGCATACGTTGCTCCACTCCTCAATTACATATGCCTTCATGCCAAGAATTTTCGCTCTGATACCAAAATTGATGTAGGACAACCCTAGGATGGTTGCCTACACTCAAGGGTAGGTGGGATAGGGTTTTATTTTTAGGGTGTAAGGAGAGGAACAAGGAATAAACTTTATGGTAGAGAAAATTATAAGATAAGAAATAGAGAGAAAGAAGAAACAATGAAGAAAAGATGGAAAACCTTAGAGTCTCACTAAGGCCTTCTAGGAGTCTCACCTAGAAGAAAATCAATGGAGTCTCACCATTGAGGGTTGCAACCTTGCAATGAAAGAAAGTATAATATTATTCATCAAAATTCATTCCTTTGATTTACATTGATTAGCCTATTTATAGGCTTCTCTAAGAAATTCAAAGTCTACTAGGACTCTAATAACCTATTCTACTAGGACTCTAATAACCAATTCTACTAGGACTCTAATAACCTATCATGACTCAAATTCTAATTATATTATAACTCAACTAGCAAATCCTAATTAGACTCCAACAAATACCAATCCTAATTTAATTCCAAGTAATAATAATCCTACTTTAATTACAATTAATACTAATTCCCTTCTTGATATATATCTTGAATATTCATCCTCATCAATTGGAGACTATGTACTTTGATTATTGATGGAGGTAGTTGTTCCAATCTAGCTTCAGAGGAGCTTGTTGAGAAGCTTAATCTAAAGACAGAAGATCATACCAATCCCTATTCAATTCTAATTAATATTAATCCTACTTAAAGTTTACTTAGGTCTTCCCTTTCTTCCTTGAATAAACTTTAAAAGGCTTTCCCCCATCAATTCTCCCCGGCTTGAAAGAACTCGGCTCCGACGAGTTAGATGCTTGATACAATTCATAGAGATCGGGGTTAATCTTCTGAAAAGCCGTTGTCGTAATCCATGTATTCTCAGAATGTGGTTTGCCTCGCCATTTCACCAAAAATTTTTGGTATCCACCTTGTCGAGTAGACACAAGTTGATCATCAAGAACATACTCGATCTCAGGATGTGGGCTAAGAGTAGGTGGTAATTGAAGATCCAATTCTTCACTTACATCGTTGTGATGGCCATGGTAGATATACAAATCTTCCACATTAAATATTGGACTAAAATGCAAGTTTGAAGGGAGCTCTAACAAATAAGCATTCTCACCCAACCGCTTTAGTACCCGAAATGGACCCGCTTTCTTAGCTTGAAGCTTTTGATATGTGTTCGGATGAAATCTTTCTGGTCGTAAACGAACCATCACTAGATCACCTTCTTGAAACTGAATATATCTTCGATGTGCATCTGCTGCCTCTTTATAGTTCTCATTGCTGATCTTGATTTTTTCTCGTACCTTTTCATGTATATCTCGTATATGACGTGCAAATGCATCACCATCTTGGCTGGTGCGGACAGAAGTAGGTAATGGTATAAGATCAACAGGTTGCTTAGGTTTCAGCCCATATGCCACTTCAAAAGGTGAGTACCCAGTAGTACGATTAGTGGAACTATTGAAAGCAAATTCGGCTTGTGGTAAGACATTATCCCAATTTCTCAACTGATCTCTCACAATGCATCTCAAAAGATTGCCAAGACTGCGATTGACAACTTCTGTTTGTCCATCAGTTTGAGGATGAAAAGAACTTGAAAATTTTAATTGAGTACCTAGCTTGGCCCACAAGGTTTTCCAAAAATAGCTCATAAACTTGACATCGCGATCAGAAACAATGGATTGTGGTAATCCATGCAATCGAACTACTTCTTTAAAGAATAAGGCAGCAACATAAGAAGCATCCGAAGCCTTCTTACATGGGATAAAATGTGCCATTTTGGAAAATCTATCAACCACAACAAATATAGAATCAAAGCCCCGTTGGGTCCTTGGTAATCCAAGTACAAAATCCATGCTCAAGTCTTCCCAAGGTTTGGAAGGAACTGGTAATGGCGTATATAACCCGTATTTTGCTTTGAACCTTTTCCTACTTGACATGCTCGACATTGTTTGATAACCTTCCAAACATCCTTCTTTAAACTAGGCCAAAAGAAGCGATCTTCCACCAAAGCAATGGTCTTATCTCGTCCAAAATGTCCACCCATTCCGCCTCCATGAAGTTCCCATATGACATGATCACGTAGAGAAGTCCTTGGTAAGCATAAGCGATTTTTATAAAACAAGTACCCTTCTAAAATTTGGAAATCAATACATGTTGCTTTTGAACCACTCAAAAGAGAGGAATAAACATCTCCAAAATCAGCATCATTGTCATAGCAATGCTTCAATTCTTCAAATCCAATTGTAGTGGTTGACATGCTGGACTTCGAATGGAGATTCAACTTGAGATGATAGCTGCACACACTTATACCGTAGATGACGTTTATCAACTAGCCCTCAAAATAGAAGAAGGCCTCAAATTCCGGGTTTCCAGGCGTCCAAGTTCACAAATTGGGAGCACTTTCTCCAACAGGACAGCAAGCAAACCTTTAAGCACATCAAACTTCAGAACTCCTAATCATGTGAATGGTGGGGGCAACACTCAACAAACTTCGAATGTGGCTTATAAGAATGGTAATAAGGGGCAAAATTCAACGAGTAATGGAGATAGAAAAGTAGACGTGACTCCTTTATGCTTTAAGTGTGGTGGGCATGGTCATTATGCTGTTGTATGCCCAACCAAAAGTTTACACTTTTGTGTTGAAGAACCAAAATCTGAATTGGAAAGTTACCCAAAGGAAGAAGAGACCTACAATGAAGATGAAGTTAGTGAAGAATTTGACTACTATGATGGTATGACGGAAGGACATAGTCTTGTAGTACGACCTTTATTAACCATTCCAAAAGTAAAAGGAGAAGAAGATTGGCGGCGTACTAGCATTTTCCAAACACGTATTTCTTGCCAAGGGAGATTATGCACCATGATCATTGATGGAGGTAGCAGTTTGAACATAGCTTCACAAGAACTTGTTGAGAAGCTAAACCTTAAAACAGAGAGACATCCAAATCCATTCAGAGTAGCATGGGTTAATGACACCTCTATCCCGGTAAGTTTTCGTTGTTTAGTGACATTCCTTTTTGGTAAGGACTTTGAAGAGTCTGTATGGTGTGAGGTCTTACCCATTAAAGTAAGTCATATTTTACTTGGAAGACCTTGGCTCTTTGATAGAAAAGTTCAACATGACGGCTATGAAAATACATATGCTCTCATACACAACGGACGTAAGAAGATCCTTCGTCCAATGAAAGAAGTCCCTCCAATTAAGAAGTCAGATGAGAATGCACAACCAAAAAAAGGTACTTACTATGTGTCAATTTGAAAATGAGAGCAAGGAAACTAAAGTTATTTTTGCTTTAATGGCTCGGAAAGTGGAAGAATTTAAAGAGCAAGACAAGGAATATCCAGCAAACGCACGTAAAATCCTTGATGACTTTTCTGACTTGTGGCCTGCAGAGTTACCTAATGAACTCCCTCCTATGCGTGACATACAACATGCCATTGATTTGATTCCTGGTGCATCATTACCAAATTTACCAGCCTACAGAATGAATCCAACAGAGCATGCTGAATTAAAAGGCAAGTTGATGAATTACTTACTAAAGGCTTTATTCGTGAAAGCCTAAGTCCTTGTGGAGTTCCTGCCCTACTAACACCAAAGAAGGATGGATCATGGCGGATGTGTGTGGATAGTCGTGCAATCAACAAAATCACAATCAAGTATCGATTTCCAATTCCAAGACTTGATGACATGCTAGATATGATGGTTGGATCAGTAATCTTCTCAAAGATTGATCTAAGAAGTGGATATCATCAAATACGTATTAGACCAGGGGATGAATGGAAGACATCTTTCAAAACTAAGGATGGATTGTATGAGTGGTTAGTCATGCCGTTTGGACTAACCAATGCTCCAAGTACCTTCATGCGGATTATGACGCAGGTATTAAAACCTTTTATTGGACGGTTTGTTGTTGTCTATTTTGATGATATTCTTATCTATAGTCGATCTTGTGAAGATCATGAGGAACACTTGAAGCAAGTAATGCGCACTCTTAGGGCTGAAAAGTTTTACATTAATTTGAAAAAATGTACTTTCATGAGCCCTAGTGTTGTATTTCTTGGCTTTGTTGTGTCTTCTAAGGGTGTTGAAACAGATCCGGAGAAGATCAAAGCTATTGTTGAATGGCCAGTACCAACAAATATCCATGAGGTACGAAGCTTCCATGGAATGGCTACATTCTATCGACGATTTATTCGAAATTTCAGCTCTATTATGGCCCCAATTACTGAATGCATGAAACCTGGTTTATTTATTTGGACCAAGGCAGCCAACAAGGCATTTGAAGAAATCAAATCCAAGATGGTGAACCCTCCTATCCTATGCCTACCAGACTTTGAGAAAGTATTTGAGGTGGCCTGTGATGCTTCCCATGTGGGAATTGGAGCAGTCCTTAGCCAAGAGGGACATCCTGTGGCTTTCTTTAGTGAGAAGCTCAATGGGGCAAAGAAAAAATACTCCACATATGATCTTGAATTCTATGCAGTGGTGCAAGCAATTAGGCATTGGCAACATTATCTCAGTTACAAGGAGTTTGTTTTGTATTCAGATCATGAAGCCTTGCGATATCTTAATTCTCAAAAGAAGCTTAACTCTCGACATGCAAAATGGAGTAGTTTTCTTCAACTGTTTACCTTTAATTTAAGGCATTGTGCAGGAATTGAAAAAGTTCAAGAGATCTTGAGATCTTGTCTTACCATGGGAAAGAGACGACGAAGAAAGAAAGGGTGGAAGGCATTGCTCGGAATTTCAATTGATCGTGGAAAATCACTAAAACTCGAGGTCGAGTTTTTTTCAAGTCAAGGGGAATTGATGAGGATGAATATTCAAGATATATATCAAGAAGGGAATTAGTATTAATTGTAATTAAAGTAGGATTATTATTACTTGGAATTAAATTAGGATTGGTATTTGTTGGAGTCTAATTAGGATTTGCTAGTTGAGTTATAATATAATTAGAATTTGAGTCATGATAGGTTATTAGAGTCCTAGTAGAATTGGTTATTAGAGTCCTAGTAGAATAGGTTATTAGAGTCCTAGTAGACTTTGAATTTCTTAGAGAAGCCTATAAATAGGCTAATCAATGTAAATCAAAGGAATGAATTTTGATGAATAATATTATACTTTCTTTCATTGCAAGGTTGCAACCCTCAATGGTGAGACTCCATTGATTTTCTTCTAGGTGAGACTCCTAGAAGGCCTTAGTGAGACTCTAAGGTTTTCCATCTTTTCTTCATTGTTTCTTCTTTCTCTCTATTTCTTATCTTATAATTTTCTCTACCATAAAGTTTATTCCTTGTTCCTCTCCTTACACCCTAAAAATAAAACCCTATCCCACCTACCCTTGAGTGTAGGCAACCATCCTAGGGTTGTCCTACATCACACCCCCAACAAATGCATTCTGGGGATCAGGTACCACCTTTCCAATCACCTTTTTCAATCTTTTGCCAAAGTTTATGCAGGCCTTGTACAAGACTGATTGATCTAAAATCCTTTATATCTTCTGCTCCACCCTTTTCAGGAATAAGCACCATCAACAAGGCATTGAGGCTTCATTAAAGAACCCAATTGCATGGAAGTCCAAGAAAAATTCCATTACCTCCCCAAGCCCAGGCCATTGAGAAACCATCAGGCCCAGACCCTTTGTCCCCTCCCATCTTTGAAAGAGTATCCACCACCTCTTCTGACTTTCAAGCTATATTTCTCCATGCTGTTGATACACTTAAGAAACCCTCTATCCACATTAGCTCCCCTAACCTGACAATTCTCAAACACTGACTGGAAAAAAAAAGAGGAGATCCCATGTTTTATTTTTGGTTCCTTATAAAGCCACTCTCCATTCACTTTCAACCAGGGAATAAAGTTGAAAAACACAAACATACTCCCATATCACCATATAAGAGTTATGTAAGTAGACATATTCTAACTAGGTGCAAGCTTGTCCCTAAACTTTCTCTATTGCACATTATTTAATTTAAAATTTCAAATTATGATAGTGCCTTCTTGTCATGTTTACAAAAGATTGATATTTCAAACAATCAATCAAGTTTCCACTCACCTCTAAACTACAGAAAACGAAAAAAAGTGCTACAGAGATATTTAAACTTTTCTAAGTCATTGTTAGCACTATCATTAGGAGCTTGAGCAGGATTGCAGGATTTCCATAGTCATTGAGTGCAGTGTGAGAATAAATTTACCTTTTCTTCTTTAAGAGGCACCACATCCCCAGTCAGAGCAACACGAGCTGGCAACTGTATAATGTAAATAACTCAGCTATGTCAAAGTCTAGGCTTCATATCTAGGATACTTGATAAATAGAGCCAAATCCTTTCATTACTGTGCAACTCCGAACCATAAAATTCTAATATTTATGCCTACCTTTTTCATTGATCTGAGTAAGTTTGCAAGTGGACCTGGGTAGGGACTGGCCACAGAAAATGATCCACGCTCATCAATGATGGTGTTCTACGAGAAAAAAGAAATAATTAAATTATAGCATGCAGAGAGTAGCCAACCAAACAAATTTCTCATCAGAATGACTTTTATCAGCTTAAATGTGACAAGGTAAAAAAAATAAATAAATAAATAAAGAATAATAAAATAATAAAAACCAACTAGGTTTTTTTTGCAAACTGTACTACCACCAAACAAGTGGAGGTTAACAAGTATATTATTAGAATGTGTAAGGAGTATGAGGAGAAAAATAACCAATGTAAGATGGAGAATGAGGAGAAAAAAAGAAGATCGTGTGTGTGTGTGTGTGTGCGTGCACGCACACATGTGTGTGTGTGTGTGCATGTGCGCATGTGTGTGTGTGCATGCACGCATGTGTGCGTGAATTTGTTTGGAAAAAGAGAGCAATATGATCCAAATTTGCAGTGATTTGTCAAGAGTATGGCCCTCCTTCAATTTCACTACAAGAGGCAAGTATTGAAATCATTCCTTGCTAAGTTTCATGTCAGATAGTGATTTAGCATGGATGGGAAAATGAGGTCCAATGGCTTTGTTACTGGTGATAGAGATGGGTGTTGGTGACAGTGGAAATATGGTTCTTTGGCTATAATTTAACATTTCTGCATCAAACAGGAACACAAGATTCTTCAAAAGTGAGTTCAGAACAGGGATATTTTTTTTTATAAGTAAACGTACAGAAAAATATATTAGAATAAAGGGCGCCTTAAGGCTGACCCAAAGCATACAGGGGGTTGGTTATACAAGAGGCACCAAAAAGCAAGAACAAAAGGAAGAGGGGATACAAAAAATCACCAGCCCTCATCTAGAACCCAACCAATCAAAAAAGCTAATTAAAGGAAGAGGTCCTTCATCCACAATCGACTTAGTCCAAAACCAAAAATTTCAAACAAAAGAATTTTTCATCCTATGAATCGAAAGCTCCTCATTTTCAAAAGCAATTCTATTTCTTTCCTTCCAAACAGCCCAAAAAAGACATAAGGGGGCTGCCATCCACACCTTACTATGCTTCTTGCCCATGTTGATACCACGCCAACCAAGAAGGGTATCTCTAACCGAATAAGGAAGGACCCACATTATGCAAAAAAGAGCAAACGATAACTCCCACAAAACTCTTGCCTTGGTGCAATGGATTAGAATATAATCAATAGACTCTTCTCCCGCACAACAAAAAAGGCATATATTATCTAAAGTTCACCCCCTCTTTTTAAGTTGATCCAAAGTTAACACCTTACCCCAAGAGGCTTCCCAAGCAAAAAAACCCACTTTGGTAGGAACACAAGGGCTCCAAATGATGCTCTTTGGGAACTGAACAGCACTTCTTGAATCTAGAGCACTATAAAGAGATTTGACAAAAAAAATCCCGTCCTTAGTCTCTTTCCACAGCACCCTATCTTCCAAATTAGGATTAAGCCTCCTTGTATTGTCACAAGTAACCTCTCCACCTCCTCCACCTCCCAATCATTGAAGGGCCTAGAGAACCTAGGGCTCCAACCCCCTTCCTCTCCCGATGAGTCCCACAACTCCACTAACCAGGCCTCTTTAGAAGCCACTAAGGCATACAAAGAGGGGAAAGAATCACAAAGAGCAAAGTTCCCACACCATTTGTCTTTCCAAAATTTTACTCTTCTACCATCCCCCATAGAAAATACAACTTTGTTTTGCAAAAGAGACCCTTCCTTCCTGATTTCCTTCCAAAATCCTACACCAAACCCCTCCCTCACTTCCCTAGTACACCACCCCCCTTTTTCCTCCCCAAACTTCCTACTAATAACATGCTTTCAGAACAAGGATATCCTCATTGTACCCATAAGCCCATAACATCAACCCTAGGAGGCAGAACCGAAACAAAGGGAAATGTAATGGATAACTCGGAGAGATAGGGGAAGACTTCATTAGTAGTTCTTGGGAACCGAACTAAACTTTTTCTACACTGCAAACTACCAGGTGAAAATGATACACTTCTCAATACCATTGAATGTGAGAGGGCTTAGAGAGTGGTAGGATATGTGTGCATCTTACAGAACACCAATACTGTCCCAATTCCTAGGAAAATAATACTTTGCCTGAATTACTTCTCTGAAGGACATAATTGCAATGCCATGTAATTTGTTACAGAGCAGAATCACCCAATGCACTGTATCTTGCCAAACAAACAATTCTACAAAGTACAAACATAAAATCATTCTGTTTCCATGGTTGGTTTCTCCATGGGAATCATACAAAACTGCAGGGTTTATAAGTCGTAACATTAATTCTAATTAGTTGGGTTTTGGGTTATGGGTTTTGGATTTTCATCAAACAGCCAAACACCCTCGAATCCTTCAAATCATCCAAACGCACAAATAAATAAAATCTTTTACAAAATCAAAAACAGTTAAACCCCATTAAAAAGAGAGCCATACCACATTATGCAAATCATTTTCAGGTACCCAAATGTACGGCTTCCCTCTCTTGACCATGTAATTAACCTTCGAAGAGTAGATGTCCGCCTTGCTAAAACAACAAAAACATATACAATTATGAAAACAATCAGCTGCCCAATACACAATCTTTTACATATAAATTAAAACCGAGGTTTATACAAGTAACTTCAGTATCACGAAAAATCACAAACAACCCAGATATTTGAATAAGGTGCACCTTCCTTTGGCGTCGGCTTTGATGGTGTTGAGTCTACCTTGCCAATTGGACGCCAATATATTCTGCGAGCATTCAACTCAAAAATATCAGAACATCCTGTAAATGAATAAGAGCCAACCATCTATATGCTCTGTTCTCGACTATAGAGACCTTGCATCTCTCAGCTGCTGTTAAGATCGATGCTTTGTTGCCTTTCATATTGCAGTCCAAATGCTCGATGAAATTAGTATGAGAGAACTGCGCTTTGATTGGGTGATGGAGCTATTCTGGAGATCCCTCAGGACTTTTGAGTTGTCACTGTGAGTCTGTGAGCGGCCTTCTCGTTTTTCCCATCTTGAGAAAGCGCAGCTTGCCGTTGTCGTTCCCTCAGGGCGGGCGCAGCTTGCTTCAACGGAAGTGTTTCTATATTTAAGAAAAAACCAACAAAGAAAATATAAAGAAAAGAAAAATAGAAGTAAAAAAAAGAATAAAAATAGAAAATAAATTCAAAAATGTATAAATTATTTTTATATTATTTCACTTATTTTAATTCTTTGGTACAAAATGAAATCATTTGAAAATAAATAAATTTTCAATTAATTTTTATTATATTTGATTTTTTAAAATATTATATATAATACAATTAAATATTTAAAAAAATATTTTATTTTTTTCTTTTATTATTTTTTGAGAACCAAACATCATCTACAACAAATAATAACTTTGAAATAATTTAAAAAATAATAAAATTTTTATGTTGGTAAGAAAACAATGATCATTAATAAGCCTTCATCCTTTTTAGCCTTTTTTTTTCCCTAAAAGTCCTCACTTGTATTTAGAAATAATTTTTTTTAATATTGAAAAACATTTATATCCAAAAAAATATATAATAATAATAAATTACATCAAGATAATAATAATAATAATAATATAAATGCATAAATATATGAAGAATTAATTAAATAAATTAGTTAAAAGACAATCATATAGGTTATATAATTTTTTATAAATAAAAATACAAGAAATACAAAATAAATAAAAAATGATATATAATATTTAATAAGATAAATAAGTATTCAACTCTTATAAAAAAATAATAAATATATAAATAAATGAAGAATTTATTGAATAGATTAGTTATGAAACATTATTTTTTAATTAAATTGTGATAAATTTTTTAAAGAACAAGTTCGTAGTTTTTAGAAATAGAAGAAAAATAAAGACCCCTTCCTCACTTTTCTTGTTTACGGTTGGCATCGACCCTTCGTTTGATTTTGTGGGTTTGCTTGACAATTCGTATTCCATTCTTTGTAGTTGATTCTTACTTCTGTGTTTCTTAATCTCGGGGCCCACAATTTGATTTCATCAGACCTTCATCCTAGCTGTCGATTGTGTCGTTTCTTTGGAAATTTAAAGTACGTTCTATAATGCTTATAAAAAGTATTTTTAGCATAAAAAAAAAATTATTTATAAAAAAAATATTTGAAATATTTAACATTTTAATAAAATAAAGCTGGGAATATCGGCCGTACTTGCAGGCTTTGCAGCGGTCTAAGCAGCCAGGGCACTGAGGAGTAATCGTCTTGCTCGCTCAGATCCAGACGCGTCCGTACAATTCCGCCATGGACTCTCGGCGGAGCTCTTCCTCCTTCTTCGACAGAGAGAAACACGTCGTTTTCTTGCAGATGATGAATCAGCTCTTGCCTTCAGATTACCAGGGCCAAGAGATCAATCGCCTCACTCTCGCCTACTTCGCCATCTCTGGCCTTCACATCTTAGGTGCGCTAGATGAGGTAAGCACCCTACTCTTCCCTGATTTACACTCTTCTCTCCTTTTTTCGGTTGGCTGCCGGGATAATTTTGGAAAATAAAAGAAACTCAAGTTTTGGTCCTTGATTTATGCTGTTTGGGTGCGAGGAATTTTCGTGATTAGAAATGCATACTTTTGGGTTTGGACTAAGGTTCTAGAAACCCCGAGCTTCACCTACAGGAAATAATTTCGAATTCCACAGAATTGAGATTCCGAATAAATTTCAATTCTACGCAGCCAAAGTCCGGATGTCATGTTTGTAACTTCGTATCTTCTGTCAATGTGCATCATTACTTTTTTCTGGAAAACGATATAATGTGTTGGGTAGGCATCCAAAAATTTGAATTCAGACAGAATTAAAAGGAGAGGAAAATGCTAAAAACAATTTAGAGAAAAGAATGATTCTCAACATTTTCCCCAGAATTTATGAAGAACAGGCAAAAGGAAAGGAAAATGGCGAATAAGGATCTGGGGGAAATAAAATTAAAATGCTAAGCTAGGCTAATTAACATGTCATATTGAATTTACTCTAAACTTCAAAGCTTCACTATTTCAGCAATGGCAGTTGACGATCATCTCCATTACCATCAATTTAATTTCATCCTCTCTTTTTTTGAATTTTTTATTTTCCTAGCCCGGTCTGACACAGTTTGAGCAATAGGTTGACAAGGAGGAAGTTTCCAGTTGGGTTTTGTCCCTGCAAGCTCATCCAAGAAATGAAGCTGAACTGAACAATGGCAAGCAATTTTTCATTGAGAAATCAACAGTTTTAATTTTTTTGGTTGGCAAACACTATATCTGTCTATTGTAGAATCATCACATGAACATTTGGGTTGCTGCAGGACAATTCTTTGGGTTCCACGGTTCCAGATCTTCTCAATTTCCTCGGGATGATAATGGGGTATGACTGGAGAACATGTTCTGTTCCAATTATGTCCTTTCTAACTCGCTTTTTCTTGAGGAAGCGTTTTGATTTAGGCAACAGAACTTACAAATTTTGTGTATCATTCCTTCCTTGATAAAACTTTCTTGCTTAATCTGCATGTAGGTATTGATTCACAATGGCAGTCACTTGGCAAGCACATACTGTGCCCTAGCCATACTAAAGATTGTTGGCTACAACTTCTCATGTATTAACTCTAAATCAATATTGACATCAATGAGAAACCTTCAACAGCCTGATGGGAGGTATGCTTTTGCAGTTCTTGTTCTTGGACCTCACTCTTTCTGAAAATCAAATCACTGTAAATTTCTGGAATGAGTGTATAATTGATTTTTCCCTTCTAAATAATAGCCATTTGAATCACGGAATTAAATATGTATTTTACTTGTTGACTTGGGCATATAGTCTAGGCAGTATACATGGTTTAATTTTAGATGTAGACCCTAATGAAATCCTGTGTTGGCATGGCTGTTAATGAACTCCTATATTATAGTTACTCATTGAATAGAAAACTTTTAAGGAATGTGAAATTCTAGTTATCTTTTCATCCTAGTGCCCCTCCTACATCCACCCCACCTACACACCCCTTTGTATCTTCTTTTTGATTGATCAGTTACATTCTATAGGCAACATCTGCTTCAGTCTTTGATGATAAACCAAAGGTGAAAATTTTTATTGTTAGTCATGTTTTCGTTGTTAATATTTACTAAGATTTTGTTTTTGTTACTAGGTTTTCTAAAATCGCATTCCATATGTTTTGTCCAGTCTTCTTTGTCCTTAAGAATTTTGATGCTTAGTAACTCTCCACAATTGGGGGAAAAAAAAATCAAATTTAGTATTTACTGTTCCTATAATCTTGTCTATAAAGACTATGCCCAAAAGTAAATAACACATGTAATAGGATCCTGTGCTTTACTTAGCTAGTCAATTCACTGTTCCTAGGTTTGCTGAAATTATATTCTGTATCTTGTATCGGAATCAGATCAACTTATCCCTCTTTTAACCATACTCCTTCTAGTCATCTAGATGTCCTTGATCATGACAATATATCTGAAGTCCATTCTGTTTTCTGTAACTTGCCACACTATATCATAATATATTATTGAGGTCATTAAAAGTCATATGGAGCTCTCTAAACCTTTCCATCAGTCAGCAATATATTTCATGGTTGATCCCCCTGGCCTTGTTATTGGACTGATTCTCCAACTTATTTTTCCTTCTGTTGGTGGCAGTTTTATGCCCACCCATGTTGGCGCAGAGACAGATCTCAGATTTGTATTTTGTGCTGGTAAGGAAAAAAAATGCCATTAGTGTGCCATTACACTCTTTAAATTTTTAGATGCTCTTCAATGAATCAGTTTAGCTACTCATTGTATCAGCTGCCATATGTTCTATGCTGGAGAACTGGAGTGGCATGGACAAGGAGAAAGCAAAGGAATATATATTGAATTGCCAGGTCTGCAAAACAAGTGCACTGCTATTGTGTGACGTTCTGGCATGCTGCCATCCTTTGCAATTAAAGCTAGCAATCAGACTATATGCCTTTCGTTTATTGATATCAGTTTATATTTGATTAAAAATGTTGTTGTTTTCTTTCAGTCATATGATGGTGGCTTTGGGTTGATTCCTGGTTCAGAATCCCACGGTGAGTGGATAGGAATTCTGTATTGTTGTGTGATCTGTCTTCTCTGTTCTGTGCATGTACAGGTGGCTAATTGATATTTGCAACTTCTACCTTTATTAATTCTGTAATTTGCGATATGATGTTTTAGTTTTTAGTTTACATCCATGACTAGTCAGTTCTCTACAATGTGTTGCATGTTGGAAAATAAAAGGCTTTTGGAGTCAGGAGGTTAAAAAAGGTTTGAGATCCACTGTTCTTTTTTGTGTTCTACGATCTAACTGATAGAGATACTTTCTTGTTGCTCATCTGCATGCTAACATTCAATCTTATTTTAACAACAGATTTGTAGGGCAAGATTTAATGGACTGGTGTAAGTTGCATTAGTTAGAAATGATACAAATGATTATTTATCTGGGTTATTTTGCTGTGATATGAAGATATAAGTAGTTGGGTTATAAGGTCCATTGTGAATGGTTTCTGAGCTGTGGCTTTGGTTCTCTCTTGAAGGAGTGTATTGGGTCCTCCCCAGTTCAGTTAGAGAGGTATTGCTTAGCTGACATGGAACTTTTGTAGGGTGTGTGCCCAATGTAAGATGGTTTGGATGCTAATTCTGTTATGGCTGTTCTGAACTGTCTGGCAAGAGCACAATCCAAAAAAAAAGCACAATAACAAGATTTTTTATGGGGTGGAATGTAGCAGTCTAACTGTGAAAAATGGTCTCTTAAGGAACTTGTTTGTGTGGTCCAATGAGAGGTTTCTCCCTTCCTCTCCTTCTTTATTGGATTTTGTTGACAGATTGGGCATCGATTAGATGTTGTTGGGGTTGGGTTTCTTTTTTATTTTGTGTGTGATTGACATACATCATGTTTACATGAAAGCATCCGATTTTTCTTTGGCACCTCTATGAATACATTTTCTATTTTCATCTATAAAAGAAAACCTAAAAAGGGATGGTTGGGATTGATGTAGGACAACCCTAGGATGGTTGCCTACACTCAAAATAGGTGGATTAGGGTTTTTATTTTTAGGGTGTAAGGAGAGAAATAAGGAATAAAGTTTATGGTAAAGAAAAAATAAAATAAAAAAATAGAGAGAAAGAAGAAACAACGAAAAAAATATGGAAACCTTAGAGCCTCACTTCGGCCTTCTAAGAGTCTCACCTAGAAGAAAATTAATGGAGTCTCACCATTGAGGATTGCAACACTTGCAATGAAAAAAACATAATATTATTAATATCAAACAATTCATTCCTTTGATTTACATCGATTGGCTTTATTCATAGGCTTCTCTAAGAAATCCAAAGTCTATAAAAAAACATAATATTATTAATATCAATCAATCCATTCCCTTGATTTACATCGATTAGCTTTATCTATAGGTTTCTCTAAGAAATCCAAAGTCTATTAGGATTTTAATAACCTATTATAACTCTAATTCTTATTATAACATCCAAACTCTATAAGGACTCTGATAACCTATTATGACTCAAATTCTAATTATGTTATAACCTAACTAACTAGTTCTAATTTGACCCAACAAATACTAATCCTAATTTAATTTCCATTAATATTAATTCTCCTTAAAGTTTATTTGTCTTCCCTTTCTCCTTGAATAGACTTTAAAAGACTTTCCCCCATAGGGATATTGGCCATTTTGTTCATGATAATAAATATATGTGACAAAAAAATTCCTTTTTCGTGATAATAAAATTAGGTGACAACAAAATATAGTCCTTTACTATAATTTCTAGTCCAGTTGATACATTTTTGCTCCATATTTTCCTTAACCCATTTTATTCCCTTTGTATTTACTACCCTCACAGTTCCATATTGTAGTAGGGCAAATATAGCAAAAGTGTAATAAATATAGGCCTAGCCTTTCCGAAAATGTCAAATGCCATATGTAACTTTTCATGAATTCAAAATTTCGTTCAATAACAAAAAAGATTGGCATCTTAAATGTATGAATATATTCACATGGCACCAAAACACTTGCAAAATAATAACATATTTATTTATTTGTACTTGGGTTTGATCGCTCAAGGCTTCCCCAAGGCCTACTCGAACCTTTAATTGGGTTAGAATTTCTCTGCCCAAGCTTGCTTTCTTTAGGTTGCACAAGTTGGATTCAACCTGTTTCGCATACTCATATAGGATTGGCAATTTAATAAGGAGTGAAGTTGCGAGTTTCTACTCTTAAAGCATAGTTGCCATTGACATGAATTAGCATTTTCTTTCTTTCTTGTCCCACCCTTCTCCCCTCTCTCCTCTTTTCTCCCTCTTCACACTCATCTTGAAGCAATCGCCAATTCCAGTGTCAGTTCTTGGTGGATCTTTGTCAGAGCATTCTTATATTGTTTTTTACTTACCAAAAGGTACAAAAAGGCATCTGCATAAACTGGCTTAGAAAGGTAGCTGCATAAATTTGCTCCATATATAGTTTCCTTAATTTTGAGCTGAATTGTCTCTCCTGATATTTACCAACAGTATTTGTTTTAGTGGCACAGGTGGTGCAACTTACTGTGCTGTTGCATCTCTCCAACTGATGGGATTCATTGAAAATGATATTTTGTCTAAAAGCTCATCATCTTCCATAATAAACGTGCCACTGTTGCTAGATTGGAGCTTGCAGGTGTATTTTTCTCATCTAATCTCCTATTTGAATGACCCTGAAGCCACATGCCTTCAATTTTTAGACAACAGATATAGACATAATTGCTGTCCAAAACCAAACAGAAACTGCAAAATGAGCAAATACTTTTGAAACAATTTGCTTTCCAAGCATCCAGTTCATGTTGGATATAGTTTTAGGTGATTTAGGTACTTCATATTGCTCCTGAGAATAACGTCACTTCCTTATTTTCTCTCCTGCAGAGGCAAGCAGCTGATGGTGGATTTCAAGGAAGAGCCAACAAGGCCAGTGACACATGTTATGCATTTTGGTAAGTGTAAAAGCACTCATTCAGAAGTTCCTTGAGCTTTTGTATTCTTGTGCCTTGATAAGGGTAATGTTCTTGTATAGGGTTGGAGGGGTCCTAAGAATCTTAGGGGGCTACAAATTCATTGACAAGAAAGCTTTGCATAGATTTCTGCTGACTTGTCAGTCACAGGTATTGCTCCTTACTTAAGTAGATCTAAGTTCAGCTAGCACAAGATCTATAACCTCAATACACCCTGCAGTTGCCACTGCCTTGGGTTTATTTCTATTCAATTGGTTTAGCTCTCAACAATCGGTGACAAAAATCCTCCCTATTCAAGTCATTGTATCATTTGTTGTGCCCAATAATTTTGAAGAATGAAGCAGTAGGGTGGTTATCACCATCAATTGTTAGGCATACCTTTATGCTCTCTTGGACTTTAAAAGAAAAAGTAAGAAATGAGAATTGGAGTCTTGCAAAATCATTATAAGATTCGTCTTCAATAGAAAGCAATGATATGATGCTTGCAATATTGAAGCCCTCACCCTTTTTTAAAATGTCCCATATTTATGTCATATTCCTTTGTCCTTGGGATCACTTGAATATCTGAGATTTTCTCTTAGTTAATAATAAAACTTTCAAGCTTCTGATTTTGTTCCTCCTTCGTTCCTATGCCAGTATGGTGGTTTCAGTAAATTCCCAGGACAACTGCCAGATCTTTACCATTCCTACTACGGATTTTCTGCATTTAGCATGTTGGAAGAACCTGGCCTGATCCCAATCTGTGTTGAACTGGGAATAGCAGATATCGCGGCCATTGGACACTGAGGTGGTAGACTAAACTTTCATCTGAATCAGATTACACATTGGTGTTCTTTGACAGCAGATAGGTTGATTGTTTAAGTTCTTGGGTTTTCTTCACTGTGTCACACCAAGAAAGAAACAGGTGAATTTGTTGAGAAACTTGGGCCTACTCAAGACATTTGAAGTGGGGTTGCCTGAACAACTATCCCAAGCTCATGAATCTCTATTTTGAAATGTTACACGAATTTTATACCTGATATCAAGTTCAAATTACTTGCCCCACCTGCCTGCTATTACTGTGGTGTAATTTTTTGGGTTATATTTGATTCTGGAAAAGTATTAAAAAAGAAAAAAAAATATTAAGAAAAATTATTTCCTCATATTTATTTTTATTATAAAAATGCTAAAGAAAATAAAATATAATTAAAATTAAAAAGAAACTTATGTATTTTTTAATTATTTCATTTTTATATAGAAGAGTTAATTAAGTAGGATGAATTTGAAGTATATATAAAAATAATTTATTAACTTTAAATTTTTAGTTTTCTTTTATTTTCTTTTCCTTATATTTTTCCTGGGCTTTCGAGGACCAAACATAACCTTTTGAGTACCAGGATTGCCCTTTTGCATTTTCATTCTACTATCTTAACCAAGCACTCCATTTAACCGGACAAACCTTTCTTTTCTTCAAATTCAATACAATAAGCCATAGCAAACATGACCAACTCCATCTCCTCAGTCCTCAATTTTTACAACTGTTTTTACTAATCTGTCTACGGTAGATGATTTTTTTTTTGGGTCAGAGGTTGATTTTTCTCCCATTGAGGAGGTTCATCTTCTTCGTACCTTGAATTGTAACTTTTGTCAAATGGGAAACTCATCTTCCTCTACATTTTACGTTGGAGACTCATCTTCTTCACATCTTCCATTATATTTTTTTCCTCTTCATAAATAGCTTTGTTGATGGATTTAATGTATTGAATTTTTGAAGTCATTATTATGGCGGGTGTAAAGCTTTATAGTTGCAAACTGCTGATCTTCTTTTGGTAGGTCCGAAGCTTCATGGTTGGAATTCCTTCATATCTATTGTGTTTGATTGATTAAATATTTTGTATGCATTACATATATTTCATGTTGCATGAATGAGACCTAAGAACTGGTCGTCAGTTCAAATTTAGCCAAGGATCATCAACTTATCTTTTGGATGAATTTTATATGGTCGATTAAATTCATTGAGTCATTGTTTGGTTTGTCAGATATAATTTGATATTGTGTTTAAAAAGTATTTTTAGCACAAAAATGTTTTTTCTTTTTAAGAAATCAAAGGTTTGAATGTTATAATGCTTTCTATGGAAATATCTTACTACTTATTCTCCTAAAGAGATAACACTTCAAAGAAAAAACATTTTTATTAAAAATATTTCAAATAAAAATACTGTCAAATGCATTTTTTTACATAAACAAGAATTAAACTCCACATTTAGAATGTGTTTAATAGGAATTTTAGAAAATATTTTTAATGTTTGAATGATAAAATTTTTCAAATATTAAAAATATTGAAAACGTTTCTTAAAATTACTATCAAACAAGCTCTTATATTAAGAATACGTTTGACAGTAATTATATGAAGTGTTTATAATATTTTTAATATTTGAAGGATAAATTTTTTTAAATATTATAAATATTAAAAATATTTTTTAAAATCACTATTAAACATATTTTAATATACATTTAAATACACATCAATTTAATTTATTTACTAATATAAAAAAATTATAAAAATTAATATTATAATCCACGTATTGTAAAAAAGTTAATATATTTAAAATATATGTATTCATGTGTATATAAATAATTCTTTATTCAATTTATTTCCGATTTTTGGAACCAGGATGATATACTGTATCGGCTTGATTAGGTTTTCAACTTCTAAAATCGAAATTAAGAAAAAAAAAATAAAATCCAATCTATTTAATAGGCTGGGATAATTCTTGGTATATCCCTAGACCGAATGTATGGGGAAACGTGATTTTGACTCCCTACGTTTTCTTTGGAAAAATCATTATTTTGATGGAAGGACGAAGAAAATAGAATAAAGGAGAGAACTCGATTGCCTGCATGACCAAACGTAGCGGGGAGTCGGGGTCAGGAAAGCAAACAAAAAGTACAATTATTTTTAAGTACTTTTTGAGACTATGGAATCAGGAGGTAACGCTAATATCATTTACAATAATATAAAATTTTCTGATTTATTAATTTCATAAAAATAAAATAAAGCAAAGAAATTGTGTAATGAAATTTCAAAACAGGTGGTCTCACGTGCACCCCACCAAACTCGTTTTCGGGTCCAACTTCTCTCTATAAAAAACCTCTGAGGCGACTTTCTCCATGCGACTCACAATAACAAGAACAAGAACAAGAACAAGAAAAGAGAGGGAAACACAGAGAAATGACGATCGGCATGCTGGAGGTTTTGCTCTTGGATGCCCGAGGCCTTCAGGATACCGATTTCCTCGGTATATCATCTCCATTCCTTTCTCTTCTACCTTCTCAGAAATTCATTATTCATTCCCTTATTCCTTGACAACAATCCATTCATCAAATTGCGATCTTTTTCTTCCTCCTTGTCTCTTTCATTAGTTAATTTGAATGCGCGTCTCCGTTTTCTCCGTTTTCCTTCTTGCTGGAAGTTTGATTGAAGTTTTCTAATGGTGAATGGTTTGATAATTTGCAGGTGGAATGGACCCCTACGTTCTGATTCAATACAAAAATCAAGAGCGCAAGAGCAGCGTCGCCCGAGGTTTGTAATTTCTCCCAATATTCCTCATTTTCGCATCATCCTATTCAATCCACGGTGTATATTTAAAGCAGTACACCATGTTTGCCTGTGTGTGATGCATAATATTAGATTCTAGAAGTATGATAGCAAAGTCCTTGACCAAATCAAGTTGCGTAGCATTGTAAGCATCGAATGGTGATTGGCCAGTATAGGCATCTCCAACTCCATATAATGGAGATGATACAGAGGAGGATCATCCAGACATTTAATTTAAGGATGTATGAACTCTCATGGTAATTTTTTTTTTTGATAAATTTGAGTTGTGTTTTGTTTGCTAGGTCTTCACAAAAATCAAATCAGGTGTTTGAAAGCTTTTTCAAAATCTAGAAAATCACTTAAAATGATTCTCAGAAATCCATTTGGTAAATCATTCCTCAAAAAATCACTTTTTTATTATACAATGGAATACTAAAAACACAGCCAAAACACATTTTTAGTTTGTTTTCAAACATGAAGCAATACTAACAAAAGTCATGAATGTCTGAAGAAAATTTGACTAAAAAACTTTTTGATAAATTTAATACCCAACAAGGCATAAATTGAACAAAGACAGAGAGTTCCATGGATTGGGGAGGCCAATAGGACTGCTGTTTCTAGTTTCATATATGCTACTTTGCTGGTTTCAACCTCCCTAGTTGTAGAAATAATATATGAATGGCGCAGGCGAAGGCGGGAGTCCAGTGTGGAACGAGAAGTTCACATTCAGAGTGGAATATCCAGGGGGGGAAGGCCAGTACAAACTAGTTCTGAAAATCATGGACAAGGACACCTTCTCTGCTGATGACTTCCTTGGCCAAGCCTCGTAAGACACTCCTAAAATTTTTTAGCTTACTACACTGGTTAACTCATTGTCAATGTGCTCAATTTCTTAGTAGTTTTATCTCAAATTGCAGAAAGGCCTGAAACAAAGTAAAACATCAGAGATAGCCACAGTATATAGAGAAAGGTTATTGTAATTCTCATAAATGTTTCCACGAGGGGCATGATATTAAAGCTAGCCAAAATATCAGATGCCTAGTCTGTTCAAACAAAAAAGTGGGCCCAAATATTCCTGTATGTATTGCAACTTAATCATCTGATTAGTTGCAGGGTATGATTACCAATATGAGCTTAGCTGGATTCCATCAATTCTGGGTCTTGATGATAGAAAATAGTATCAATGCAATGTATACTGTAGGGATGAAAATTCCATTTAAGATGTAGCGTGAGTCCTTAGTAGCCTCTAGCTGGTGTTTGCCAATTTAATTTAATGCGGCATCTAAGTATAAAATGAGACCTATATACAAATTTTGCAATTGTCCCAATCATAAAAAATTAGTTTGTTCCCTTAATGCGGCATCTACTAACCCTGATAAGGTTTGGTCTCAAAGCGATGAGAGAAGATTCAATCTCAAAGCTCACAACACTAAAAACTTGAAGTTTAGTGAAGAGCAGAATCGTTCCATTTGAAACATACACATCACAAAAGCAAAATATAAATGAAAATTTCTGTTTGCTTCATCTCACTTTCATTAGGATCTACTTGGAGGATCTGTTGGCCTTGGGAGTGGAAAATGGAAAAGCTGAGCTACATCCTTGCAAGTACAGAGTTGTTCGGACTGATCAGACTTACTGTGGAGAGATTCGAGTTGGCATCAATTTCACTCCAAAGGTATTTTTACTCTTTTAGCAGTTACAATTAGCAAATCACTTCGTTTATATGAAAAGGAAAGGAGTGAAAAGGAAAGGGGAATGCAACTCTAGCTGTCGTCTTCATTTGTAACATGAGGCCATACAGTAGAGATGGTAAGGCCCATCCTGAATATTTAAACCCATGCCACTTCCATCTCCATCCAAAAACAAAATTTAAACAAAGTGCGGGATGGGATAGGTACCCGAAAAAATCCATCCTATTATCATCCTTAATGTACTATGTGCTTACAAAAGATATCAAGAGAACACATTCCTATTTATTGTTTGGTTGATGTAGATGTTTGTTGGATTTCTCAGGTAAAAGAGGAAAAAGATGAAATAGAGGTCGGAGGATGGAAGGAAAGTGATTACTAGTTTGCCGTATGAGCTGGTGGATATACGGATTCTCATGCTCCATTGTCTTTTATTAGTCTAAAGGTGTTCAATTGTTCATTCTATTAAAAAAAAGGTCAACAAACTCTTATATTATGGGAATGGAATGGTTGTTTAAAGATCCAAATTGTATTTGGATTTACTTTTCATGGCCGCCATGGCGGCATATAAACCAGAAGTTAGTGGTCAACTTGTGCTTTGTCTACCAGCTATTTTATTACCCAGAGAAGTTGACTTTGTTAAGGAACGTTTCTATTCATCGTTCTTAAAATTGAAAACTATTTCGAAAAGCAATTTTTAATTGTTTTCAAAAATAAAATATTTTTAGAAAGTCAAAGTATGAAAAATATTTTTCTCAACTTGTTCTTTTAGAAGATATCACGGTCTAATGCATAATACAAAAACTTTTAAAATATCATTAATATCAAACAATAAAGTATTTTTATATATTATTTATATTTCTCATATATTTAAATCTTTTATATAAAGATTAAATTATTTAAAAATATATAAATTTTTTAATAATTTTAATTATATTTAACTTTTTTTTTATCAATATAATTAAATATGATAAAATCATTTTTTTTCTTTTTCGAAATCAAACATAACCTAGATAAACTTTATAACCTTTTTATCAAATGCTTTTAAAAGAAAATTTTCCCACTTTCTTATTATTTTCAGATTTTTTATAGGTATAAATGCAAAGTAAAGATTTAATATTCATATTTTTTCTTAAAAGAAAAAACTAATTTTTATTTTGTAATATTAAATCATTTTATGAATATTAAATTATTTAATTAAGTAAATCAACGTGATTTGTGAGGTAAATGTTTTTAGTATTATAAAAAATAAAGATATTTTATTTCTTTTTTCTCTTATAAGTAGTATTTTTGTAAAATTGATTATTGTCTTTGATTACAATTTAATTAATTAATAAATAAAATGATTAAAATTACCATAATGTGTTAAATGGTAAAATCTCTTCCTAAAATCATCTGCCGTAATTAAATTTATTTTATTAAATTTATAGACCGTAAAACCTAATTCAATAGCCGTCTTAGCTCAGCCGGTAGAGCGCGTGGCTTTTAACCACGTGGTCGTGGGTTCGATTCCCACAGACGGCGTTGTATCTGTGAAATTGAAATAATATTTAAGTTAACGCCTTAACGGGTTTTTTTTTATAAGACCAGATTATGATTTTTTTTTTTTTTTTTTTTTGTTAAAAAAGCCAACGGCCGTCTTAGCTCAGCCGGTAGAGCGCGTGGCTTTTAACCACGTGGTCGTGGGTTCGATTCCCACAGACGGCGTTGTATCTGAGAAATTCAAACAATATTTAGGTTAACGGGTTTTTTTTATAAGACCAGATTATGATTTTTTTTTTTTTTTTTTTTGGTTAAAGAAGCCAACGGCCGTCTTAGCTCAGCCGGTAGAGCGCGTGGCTTTTAACCACGTGGTCGTGGGTTCGATTCCCACAGACGGCGTTTTCTTTCCGAAATTTAAACCATAGAGAATAAATAACGTTTTATTTATTTTTAGATTTGAAAAAACTTATTGGCCGTTTTAGCTCAGCCGCGCGTGGCTTTTAAACACGTGGTTCGAACTTGGATTCCCATGAACAGAACTTATCTAAATTTTTTCTTTTCCTGTTTGAAGAAAAATAGCCGTCTTAGCTCAGCCGGTAGAGCGCGTGGCTTTTAACCACGTGGTCGTGGGTTCGATTCCCACAGACGGCGTGTTATTTTTTTACCCATGACCGAGTGTTATTTTTACCTTTTTCGCAACAATTACCTTTTAAATTTTGTTTTTGTGTTTTTCTCCTTTTTCGTTACTTTTATTTCCCTTTTAAAAAATAATTACTTTTTATTTCAATTTTAAAATATTTAATTCTTTATTTTTATTTCGTTAAGCTTTTAAGACACAGTCTAGGATTTATTTGACAACATTTTTAAAAATAGTTTTCAAAATATAATTTTTTGAGAACTATTTTTCAATAGTTATTAAAAATAATTTTCAATTGTTTTTAAAAACAAAATTTTATTCTTTATGTTTTGTTTCGTTTATTCCTTTCTTTTTGACTTATGAGGCTGCTGATATACCAAATTGTGTAAGCTAGCTAACAAACGCTTGGGGGGCCTCTCCAATCATCTCAACACTGTTCATGGGTTTCACGTCATATCCACTCACCTCAGAGTTCATGTGACTTTTCCCCTACATCCCATTTCAATTTGATGATCAACTCCTGCCTATTCACCACCCTTTTAATTCATTTCTCCACCGCACCTCTCTTACCTTTCATGCATTTTTGCCGCCTCTCCCTTTTTCTTCTCTTCGGCACGTCCTCTAAATGCCCACCCACCCACCAAGAGACTCCAAAGTCATCTCCTCATTTACATCTCCTACTCAACTCTTTTATCTCCATTTTGATGAGGCCCTCTCTCCTCCTTAACTTTCATTACTACTACCCCTGCTGCCCGGAGGCTCTTTAAATTCAGATGCTTGTTCTCTTTTGCCTTGTGTAGATAATGAAATTCGAAGACTTTCTGATGCAGCCCAGGGATGATCAGCAGAGAAGACAGGAGCTGGAGGAGGAGGCGAGCAACTGTTTGGTGGTTTTTCGGTTTTGGGTTTCTGAATTCTGATTGAATTCATTCTCATTTTGTGTTTTCTACAGGTTGTGAAACTGCAAGGTGAATTGGATGAGCAGCAAAGGCTCAACAGGGTTTTGCAGTGTGCGCTGCACGGCCCTGTTGTGTGTCGTTCGTGCCTTTGCTCGTTGCTTCCTGTTGAGGTCAGGAGACTGAGGAAGCTGGTTGTCTATGATTCTGTCCTGGGAATTGGATCTTTACTAAGGCTGGGTTGTATTGGTGTAGGTTCAGGTGCTGCTTGCAGAACTGGCAATGGTGGAGGAAGAGATCGTTTGGCTAGAGGGAAAAGTACAGGAGCTGAAACTGTGCCTGTACCAAGAGAAGGAACAGAACAGAGAAAGGGAAGCACAGCAGCAGCAATGGAGGAGGTCGCAACAGAAGCAGTTGATGTGCAAACCTGAGTATGGATCCGAGCTCAGAAGTTTAAGACAGCTTCACGGGTCAAACAGTGAAGAATTCAGAAAATACAAATTGATAAGAGAAAGAAAAGCGTCTCTTGGTCGTGCCTCAGAAACTCAAAGCATGTCTTCCACAAGATCCAATGGTAATAACACCTGATTCCTAGCATGTCTACCATGCACAAACAAGTCCATTTGATGTGCCTGCCATACATGATAAGTCACAGTCTAAGTCCCTTTTCGGTTCTGGGTTGTGGTCAACAGAAGAAACACCTGACAAATGGAGACACACAGGAAGAAGCCGAGACTGGAGCCAGACAGACAAAGAAAGTGTCCCTGAGAGCCCAAATGAAATCTCAGAAGAACTGGTCAAGTGCTTAACAAGCATGTTTCTCAAAATGAACCAGGCATCACTAGACACAGAGGGATCAGCCACTGTTCCAAGGCTTACTCTCCCCTGCATGACCTCCAAAGCTTTTATCTCAAAAGCATCATTCAACAGCAAAGTACCAACATTTTCCTATGAGGTCACGGCGTCAAATCTTGACCCTTATGGCATACTGCAGGATTTAGATGGCAGTCTCAGGGAAGTTGGTCCCTACAAGAACTTCGTCCAGATCACAAGAAGCTCATTAGACACTAGTCGAATCTCTGAATGTTTTCAAGAAATCGGAAAATTGAGGTAGCCTCCAAATCTATAAAGACATGAGATAATAATTTAGACTGCTATTTACAAAATAATTTCTTCAAATGTTTTCCAGGGTGTTGATGCATGAACTTTGTACTTTGGACTTAACTTTCTTGACCTACAAACAGAAGCTAGCATTCTGGATCAACATTTACAATGCCAGCATAATGCATGTACTGTAAGACATCTCTAGCCACGCCAAAAAAAAACAGGACAATATAACATATGGCAATCTAAGTGCACAGTTTTTATTAACTTTCAGGCGTTTCTACAACATGGGTTGCCTTCCACGCAGGAGAAGTTGCTGGGATTATTAAACAAGGTAAGTCAGAAGTACATTATCCTAAAGAAGAAAAGGGAACCAGACATTAGACATTGAGCAACTGATCATTTAGATCTGTACACTTAGAATAAACCAGTACTGAAACACTCACAACTGATGACTTCTTCTGTCCAAACTGATTTTGCTAACCTAAGATGTCACTGTCTTGGTCCAGGCTGTGCTGAATGTGGGTGGCATTGTACTGAATGCTCTGGCTATAGAGCATTTTATTCTCCGGCACCCATGTGAATCAAAACATGTGGGTATTCATCTTTGTATCTAAGGATTAAGGTTTTGAATTTCATCCTAGTACCAAACGTCTCAATAGTTCGTGATGTTCAAGCCATTTCAAAATATTTTTACTTTGAAGATCTATCCAACTTTCAATTTACATACAATAGAAAGTTTGTGACCAGAATCCTACGACGTTTTTTTAAGATAGATAAATTTTGGGATGGAATCTTTATTTCAGCCTGCACAGGTTTTGATTTCAAAATCAAAATCTAAAACCTATTAGATTCTTGTGTTTCTTTTTTTATTCACCTGATGCATATTAATACCTGATCGCTAGGGGCCTATGGATGAGAAAGAAATACTACTACGGCATGCCTATGGTCTGGGATATCCAGAACCTAATGTAACATTTGCTCTATGCCGAGGCAGTTGGTCTTCACCAGCAGTAAGCGCACCAAATTTGATCCTCTGTCAACTATTTTTACAAAACTCAACAAGTTTATTGAAAGAAATTTGTTTGCAGTTAAGGATCTATACTCCAGATGATGTTGTGAATGAGTTGGGGAGAGCAAAGTTGGAGTATCTGGAAGCATCAGTGGGATTTACAAACAAGAAAAAGGTTATGGTGCCCAAGCTTCTGCAGTGGCACATGAGAGATTTTGCAGATGACATGGAGTCTTTACTAGAATGGATTTATAGCCAATTGCCATGTTCAGGGTCACTGAAAAGATTGATGATGGAGTGCCTGAATGGAGAAACAAAATCGCCTACAACAAAAATGGTAGAAATTCAGCCTTATGAACCTGAGTTCCGATACTTGCTGCCCTTGTAAGCCAACTGACGAAACAAAGACCACACTTTCAGAGCAGCTAATAGCGGATGCAAGTGATGATAAAGCTTTACAAATCCAAAAATCCAAGATTTGAGCAAGGACAGAAACAGTCACACCATGTTTCCACAAAGCACGTTAATACTTTTCCAGGAACCCGAGTGTCAATAAGCTCAATATGTATTCTAATTGTTTGATCTGTTACGTATCAAGATCCTTTAGCGTATTCTAAATTTGATGATTTTAGCACATTCTAAATATAAAGACTAATACTGTGTGTTACAATGATGGGTCTAACACTACCCTTTTGAAGAGATTTTTGGCATATTCATTGGTTGATACTTGATACAAAAGCTTAATACAAACATAATATTACAAAGCAATTGATGCATAAATGACTATTGATGGATGAGAGACCGATTGATGAGCGGACACCATCACGATATGGAAAATCACACAGCTAACCCACATTGAAAAGCAAGCCAGTATTTAACTAAGCAGAACAGAGTTTGAGTTTAGAAAACTTGCTAAAAGATCTCCAAGTTTGGCCTACCAATGCAACATGTCCCTCTTCAAACGGTAGACAGTAGCAGCATTCAAACAAATAGACCTCCAAACCAACACCAACAAGAGCTAACTTCCAACAAGAAAATGCAAATGCTCCAGACAGTTCCACAGAAGAGAAAGCAAGATTACAAAGTTTTTTTGCTTTTGGAATCAAAAGCATAAAAGTACACCTACAATATTCCAATAGATGGAATAGAGTAACAATGCAATGACTCATTTGGCACACCGACATCAATCATGTTCTTCCCATTTTTTTCTTCACAAAATAATTGACAATTCCACAGTTTTCACCTCTCTGCTCAATCATAAGTGGGTGATAGAGGGCTCAACTAGAAAATTCACAATCCTGTTCAATAGATTTAAACCAAATACAGTTTCTTCACAGTTGACTTTGATGGTTACATTCAACGGTTCAGAGCAATTACCTTCAATCATAATGGTAATTAAGCAGGGAATGGAGTTGCTTAAGATCTCGCTGCTGAAGCGTAAGCGTAAACCTGATGCATCATCAAGGTTGGAAGCCACTGGCATATCCACAGATACAAGAAAAAGATTTGCATTACTGAGCATCTTTACTGCTAAGCTCTTGCAGATCACAAGAAATTTGTCTTTTGTTAGTGAGCTATCACCCTTATCACTGTTCATCTCTCTAATGTGGTCGGTGAAGGTGCACCTATGATACATAATACAAGAAAAATCAACGTTAAGATTCCAAATTAAAAAATTATCCTTAATCCCATAATTTTCAATGAAGTTGAATCAACAGCACACAGTACAAGAAAAAATCCAAGTTATGATTCCAATAAAACAAAGAACAAAGACAAGGAAAGCTCAGATGATAAACCATTATTTTGATTAAAAAATTGCCAAGAGAAGACATTATCATATTTTGCCACTCGTCTTTCAGGCCGGACCAACGCAATCACCTATCTGAAATGATGTATCACTGGCATTACAGAATATCATGGAAAGAGCAAGGGAAATTACCATCTTTCCAAGAATACTCCAAATTTCTGTCCGACAAAACATATATACCCCAACAACAAAGAAAGAACAACTGATTATCCCCAAATTAATAAGAAAAAGATCCCCGAGATACAAACTAGAGATCCTAGAAAATTCATAAAACATAAACTGAACTTCCATCTTATATTTCACAAAAGAACACTGCCCAACTTCAAAAAGTTTAAACTTTAAGGTTTTGCAAAACAGTTTCTGTCGGAAATTTACATGTAGATATCAACAGTTCCTGATGCAAACATAGAGGAGATAACCATGTTATATTTTACAATAGAACAGCGCCTAAATTAAAAAGTCTAAACTTTAAAGTTTTGCAAGACAGTTTAAATTTAAATTTTGTTATCAGCAGTTCTTGATTGATTGATAGATAGAGGATTTCTTATCTATGGATTGAAAAACAAAGTGACTAACCTTCTTTCGTATTCAAACATTCCAGGGAGATGAGATTCCTTATTCACAAAGACTTCAACATCCATTGGAAGTGGTTTTATAAAATATCCAATATCAGGCCGCAGCTTAACAGGATACTTCTTCCCATTACACCACAAAGCAAGCTTCACAGGCAAAAGATGGTGATGGAAGCAAACCTGGAGAATGCACTTTGTTGACTGACCAGGCTCTATAGATGCAATCTCTTCCATATAAACTAAATTTGGCACATCATTTTGAGATGGCATGGAGCTGCAGTAGCAAGACAAAAAAACACATACCATAAATTAGGCCCTAAAAGACCTTGATGTAAAAAATAAGCCTGCTCATACAATCAGCCAGGTGCCATACAACGTACAGTCAAGTTATAAAGCGCTTTAGCTCATTCACATTCATTGGAGAATCTCACCCATCGGATTAGTAGCCAGAAAATCAAGCTGATCTGATGACCCAGACCATCAATTATCAACCACAATTTGAGAACTAAGAAAATTAATTCAGCTTAAAACATTGAACAAAAAAAAATGGCAAATCAACAGTCCACAATATATTTGCTCGATAATAACATTTTCAGCGTTCAATAAGGACAGTGATAAAGTTAGACCCAGAGGTTGACTCCAACAAAATAACCAAGTTGACCTAGTAGCTAAAAAACTTGGATACTTAAATTATTGCTTAGCCAATCAAACCCAACCCAGTAAACTCATGGAAATTACATCTAACATCATTTTTCTTTAACACATTCACTTGAAAACAACCAAGTTTGATTGACTAACTAAATTTCATGCAGCTCTAAGTTAAACAATTGTTTCTCAAACTTGATGATATTTATGATTATAGATCATTATCAGAATTCAGACCTTCATGCTCGTCGATCATTAAATATTGAAGGCATGGACCACCTAAATGGTCCCACCCACTAAACAATTTAGATGACAAGACAGAATCATGATGCTTTGAACATGTGCAACATAGATCAGTGCATGAGCCATGTCACCTCTAAGAAGTAGTCTGATTTGAGAGATGAAGGTTCTCAAAGGATGAGAAGAAGATTAAAAGGACCTTGGTTTGAGGTAGTTACAAAAGACATCATGGTCTTTAAATGGGCAGAGGCTTTGTCAGGATGCATGGCTTAGCTGTTGCAATGGTTGTATCCAATGTCTATTCAGCAGATGATGGTATTATCTAAATCTACATGACCAGCATGAACACAATTTTCCTCAAAGTTAAATACTTGTATCAATCCAATTAAGAAATCAAAAATCATAAAAATGGCACCTCCTGAACAAGTGTATTTTAATTTCACCTTTCAGTCGCAACCAAAGACTGGTCTGCAGAATCAAGGCATTTGTTAGATTCTTCATCTACCAGAAGTACCTTTGACATAGACTCTGCCGAACAGTTCTCAAAGATAAGTTCTACACATACAAGCTGGGGTGACGTGCTTGAAATCTCTGATGAAAATGAATAATTCACCCTCAAACCATTTCCATTAGTTGGATCTAAGAGGCCATAGATTTTGGGTTTAACTCTTCCACCAATATCGCCGATAGAGATTCTTGCTGAAGATCTTCGAACTTGACTTTGTTTAGACAGATTTGGGTCTGACAAACCGGGCTGCTCATCCAACCATGATTCAAGAGTTTGCTTAGACATCAATTCCTCCATACTATCAGAGCCTGACTGTGAAACTCCATTTTGCTTTTTATTAGAAATGCCAACATCTGAAAACTGAATTAGTGGGTCAACATTATCATCATCTTCACTTTCAGACCCAGGCTCATCACTGCCACTGGATCTGGAAATAGAATTTTGAGAACTATAACCAGAAGTGCTTTCTTCATTTGCAGATTGAGATAACATGTCAGGATCATCTGTCTCATAGGAATCACTGTTAGTGGCTCCCTCCCCTGATCCTTCAATTCCTTGAACCACATTCAAGCGCTGATGGAGGTCATTGCAAAGCAAACTACAAGGTTTGGGAAGAGGTTCATAACCAGGAGCTGCATGAAGAACTATCTGAGAAAGAGATCCGGGAAGATAAAACCTGAAATTAATGGGCTCAGGTGACATTGGTTTTCTCTGTCCCCTAAATATACATTCTGCAAGTATTTGTGGAATGTCCTTCTGAGGTAAACAATCTGTTTCTTCCTCCAAATCTTGACCTAAATAGCATGACATGAGTTCCTTAAGAATATGAGCTCGATCACGAACATCATAGCTCAAGTCACATTTGGCCAGTTCAAGCACATAGCTTAAAACGCTTTTGAATGTCCACAGATCTTTCCCTTTTGCACACAACAAGACCTGAAGAAATAGCAGTTTAAGAATAACGTCTCAGGTTCTATAAGCCTCCAGGATCTAAAAGGTGAAACAAAGTTATCTACCATTAAGACAATAACAAGGAACAGAAATTATAATATAAATAAGTGAATAATACTTTTTTTTCCCTTCCAATTATCATCCCTATCCTCGTCAACTTATCCCAACTTTTGGAATGAACAACTTCAATGCTGCAGCCTTATAACAGGAGCACTAAAATAATTCTATGGAGGAAAAGTTCTAACCAAGTCTTGCAAGTTGATTACTGAATCATGTGGGTCTAAACAAATTCTTGATGCATTTTAGATTCAATCATGGAAAACTCTACTTAGAAGAACTACACACTTAACTCAATCCATATAGCTTGAGTCATTAGACAGTAAAATATGCCTCCACACTGCAAAATCTTATGCAATAGAGAAACAAAATACTCTTATCCACTAAATTTCATGAAATACTCTTATCCAACAAGAGTTCAGTTTAAAACAAAACCCTGAAATTGTGAGTGTATCCAATTAAAAATTTTCTAAAAGCACATACTCAAAGATTGATGTTACGACTACCCTCAAACTGATGCTTCTAGAACATAAACTATTGTATGTGTAAGGTATGGCATACTGTGAAGGATGTCATACCTAGAGGCTAAATAAAAGTGGATAGTCTGGGAAAGAGGCCTGAATTTCACTTGACAGATATGTATTTTTTTTTTTTTTTTGGGTTGGTTGGTATAGAAAGGACTTCATGTGGCAGAGTCCAACGGTTTGGACAGGGCAACATAAACAGTAAATAAATGCATGTTTGTGGAGATAAGCATGAAAGCATGTACAATGTGCTTTCTATATATGCAAATTTCAATTGAATACATGTTCTTTTAAGTTCACAGAAAAGTATTAGAATTACCATGTCTTTTTTTTTTTTCTTCGTTTGATAAGCGAAGTATTATCATGTATTTCTTTTTCATCACTCTCCCTTATTAACAATCTAATATTTAATGACTAAAAACATGAGGAAATTTAACCACTGAATCAGGAGGTCATTTGCTTCTGTTAATGTTTCTTGACAGAAATATAGAGTCCAGGCATCAAGTTCACTGCTATACTAAATAATTGGTAGTTTTTCCTTGTTTATAATCTAGACCAATTCCCCCTTCATGAACTGTCACAAACTGAATACACCAAAGACTTAGCCCCTCTATTCATGGTTGGTTATTTGTACAAACTGTCACCAATTGACTAAAATTGCCTTCAATACTTCAGCCAAAAACATTAACTATGAATGATGCAAACTGGCAATGGAAATCAAAACAGATATTTTCTTGAGAAATTGAACAGATGTATACATAAGAGATGGAAAAAAGCAAGGAAGAAAAAAAAGGAGGAAAAGTTAGCATGCTGATAATACCTTGACAGCAGTATTAAGAATTTGAAGCTTTGTTTCCTGCGCTTCTGAAGCAAAGCACCGAGCAAGATATGTAAGTACTGTGGTCAACATCCTTGGGATTATCTCACCTATAGTGTTGTACTCTCCTATTATCCATATAATAATTGCACGGGCTGCAGGCACTTTGATTGAATCCAAACTACGAACCAACTGAACTATAACCTTCAAAATAAATATAAAGAAGCAGGTTAACAAATGCAGAAACAGTGTCATGACCAAAAATGGTTTTAATATTAGATATATTAATAATATATCAAATAAGATATATAGCAAAGCCACATACAAGTAACTAATGCAATCAGAATGAAATCTCAAGATTTTTCTTAAATGTTGGTGAATGATCTAAATCAATATATAATTCACAGTGATTTCCTATATAATGGTAATCACCAATGATTCATTGTTCATGGATTGATGCAACCAATGCCATATTAAGACTCCCATTACACATTAATATTATCAATTCCATTTGTCCAAGCTGATAATTTGATCAAAGGCGCATTAGCAATGAGATTAACAGTCATGTGTTGATTTAATAGAGATATGGAAGCTTGTGATAAAGGTGTAGCTACATAATGCCTGGCTCAGGATGGGATCAATAAACATTTCTTTGAGCCCAGTTGAAGCTTGGAGTCTACCAGATGAATGATTTCCAAGGTCTGGGTCACCTTTCATGTGATGTGCTTGGTATTTTTTTATATTTCAGGACTTCACTAGGTATCCAGACAGGTTGTCAATTATAGTTTCCTATGCTCATGAAAGGATTGTGAATCTTACAAATTATATGTTTTATATATATATATATATATAGAACCAGGCATCTTCAAGTTCCCACTGACCAAGGGAACAACTGCAATTGTATAAACAGCAGTGCAACACCGAGGGCACACACCCCTTGTGTCATTAACCACTGCAATCAATGAAGGGAAAATCCTTCTCAAAGGAAAGTCAACATTCATCACATGTTCCCTCTTTATTCATTTAGTTTGTTCTTTTTGACAGTTACATCTAAAAGATCTTATATTCAGAGTCTCAGACAGAATAAAAGAATCATAACAGTATCAACACATTACCACAACTTAACCGGGGAAAAAAAGGAACAAAATCAGAATACCTTCTCGTGAGCAGGTGGATCTTGCTTTAAGATTGCTTCAATCGACATTATTGCTTGAATCAAAATATTTGTTTCTTCATCCATGCAGACAAAGTCACCAATCAAATATTCTGAAAAAATGGGTGTCACATCAAAAGACATGAAATGAAAATTTTATAAAGATCACAATAAACAAGTAGCTGGTCACAGACCCTCTCTAGTCAGAGCTAAAAGCCCCTCCAAGCATATATTTGCCACTTTTGGAAGTTGTTGCGCACATAAACCAATTGCAGTAACAGTATCAGCAGCAAATCTCCTGTCGGGATCCCTAATATAATCCTAGCAATGCACTAAAAGATAAGCATCAATTCATGCACAAGAAGCCATGACATTTCACATATAACTGTCTGCAATGAGAAAATGAAAAATTGATAACAGATAACCAAGTCAAACAAACAATAAAAATGTTGAATGAAATCTTTAAAATAGTGTCTGTGAATGCAAACTTATTACCTACCATCTTGGAAAATGGCCAATAATTTTCCAGTGGCATAAAAAGGTCTTGTTATTAAGGCTTAAGAATAAGAAAAAAGGTAAGTTTAGTATCAGAAAATTGAACAAATTAAATTAGGGTCTTCATGATGCTCCATCCAATTCACTCTTTTTCTTCAAATGCGGTACAGAATTTTAATGTTTTCTGTATTCCTCCCAAAGAAGAAATCTGAAACATTATCTATTGCCATACACTAAAACACCTTATCCTGATGTTTCTCCAATCATCCACATGATTCAAAGTCATGGTATCAGTCCTTGACTCAAGAGGTCCTAAGGCTCATTGGTCTCAGTAGGCATGTAAGTGATAATCACAAAATCAACCAAATTGACCCAAACAAATCCAAACCAACATAATCGCGTCAGTTTTGAACTATAATAATGTTTGGTTCAATTATTGGGATTGAAAAACCAATTGAATCGGTTCAATTTGAATAAAAAATAATAATAAGAAATGGAACAAAGCTGACCCCATGTAAAATGGTATCTGTGTTGAAGCAAATAGTAAATCCTTTTAAGTGCCAACCTTCTCACATCTCAGTCTCTCATTTTTTATGCTGTTTCTCTCATCTCTCATCCATGGTGCTGTTTCATTTTCAATCTCACCCCTCCACTCGGCAAAAACTAAAAATGCATGAGGCACATATCATCTCCAATGGTCTATGAGAAAGGGGTCATAGTTGCCAATGGTCAGCACTATTTGTGATTAAGGTTCTTTCATCTATGCTAGGGTTTTGAAGTGCATCAAGCATGCTCTTGCTATCCCTTTTTCCATGATCCCTCCGCTCACATCTTTCCATGATAGTTCTTGCCCTCATTGTCTCCCTCTCAAAAGGTGATCAGCATGGTAATCTTAGTGAACAATTTGTTCTCTCTGTTCCTTCCTTACCCATTTTTTAAAAATGTTTTTATTTAGGGTTTTTTTTGCCATTAATGTAATGTGTGTTTTTTCAAACTGTTGCATGAGCTGAAAGTTTTTTATCTTTGCAATGCTTGTATTAGGCATTTAAAGAATTTTTTGCTATTGGTGGTCATCTCAATATTATTATTGCTGCCAGTCAGCCAGAAAAGGCTTTTTCATTACTTAATCCACTTTTTCATGTTTCACCAATTTACAGCAAAACAGCATCTCGAACAAACGTATAAGGAGGCCACTTCAATTTAAAGAAGTGATTCAAATGGACTTTTGGTGAAGAAGATTAAAATGGGCTTTGGGATTAATAACAAGAGATGCAAGAAGCCCTTAATATAAACCCAAATTAAATGGGCTTTGGGCTCAAAATAAATACAAATTTACTTTAAAATTCAATTAGGCCAGAGGCTAAAAATAAGTCTTGAAATTGGCCCTATGTCCCTTTATGACTTTATCGATTGATGGGGTCCTCACTAAGGGAGGGAGTAGTTTTTTGTTTCCCTCTTGTTTTTTTATCATCTTTTGGCAGCCGTTGTATACATCCTATGTACTTTGGTGCACTTCCTTTTTGGTGCTTTTAATGCATCTCTTGTTTACCTATTAAAAAAAACTGATCCACCAAAATCCGAATCAAACCAACCCCAAAGGGCTTGCTTTGGTTTGGTTGTCCAATGCAAATCTGTTGGGTTTGGGTCTTTGCTACATGAACAGATTATGTTGGTTCAATCAGTTTTTCTTCCAAAAACCACGAAATGACCTTATCGACACCCCTATGTCTCAACATTTCAATTTAGTATCAGACGATAAGCAAATTATAGATAAGTAAGCGCAAATTGTATTAAAGGGCAAACCGCCATAAGGCATACAGGGAGTATACAAACGCAGCCACACCCCAAAAAACAATAGAAACGAGCAGCCTCAATGGCCCTTAAGTAGCCGCTAGCCACTCCAAAAAGATTAAAAGCAAAGAGGACTCCTCTCCCATGTACACTCTAGCCCAACTCCACAAGTTACAAACAAAATAATTTTTCAGTTTCTGTATGTCTAAAGAGCCCCCCCTAAAGGCTAATTTATTTCTCCTTCCAAACCATCCAAAAAATACACACCGGTATGGAATTCCAGATTTTTTTCCTCTTTTTCCCCACAAAGGAGCCCCTCCAACTAAGTAACACCTCTATGACTGTCTCTGGGAACACCCAATGAACCCCAAACAAAGCAAGGATGATATCCCAAAGAACCCTAGCCACTGTACAGTGTAAAAGAATGTGATTTACATTTTCCTCTTCACAACCACACAAAAAACAACAATTAGGAAGCTGCCACCCTCGTCTTTGGAGCCTATCCAAAGTAAGGATCTTCCCCCATGTAGCTTCCCAAGCAAAAAAGGCAGCTTTAGTAAGGACCTTGTCCACCCAAATGCATCTAACCGGGAAGGCGAGGGTATTAGGAGCAGCCAGCAGATTGTAAGCATGTCTGACTCTAAAAATACCTTGACCTCCACCTATCCAAACCACCGAGTCCTCTTCTTGGGAGATCTTGACGTCCCTCAGCATGTTAAACAAAGCTCCTATTAAATCCAGCTCCCAATCATTTGAATCCCTAGCAAATCTGAGGTTCCAACCCCCTTGACCAAGGCTAGAGTCCCAAACCTCGTTGATTGTTGCATTTTTATGCACCGCCAAAGCAAATAACTGAGGGAAAATTCTGGAGAGTGCCTCATCACCACACCAGTGATCAGTCCAAAATTTTACCTTAGTCCCCTTGCCCACCTTAAACCTTATGTTATCCCAACACCAATTTGCCTCCTTCAAAATCTCCTTCCAAACCCCCACGAGCTTCATTTGTCCGCCAACCAAGGCCTTCTTGACCATATTTCACCCCAATCACTTTCTTCCAAAGAATGTCCTCTTCAAAGGCAAACCTCCAAATCCACTTACTCAATAAGGCTTTGTTAAGGAGATCAATCTTCCGTATACCAAGCCCTCCATTCTCCTTTTGAGTGCACACCACCTCCCAATTGATTAGGTGTATTTTCCTTTCCATTCTCCCCCCTCCCCAAAGAAAGTCTCTTTGTAATTTTTCAAGCCTTTTCGCTACTAACTTGGGCATTCGGAAAAGGGACAATTAATAAATAGGAATGCTGGCCAAGGTGCTCTTGATGAGGGTGATTCTCCCGCCCTTAGACGATAAGCAAATTATGCTAACTTAAAATCTCAAAAAAATCTAAAAAAAATCATAAAATTGATAAAAAAATAAATAAATATAATTAGATAGACTAAAAAATTAACAAAACAAACATTTATTATGTGTAACTTTGATTAAATAGTTATAAAAATATGTGTTTAAAATGATCTATAATAACATTAAGAATTAAAAACCTTTTTATTTCATCACTTTATGCTAAATTTATTTTACTCTTATTCATAAAATTAATTAAAACTTTTGATTTAAAGTTGATATAAGTAATTATTAATTTCGTAATATCATTTTATGCTAAAAACAATAAAACTAAATTCATATGGTTCATATAATTGTATTCTAATGAATTATAATTAATTTTAAACAAACTATAATCAAATTAAACTCTGGTATAATCTTAATTTCATATCATTAGACAAGTTTCTTTACATTGATCATGACCCAATTAGCCACTACCCATTACCTAGCCTATGATCCAATTGTTGAATACCAATACAAATATGCATTTCCTTGTATACTTCCAATGTACTCTTGTGTGTTTTTTGCACTTTAATACATTCTCTTACTTATAAAAAAAAAAAAATACAAATATGCATTTCCTACTAAAACTAATGTAGGACAACCCTAAGATGGTTGCCTACAATCAAATAGGTGAGTCAGAGTTTTTATCTTTTAGGGTTAAGGAAAGGAATAAGGGATAAAGTTTATAGTAGCAAAAAATAAAATAAAAAATATAGAGAGAAAGAAGATAAAAAAGAAAAAGAGATGGAAACCTTAGAATCTCACTAAAGCCTTCTTAGAGTTTCACCTAAAAGAAAATCAATGGACTCTTACGATTGAGAATTGCAACACTTGCAAAAAAACTAGCATTATTTAATCATCAATCAATACTTCGATTTACATCCATTAGCCTTATCGATAGATTTTGTAAGAAACCCAAATTCTACTTGAATTCTCACTTATTATGACTCTAATTTTAATTCTCCTGTAACCCAATTAGTTATTCCTAATTTGAATCCGATAAATACTAATCCTCATTTAATTCTAATTAATACTAATCTCAATTTAATTCCAACTAATACTATTGTCCACCCTCATCAATTCCCCCAACTTGAAAAAAAAAATTAACCTCAAGTTTTAGTGATTGTCCATAGTTAAATGAAATCCTAAGCAATGTCTTCCACCCTTTTGAAATCCAAAGCAATTTTTTCTTCGTCGACTCTTACCACAATAAGATAGGATCTCAAGATCTCTTAAACTTCATCAATTTCATGCAAGACAAGTACCAAACCTCAAAAGACTTTCCAATATTGTGAAACAAACTAGTGGTTTTCAAAATAATTGTGTCATCAACAAACTTGTGGTAAGTTGTATGACATGCATAAGAAGAAGTTTATTAGGTAATTCTACAAGCCACAAGTCAGAAAATTCATCAAGGATATTCCATAAGGCCTCCTTTGACTTCTTAACTATCAGAACTTCTTTCATTGGACGAAGGATCCCCTTACACCCATTGTGTATGAGAGTCTAAGTATTTTCTTAGCTATCACATTGAGCCCTTATATCAAAAGCCAAGGTCTTTCAAGCAAAATATGACTCATTTTTATTAGTAAGACCTCACACCATACAAACTCTTCAAAGTCCTAGTCAAAAAAGAATGTGACAGGCAACGAAAACTTATTGGAATGGAGGTGTCGTTAATCATGCTTCTCAAAATAGATTTGGATGTTTCTTTGTTTTAAGGTTTAGCTTCTCAACAAGCTCTTGTGAAGTTATGTTTAAACCGCCACCTCCATCAATGATCATAGTATATAACCTCCCCTGGCAATAGATACATGTATGAAAAATGCTAGTACACTGCTAATCTTCTTCTCTTGTCACCTTTGGGACAACTAACAAACATTGCATTACAAGACTATAGCTTTCTATCATACCATCATAGTAATCACTTTCTTTGTTAAATTCATCTTAATTTTGAGTCTCCTCTTCCTTCGAATAATTTTCCAATTTAGATTTTGGCTCTTCAACACAAAAGTGTCAACCTTTGCTTAAGCACACAACAACATAATGACCATGCCCACCACACTTAAAGCCTAAAGAAGTCATGCCTACATTTTTATTTCCAATACTAATTGAAGTTTTACCTTCATTAGCATCTCTATTAGGCACATTCGAAGCATGTTGATTACTACCCCCAACATGCACATGATTAGAAGTTTGGAAATTTGTTAAGCTTAACGGTTTGCTCATTGTTTGGTTAGAGAAAATGCTTCCAATTTGTGAACTTGGATGCTTGGAAGCCCCAAATTTGAGCCCTTCTTCTAGTTTAAGGGCTAGTTGATAAACATCATCTACAGTATAAATGTCTCAGCTATCATCTCAAGCTAAATCTCCATTCGAAGTCCAACTTTCTAACAAGCTAGAAGTTGACCCTCACTCTTTCCCAATTTTGAATGCCCAACTCATGGAATTCTTCTATATATTGTTCAACCAACTCGGTACCTTGTTTAAGAGAAAACAATTTTGTGTACATAAGTTGTTCATAGTCAGCTAAGATAAAGTGCTCCTTCATCTTCAACTTTATCTCATCTCATGTGTCTATAGGTGGTTGTCCAAATCTATAAAGTTGATTCTCAATATTATGTCACCATAGATGTGTTGCTCCTTTCAACTTTGTCTTCACAAAACAAACTTTTCTATTTTCAGGCATAACATACCAATCAAAGTAATTTTCCATTAACATAATCCAATCAAAAAAAGTAGTTGGATTTAATTTTCCATAAAATTCAGCAACTTGAAGGTGTACCCTTGTTGTCACATCATCATCTTGCTCAAAGATTTTGCCCCTTCTTTGATTTCCCATTACAAAATTATCTTGTTCTTCACACGATCAATGAGGTTTGAAATGATGACTTGCAATCTCATCTTGAATTGGTTGTTTTTCTTTATTCTTTTCTAATAACTTCATTATCTCATCAAGTTTTCTATTTAGCTATATCACAACATCTTGATGGAATTGTTGTATGGTAAATATTTCCTCTAAGTGTATTTTAGTGGCATCTTGATTGTTAGAAGTATTTTTTGAATTCATGCTTGCATAAGTTGCTCTACTCCTCAATTACATTACCTTCAAGCCAATAACTTTTGGCTTTGATACCAAAACTGATGTAGGATAACCTTATGATGGTTGCCTACAATCAAATAGGTGGGTTAGAGCTAGAGCTTTTATCTTTTAAAGTTAAGGAGAGGAACGCGGGATGAAGTTTATATCAACAAAAAATTAAATAAGAAACATTGAAAAAGAAGGTAAGAAGAAGAGATAGAAACTTCAAAGTCTCACTAACGCCTTCTAGAAGTCTCATTTAGAAGAAAATCAATAGAGTCTCACTATTAAGAATTGCAAAAGTTGCAAAAAAATAATAATAATATTACTTGATCACCAATCAATACTTTAATTTACACCAATTAGCCTTATTTATAGTCTTCTCTAAGAAATCCAAATTCTACTAGGATTCTAAAAACCTATTATAACTTTAATTGTAATTCTCTTATAACCTAATTAACCACTTCTAATTTGACTCCAATAAATACTAATTCTAATTTAATTCCAATTAATACTAATGTCCATCCTCATAAAAAACATTATCATACCCATTTTTATATCCAATATCAATTTTTAATTATTGGTTGAAAACAAATAGCAATTGTAGCTTGCTAAATAAAAATTATTTTTATTTTAAAAATAAAGATGAAAAAAAACATGAATTTATATTTTACACTAAGTTTGTTTAAAAACAAGTATTTTGAAAAATTTAAAACTTATTTTCTAGTTTTAGAAAATGCAACCATTCTATATGATGAATCAACTTTAAAAAAAAAATTAATTCTATTTTTCTTCTCAATATAAAACAATTATAAAAAATAAAGATTTTTATTATTTTATTTTTATTTGAACCAACATATTTAAAAATAAATATATTGTTACAAATTTCATATTCACTTTTTTTTAACCTATATTCATTTCCATTTTTTATATCAATGTCCATATCCTATTTATTTCAAATAAACCCAAATACCTATCACCCATTTCATAGAACCCCAAATTCCTATCAAATACCTATTACCTATTTAAACCAAAATACCCATCAAATGACTATTGGATCATTATGCATTATCCATGCTCTACCAAATACCCATTTCATTTCCAATTTCATCTCCATGTCATCTCTGTACAGAAGAGTGAAGACCATAAGGATATAGCCAAGGATCTAGTTGAAGCATAGAGATGCAAACAAGGGTCCCAAAGCCATGCATATTGTCATCTCCCTCTCCTTCCAATCTTCTACATTTCCATGCTCTTCCTCTCCTAATCTCCACAGCCCATCCCTCCGATCACTACTTCTTCAATACCAGGATGCTCAATCTTGGTATTGTCTCAGAGTCATCACATGAACCATGCTGAGATCAGCAATTCATCTCTGAGTTGGTCAAGTTGTTTTGTTATTCACCAAAATATTGAGCTTGGTTACCGGTATCAATGTATCATAATGGTGATGGCCGAGGCCAATACGACTTGGTTGAGTCATACCAATATCAGCCGAAATTTTGAACCTTGATCATCCACTCTGACAATATTAAATTTTAGGGAGTTACGGATTTCAAGCAGATATACATCCATTTACCCACAATTACTTGATTTAACTCAACTACACACAACTTTTTTTTTTTTTCAAAGGTTGTATTAAGCGACAATGCAAAATGCCAAAATACGCATTGATATAACATGGCATACAGTTTAGTCATAAGTATGAGAGCTTATACACAACAAAACCAAATAGGATGACCTGATCCTGAAACAGCCATTCTTTCTCAATAGAACAAAACACTCATGGATAGCGTAATCTGACACTAAGAGAATGAAAATTCAAAATTAATAAACACAGAAACATTCTTTAAATGATTGTCATTCTGCCCACAATATGTAGAAAGTGACTATCTCAAGAAAGTCAAAATTTCATTAACAAAAGCAGTAAAACATAATCTGCCAATGGGGAAAAAAAACATAAAACAGAGGAAAAAGATACCTGGAACTCTTGAAAAATAGATGAAATTGATGAATCCATAGCAATGGAAGACAGGATTTCAAGCTTCAGAGCTTTTATTTGATAGGAATCTGAAGAACTTATGAAGAAGTCTTCAAAGTGTGGGGCAAAGAGAAAAGGCATTGCTTTGGCAAACACTTGAATGTTGCAAAGCACCTGCACTAATCAAAGTTACCATCTTACTTAATCAGAAAGTTGAAAAAAGGTAAGTGCATAAAGAGAAGATTTTTGAGCATTGAATTAGTACAATATGAATTGCTCAAACCATGAACCCAAGAAAATTCCAATATTAGCTCCTTAAAGAGCTTAGAGAAAACTGGAAAATGTGCACTGTTATCGTCCAACACGGATCATGGTAAGAACCAGCAATACTCAAGATCATTAACGAAATACCATGAGACAATAAGAAGACTAAAGCATGTGTTTAACTGTGTCATTAGCCTCAGTAATGTATTAATGAGTAACAAGGTGACAAGGCTAACAATTAGCCAATCAGGAAATACCATTTAACCCATCCCTTCAGCATGTCATTTATCTAAAGAGAGTTCTTCTTGCACAGTTGCACTTATTTCCCACTCTCATCCAGAAACATTATTTGAAAACTCACAAGTCCCAGAAACTCCCGAATTACTGAACTTATTCCATATATTTTGATCCAACTTCTAACCAGGTACCCCAAGTTACTAGAATTTTGTGCAGTTCTATAACAGGATCGGTAGTACGTCACATTTGGGATCCTATCATGTGATTCTAATGAGTCATTCAGCATCCATACTAAAAAAAAAAAAAAAAAAAAAACAGAAGTATTTACTTCCCATTGAGGTTATATTTATAATTTTAAAAAAGGTGAGAGGAGATTAATTCATTGTTTTGGCACAAATATTCCTCTCTAAAATTCACTCCATCAGGAGCCCTGTTTCCCTCTTTCTGTTAAATTATTGGCCATCATGCCATTTCCCACTCCTTACACTTGTTTTTTTCATGATTCAAGTATACCTTCCAAAAGTAAAAAGTGAAATAAAATAAATAAATAAAAACATATTGGTTTCTCGATACAATGGTAACATGTATTATAAACATGGAACAGATGAGAAGCTGAAGGAACTTAGAAGCAAAAAAGCACTAATAGATGATGACATACACAAGAGAACAACACTTCAATATCTCCTCAAAGAGAAGGCATATGCAATATATAAATCAGATCATGAGATCATAAGCCAGTTAATAATAAAACTAGAAGCAGAATACTAAATAAATCAAACTGAAAGAAAGCATCAAACCAATAATTTTAAAAAAAAAATGCAAAATACCACATATTTTGAGACATGGGATGATCTCAGGAGAAACAAGAGCGGCTTAACAATTCTCTTCACATCCTCCCTTGGGGCCATAATCCAGTGTACACCAGCAGCTGCAAGTACCACTGCACTATTATGACTCCATAGCAATGGCGATGTGCATTGCAGCAGCATCTTCACATCATCATTACTTCTGCCAGACATAAAACATGATCGATCTAATCCAGAGGAAACCTCATTTATGTAACTTAACCGTGATAAATATTCATCCGGTCCTTCAATATAACACCTGGAGACCATATTCACCAATTCAGACATGAAACCACGACCTGTGTCACCATTGTCTTCTTCAAATGCAGAATTAATATCTGAACCATCCTTTTCAGATTGGGAACTTTCAGTACAACAAGACTGGAACATGATGGATTCTTGAACAAGCCCATGTTTTGCTATTACAAAGCGCAAAAGGATCTCAATTAAAAGAATTTGACCCCACTCTTCCACATCAGGAAGAACCTCACATAACCTTCTATAATTTCTTCCAATCAAAGACAAATTATTTGGACAAACAGAAGTAAAAGCAGCAGCAGCAGCTCCAACTACTCCAGGAGAATGGTCATTTAATAATATTCCAACAATCTGCATAACAACAATATATTACATATTAATGGAAGCAACACTGGCCTTTCAAATATCATAGATTTAGCAGATGACCATATATGAGAGTGGTAATCAGGCTATAAGGCATGGAAGCATTTGATGAAAAAAAACAGGCATAAGAAACAAAATTCAGAAGTTTAAAAGATATTTTTTAATAAAAATGGAAAACTTGCAGAATATACAAATAACTAACAAACATGCTCATAGTATCACAAGTAAGAGTTCATAAACAAATTACAGAACCATTATCTGAAAGAAAAATAACAATACATGCACAAAGGAATAAGTTCACAAAATTCTGCATTTGAATTATGGTTTCCAACACATGCAAGCATTCTATCATTTTCTCCACAGCATCTGCACTCATATGTTCAGAAACTCAGAACATAAAATGTGTCAACTTGGCACTTTAAGATAGGGGCATCTAACTTTGCCCCTTTTATTAAGACATGAGCTATGCCATCCTTCTAAAGAATCAAATATCCTAGAGCAAGCATGCATATCCTTACAGGAAACATAGAGCAAGGGGGTATGGTAATCTGGAAGAACACACAAAACACTTCTCCCTAAATTATTAAATTGGCGCTTGTTTAGGAGATTAGCTAAAATATTTTTTGTACAGGCAAGGAAAGCAATATATTAATAAGCACCAAAAAAAGGACACACAAAATACATGGGACATATACAAAGGCAACACAAGGCAAACAATAAAAAGAGGGAAATGAGACACTCCCTCCCCATACTTGCATCCAAACCAATCAACAAAATCTACCATAGACATGGACACATCCTCTAAACCCCCTTTGACCTACTCTAAAAAATTACTCATAAAGAAGGATTTAAGCTCTTGATCTGATGGCTCTATATTTTCCAAACTACTTCCAAGGCAAAAAAAAAAAAATCATTGGAACCCATGAATTCCAAATAATATCCATTGAAAAAAAGACTCTTAACCTTCCATGTTCCACCAAGAGCAATAGGGTTTAATTGAAAAGTTGTCACTCTTTTGAGGCCATCCACACTACCTTATCTTCAACATCCTTTCTTACTGATTTTCCTTACAATCTCAGAAGAAATGCTTCAACACCATCCAACTCCTAGTCATAAAGTTGCCTTGAGAAACATGGCGTCCAGTGCCTCTCCCTCCCCACAATGGCTTACTCCCATACATATGTTACTCAAGCATCTTTGATGTAGCTATAGCATACAGTGACGAGAAAGAAACCATTAGAGAGGAATACCTGCATCATAAGTCGTTCCAAAATTTTACCCTTCTTCTATTGTCATAATAAAACAAATTTTACCTTTTGAACATTCCCCATACTCTTCTTATTGCCTTCCACACCCTTACACCATAACCCTCTCTTACTTCTAGAGAACACCCCTAATTAGAATCAACTACTCTTTTCCAGATTCATCTCTAACCTAGAAATAACATCTAGCCACATTAAAATCCAACTAAGAAATATCATCTGATCCTTGCATGCCTCACAAAGAAAAATCAAGGTGTCATCAGGAAACACAAGGTGAAACACTTCCACCCCCTTGCCACCTCTACCTCTCATCTTATAACTAAAAATGAACCCCTTATAGGGAATCTTGGATCACTTCATTCCCTATTCCAAGCTCAAGTTAGGTACATAAATACTCTCTAGGACTTCTAAATCCTAGAAACAAAAGCAAAAAATACAATTTTTATCATAAGGATCTAAAATAACAATGCTTTAGAAAACTTTACCTATGATTTGAACGTTCCTAAATCAATTTTTTCGATGAAAAGTAGTTTCGTAATAATCGAAAGCTTCATAAACCCAAGATCTTTCGCCTAATGGCTCTAACTCAATCTTGGCACTCCAAAAAAGTGGGCCTTTGGAAGGGAGGAAGCTATGGCTCTCTCTTTCTCTAGATGTAGAAGATGACTAACTCAAAAGGTGATGGAAGCCCTAACCCTAAGGGGGTATTTATCGGATTCCCTAAATGGGCGTAAGTGACTGAAGCCCACTAAGGGTTTTGGTCACTTAATTTAGTCCAAAATGGGTCCTAGTTGATTAATTAACCTCACAAGGTCATCTAATTAATCAATTAGCCCAATCCAGAGACCTTGTTCACTAACCGTTGTGCACCTTTGTGTAATTACTAAAATGCCCTTACACACAAAAATGAACCTTGAGTCAATCTAACTCTCATAAACCATGTCATCAAGGTATATGAGCTCGAACGAGAACCATAGAAACCCATATACGTACTAGGTCCCTCAAAACCCAATTTTGAAGTTGATTCAACATCCCACTATAAAGACTCAACTGTACTTCAGTATCCTATGTAAATAACAACAAGAACAAGCTCGAGGCCATGACCTACTATCCACTACATGCAAACTCCCCATGAACCGATATCTGTACTCTAACAAGGTAGTGTTATCACTTATCAAGATTACCTCTTCAATCCTTGAGTCACAAACTCATCATATAACCAATTGACATACTCTAACTTCAAGGAGCATATGTCAAATTTCTACTAAAGAAAATGTTATAGTCATAGTCTTTTAGATCACATGTCCTTTAGATCGCTTAAAGGGATACATTGTGTCATACCCATGAGATATCATAGTGTTTCTATTGAGAATATCTATTGCTACCACCTTCTACCAACAGTGACCTAATCCATAGAAATATATGACCACCTTAAGGTCTCACCCATAGGTCAAAACCTCCTATTGACTTCGGCATAGATTCAATATCCTCTTAAAGTTGAGAGTCTACACAATATAGAAGTTTGGTAAATCATGACAATTGACAGTTTTATGTCATGATTCACCGTACGTCCTGTCCAATGTGTAACCATACACACTAGTACACTCACTATGGGAAACTTATCCCAACAGTTAAGACAAGTCATCCCTCCAATTAGGAGGTAGTGCATTACAATCTCTACTGGATTGCCCAAATCCATGAAATGATTGTAGACAACGCATCATCTTGTAAGGAACCCATGACTTGTATCATCTATGCAACTCCTAATGCATCTAAGTTATGTACAATGCAAATGATATGAGTTGAATGTTCAAATCAATGTCAATACATAAAATGGATAACCTAAGGGCAGTGAAGTCTTAACTTTGTTATATCATGTCTTGGTTTGAAGGGCTTAATCCCAACACCCCCACCCAAGCACCTTTTTTTCTTCCTCTCTCCCCCGTTTTCTTTAAAAGACAACTAAGAGTCTCCATCACCATAATGAATAAATAAGGGGAAAAAAGATACCCTTGCCTCAAACCCTACAACTTTGAAAGAAGCCAGGAGGAGTTACATGAACAATCACTAAGTACCTGGCTTAAGAGATACACCATTTAATCTACCTAATCCACTTTTGGCCAAAACCCTATTTTCTTCAAAATTGTAAGAAGGAAACATCAATTTACACACAGGCCTTCTCAATGTCAAGATCATATAAAACAACATTAGAATAGTTCTTCAACCATGAACCAATGGCCTCATTTGTAATAAGAATGACATCCAAAATTTGTCTCTCCTCTACCAAAGAGTTTTGCAAGTTGAAGTCCACTTTAGCTACCACTTTCTTGAGCCTATTTGCTAACACCTTCGCTAGTAATTTATATAGGCTCCCTACCAAATTAGCCTAAAATCCTTCAAATCTTATACTCTACCTTTTTTTAGGGACTAAAACCAAGAAGGTAGCATTTAAACTTTAGTCCCAACATTTCACTCTTCACAAAGTCCCAACACAACTGTCGAAATGCTATAGTAAACTCATCTAATCCCAAGGCTTCATCTCCATTCAAAGCTAAGAGTGTAGAGAAAACTTTCTCCTTTGAAAAAGGTAATTCCAAAATCCTAGCCTCCTCCTATCTTAAAGAAGCAAAGGACACCCCATTAATACAAGGGCTCTGGACTCAACAAGAAAGCTTCAATAGAAAATCACCCCCTCCTTAATCTCCTCATCAAATAACCAAATCCTATTCTCTTTCATTTTAGTCATAAAGTTTTTCTTTTGTGCGTATTTGTCATCTTGTGGAAGAATTTTGTATTTTTGTCTCCCTCCTTCAACCATATCTCTCTCGACTTCTACCTCTAAGAGGTTTCTTATAACTTTGCCCACTTATTATATAGCCACTCTTTTAGCCTCAACCAAAGGAGCTTCCATTTCCTTGGCACCCCAAATAACTATCTTATTGAAAGCTTTTAATTTCTTGGTTGACACATTTCCAAACACCTCCCAATTTCAAGCTTCTAAGCCCATCTTCAAGGCTTTCAATTCGAAAGCCAAAATAAAACAGCTAGAACCCCTGAACTTGTAGCCCAACCACCAATTTCTAATCAAGTGTTTGAAACCCTCCACTTTAACATATTTAAAAGATAAAAATTTCCTCTCCTCGCTTCTCCCCCATCTAACAAAATAGATGAATGATTAGAAACTAGCCTAGACAAAACACTCTACAAGAGCCCACAAAAACAATTCTTCCATTCTTTTGACACTAGAAAATAATCCAACCTTGACATAAATTAGTTGTTCATGCCGCCACACCAAGTAAAAGGCCTTCCATTCAACAAGAGGTCACATAGGTTTAGATCATCGATTATATACGAAAATCTCCTCATGAAAAAAGACATCCCAAACACAACTTCTTTCCCTTGCACACCTGACTATGTTAAAATGCCTCCCCACCCCTTCCTCCTTCCATAAACCAAGGATCATCCTATAACCCTTTAATGTCCCCTAATTTTAATCAAAAATCATCTTGTTCACCCCCAAAGGCATGGTTGTACACATTAGTAAACACCCAGGTAAAACCATCCTCACAATTTTTAAAACAATGGGAAACAAAGAATGCTCCTACCTCTAATTGTCATAACTCCAACAACCTATTATCCTTAAAAAATAATATATACACTGATTGACCCCCTTGATTCCAAAACCCCCTACTCCTAAACTCCTCGCCGGTTGCAACGACATCTCTTACACCTTAGTCTCTTGCAAGCAAACCACATCAACTTTTTGCATTCTTATTAGGGACTTAATTACCTTTTGCTTCTACCTATCATTAACACCTCTAACATTCCACAACAACATTTTAATCTTCATTGAGGGATGGTAGCTAGTTCCTACCCCTCTTTCCACCTTCTTTTTCCTTCCCTACTTTCCTTGCTATGCCAATATACTTCACTTAAAATTCCAATTTCCAAAGCTTTCTCTTAGTTTTGGATGAAGACGTTGTCTTCCTACCTTTTCCTCCTCCATCTTCCTTAAGAGGGGCAAAATTTCTTATTCAAAGCTTGCTCTTTTACCATTCATCAAATTGATCTATCCCAACTTTGAGCTTGTGGTGCTTCCTCCTATTGTCGCTTGGCCCTATCGCAACTCACCAGCCTTTGAGGCCACATGGTGGCGCATCCCATTCACAGGAAACTCCATTGAACCGCCATCTTGAAGGATCCTTCTCAAAGGACCCCCTTCCTTACACCACATAGACATAGCAAGCCCCTTAAACGGTTCCTTTGGCCTCTTTTCATTCCTGAACATCCCCTAGGGATAAGACCCACCCTCATATGAAAGAGGGAAGCCCCACCCCCAAGCCAAACCTAGAGGAAGAGCACTAACCTAGGAACCTAGCAAAACAAGCCATAGAAGACTCCACCACCTCAGTGAATGCTCCCTCTACTACCAAAAAAAGCCTCATCTCCATAGTGGCACTCCACTAATGTGCATGATCCTCCTTCGTTGCACCACAAAGGAACTCACGGCCAGGAGCCCCCTAATATCAAGCCAATCAAATGATCCAGTGGAAAATACACTCTAGCACCAATTTCTATATCTTCCAACTCATTAGAAAGACCATCACTTAGGAAGAATGAGGCACAACAGTGGGAAATGCAAACATTTCCACTTTATTTTGTTCTCCCATATGAGATCTATGCCTTAAAAATAACTATTATAAAAACAATAACAACTACTCCTACTACAATAACAACAATAATAAATCAATTGATCTGACCTCTTCAAGTGCAGGAGTGTTTTCCTCTATACGCAAATCGTGCAGCTTGGGAAGAGCATTGGCAGCACATTTTCTGACATATACAGAGGGATCTCTAGCACATTTTTCCACAGCCACCAGAACAATAGGCGCAATTACAAGTAGACGGATTCCTGCTATGGCACGGAGTGCCCATGCCCGCACCAATGGATTAGGATCCCCCAAGTCCTTTTGGAAACAATTAATTGATAACAATGCTTCATTTGGACGCCTAAAATACAAAACAGAGTACAAATTAGAAATACTAAACACCTTAAATGCTGAGCTTTATGAGTAAAAAGCATTAACATCCAGGATTAGAATCAAATCAAGCACACCTTATATCCTATCCCCAAACTTAATAAACCTGATACAAAGGCATACTGCCATATGATAGATCTACCCAGAAGGTATTTGCCATTTCCTGATGTAAACCCAACTATGGAACCTGTTATATACAGTAAAACTTAACCGATGAACCCGGGAAGTTCACAGAAGTCCCAGCAAAAAAAAAATAAAAGATAAAGGTTTCATAGCTTAGGGAAATTAATAATTCAAAATGGGGCGTTTAATGAAGGAGTTGGTCCAGAGATTACTGTGAGTAGCATACTTTTCAGCATAATGCAACAGGTACAGGTACACCAGCTTCTTTACTTCCAGTGATTGTGAGGCCACGTTTTTGACAACCTGTAATACCATTTGAAAATCGAAGATCAAGATCAAATTAGTTCAGCTAATAATCTATTCGACGGTTAACAATAAAACATAAAGCTTATGAATAACTCTAAAATAGTGTGCCAACACTCGTTTCTGTATGAATATACTCCAACATGGGAGAACCGAAGAGCATTCGTTTTAACCGATAAATTCGTATTTATTCTGAAAAATGATAATATACTAACTCAACATTCAAACGTACACCTGTCAAATTAAAACAACGAAAACAGGAGAAACTAAATTCTTAAAATTTTGTTTCATTTTGTCACGTCCAAGGGGGGTAAATGGAAATTCGCAAGGAACTGAAACAGTATGAGACGGCAGAGACCTGAGGGAAGAAATTGGAGACGTCGACGCCCTGAGCGATGAGAGCTAGCAATCGCTTGAGAGCTTCGCATTTCTCGGAGTCGAATTTGCTATCAAGAAGAGGAACGATATTAGCGTCTTCGGGGTCGTCGTAGAGATGAGCGTCCGTACCGATCCGGAACACCAAGGTCGATGCTTTGCTCAGAGTCTCTGCTGTGGCTCCGAATTGAGGGAACATATTCTAGGGTTTCGCTTTGGAGCTTTAATCTGATACTGAGAATGGAGGATCTGTGAATCGCTCAGACGGATGAAGAAGCGCCTTGGCATATCGAGACAGCTGAGTTGGGGAATTTGGGTTTGTTTGGCTACACGGAAGGACGAACACATTCAGGGGCTAGGATTATCCTGCACGAGTTTTGGGAAATCCCAGCACCCCGTGGCGAAATACGGTTGTTTGTCGCATGCTTTATTTTACTGCGTGTGTGAGTGCAACTTTCATGCTATTAATTTAACAAAGTTTAAAATATTTAATTTTACATTAATTATGATTGATTTATAATCTCCTAATTGCATGATATATTTTAAAATATGGTAATTTATAGTAATTTTGAGTATAATTACATGATATGTATTAAGGAGTACGGCATTCACACAAGGAGATAAAAAAAAATATAATTTTATATTGTAAATCCTAAAAATCGTTTATGAATAATAACAATTTAAATGGTGAAATAATGGATCATGTGATTATGAAGTATCAAAAACCAAACAACCCGTGGGTTAGGGTTCAAAACTTATGTAGACATGTTTTACAATGAATCAAGTCATCTACCACACTCGTATTATCCATGGAAAAGTAATAGATTTTATTCAGCTAACATGCAATATTTTTCAATTATGTAACTTTTACAGTATTGAATTGGTACATATTAAAAAGGAAAGAAGAAACAGTTCACTAGTCATTGCATCTATGGATCCCACCAAATAATTAAACCATACGGTTGCTCATTCTTTAATAAGTGATTCACCAACCACTAGATTGATATGAAATATCATACATGTGAATACTTTCTTTGCACATAGCTAAGTTAAAGGTTGAAATAAGGTTTTGATCACTATTCCAACTAATGACATGATTCTAGGATCTTCGAAAGTTTTGGTATCTTCTTTTCGAGAATGTCCATTCAATACTATATGATAGACTCTCTTAACTCAAATGTACAAGTAGGGCCTCACATGATAAATATTTAGAATAATGCTTAGTTTGTAACATACTACTATGCCTTTTCGTAAGAAAAAAATAGCAAAAAAATAGTCTTCTATTTTCATATTACCAAAATATTCCTCTAGAGCTTCCATTACACGTGAAATGTCTTGAAAAAAAGCTAGAAGTAAGTCATTCATTCACTCTATGGTAAAAACTTCACCGGTACAAAAAAAAAAAAAAAAAAAGGTATATGAGAGTTGGCAAAAATAAATGGAAATTATGTGGCTAACCTAGTTTATTTATATTCAAATATCTCACCTTTAGTATTGCACAAGTAGCATATTCATCCATATTTGTACAAATCCTTGATAATTTGCTAAAAAATCTAACATAATATCCTTGATGCAAAGGATTAGCTCAAAACAAAGAAGTTATAGATGACCCTTAGCAGAAGAAAAAAAAATTAAAGCTAACACGGGTGGGAGACCTAAACGTTTTTATGTCAATACCCTATGTGCCCACCAGTACTAAACACAAAGAAAATCTTGATTTGAAGTTGAATGAATTTCTCAGTATCTCATTCAAATCTTAGGGATTCGACTAATGTCTAACTCACATTGCTTTCAAAAGCTAGCTTTCATACTCCTCTCTATAAGATCCATACCTTAGATAAGACAACTACATCGAGATACTAAGAAATAAGTAAAACATGTCAATAGTTGCCAAAAAAAAATAGGAGCATGTCTACTATCTTCCTCAACTTCCCGGTAGGATCAATCAACTGGGCAAACCAATCCTCCTCCAAGAAGAATTGTGTTATGTCTCCTTGACCCTATAAAGCCAAATAGTTAATAATAATGTGTTATACACATAATTAGGTCTCATTACTTTATACTCGAGTTTGTTTCGTTGCTTTGTACCTTAATTTTATTTTTTTTAATACCTTGATTATACTATTTATACTATCGTCAAATGATTTAGATTTTACCATTCATTTCAAATGGTTAGAATAACAAGATCGATACGTTTCAATTAAGTATTCTAATATTTTCTTTTTTATACATATGGTAAACCATGGTCAATCTTTTTAGTAGTCTTATTTACAAGCTTGTCATAAATTAATAATAGATGATAAATTAACAATTTTTTATTATGTCAAAAAATGCCATCATGAACATCTTTAGTTTTTGCCATTTTTCTTGGAAGACTTGATCCGTGGTTTGGATGAGTAAAATTCCTTGCTTATGCTTAAATTGATGGCCTGATTTATTGCCTCAAGGTAGCCATCGGTTCTAAGGATTCGAAAACAGAAAAGATCTTTGTGGCTGGAATTTCAACAACAGTGAAAGGTCATACTATATATATATATATTTTTTATTGGAAACGACACAATGATATATTGATAGATAAAAAGAAGTACAAAAAGAAGGATGGGGAATCCTCCCGCCATAGAAAGCTAAACTACAGTAAATTACACTGAAAAACAAGCGAACACTCTAAAAATAATAATTCCTTATGGAGTACACACCGCTAACCAATCAAATTGTAGTACATTAAGGGGAGTCCCCATAAAAACCTTAGAACAAAAAGCCCAAAGAGAAGCAAGGAAAACAATAGAGTCCCAAAGATACTTTGAATTCTTTACTTTATCCTCAAAAATCATCGCATTTCTTTCCCACCACACAACCCGAATAAGAGCGATGCTTGCAGCTTGCCACAAAACTATCCCCTTCTTAGAAGAACCAAAACCATTAAATTTGATGGACATCATGTAAAAAATGCTCATCGGGGGGACCCAATCCATCTTAGCTAACTGAAATAACTTGTGCCACAACCCAATCGTCAAGGAGCAATGAAGAAAAATATGATTTGCTGATTCCTCATGCTTCATGCACAAGATACAAATATCAGGACTAAGGGCTTTGTAGGGTCTTCTCATTTGTAGCATGTCATTAGTATTCACCTTCTTGTGTGTCACTAACCAGACAAAGGACTTCACTTTGAAAGGAACTTGAGAATTCCAAACGAACTTAGAAGGCAAAACTTGAGGAGATCCAGAAAATTGAGATAATGCTAGAAAGAATGATTTAACTGAAAAAAACTCTAAAGAAGATAAATGAAGTGAGAAAACTTTAAATATGAATTTTATAGTGAAATTTAGCCATTAGGTACGGTTTTAGCTCAATCAATTAATCGGGCAAATGGCAAAAAACTACTCATTTGAGAAATTATAGCACTATGTTTGGTTTTCAGAAAGATCAAGGAAAATGTGAATAAAATAAAATAGAGAAGAAAATTAAAAGGAAAAATAAATAAATTTAAAGTTAATAAATTATTTTTATATTTTACTTCAAATTCATTTTGTGTATTTAATTCTTATATGTGAAGATTAAGTAATTTAAAATTATATAAAATTTTTATTTGTCTTAATTATATTTAACTTTATTTTGTATTTTTTACAGTGAAATCAAATATAATAAAATCATTTTTCTTTATATATTTTTTTTATTCTCTAAGTATTTTTCATGAACCAAACATAACATAGGTGATTATTGAAACCAAACAGTTGAGTGATTAGTTGATTGCTCAAGGCTCCCATCAATCAATGCTCAACCATTAGCTACTGCTAAAAACTTCTTTCACCCATGCTCAATTAACCGATTAGGTGATCGATTGGTTCTTATAAATTTCTTAAAAATTATTTTTTATAAGTTTTAAATCATAAAAATTTTGGAATTGATTATAGCAAAAGCCCTTGTGATTTTGAAAACCCTTTAAAGTATGAATCATAATGATTTAAAGCTGATTTTCTTTTCATTTTTTTTAATTTTATGACAATTAAGGGTTTAATCATATGAATTCTTAATCACAATTGAAATGTTTGCTATGTTATAATATTTTCATGCATTTTTTATTTAGTGCATCTTAATTTTACAATTTTAAGGACCTAAAATTTACCTTTAAGCTCGAGGAAACGTCCATGGTACATGATGTTTAGTTCTTTATTCGAATTGAATTTTTAATTGCTTGTTAACTTTAAAACTTGTAATAAACATTCAAACACACTATTAAATATTTATTTTTTATTTTGTAATCACCAAAATTTCCTACAAGGAGATCTTGGGTTAGAAACCATGTCATCATGATATGCTTATGATAGCAAAGAAACACTCTTTCTCTTTCATTTCTCCAAATGGAAAAGTCCGATCTACCCCCTCACTCTCTCCTGTGAATCCTTTCCTAAAATAAGTAGCGAGTTCCTTGTGCCAAATTTTAAGAGCTTAGAGCTTATGTTAGGCTATAAAGGGCCATTCTTACATTACAAGCATATATATATATATATATATATATATACATCATTCAAAGCAAAGAAAAAGGCATGAGTATAGATATGTCTCCCCTTTTTAATAGTATAAAAATGAGGTAGGATAGCAAATTAAGTAATAACTATTACCTGGTTCGAAGTTAAAAAACAGTTATGAAAAATAGTTTTTGAAAATTATTATTTAATGTTTTGTAATACAAAAGTTTGTTGAAGAATCTGAAATATTTTTAATATTTTAAAAATAATTTTTATATCTAATATTTTATTTTTAATCATTTTACATACTTATATAATTATTTTTTAAAATAATCATAAAAAAATAATAAAAACAACTAAAAGATGTTTTATGAAAACACTATGACTTTATATTCTTAAAATCATAAAACAAAAACAATTTTTTATTGTCTAATGCATTTTTTTTTCTTTTGAAAAACAAAATACTGTTTTTGAAAATAATTAGCAAACGGATAATAAGTTTTTATTTTCATTTTTTTGGTTTTAGTGTAAAAAGAAAAAAAAAATTAAGGAAGAATCCAATAAGTACGTGTTTATAACATTGAATTTTTTTAATATTCCATATATATATATATATATATTTTTTTTTGAATTGCTTAATATTAGTTTGTAAAATCATTCATTTGGAATGAGTCACCTGATAGTGAAATATTTATTAACTAATACAATGAATTTTCATGACCCGATTGAAATTTAAAAATTTATCAGTAACTGTTTTAAATAATTATTTTTTATTATAATATTATATATATATAAAAGAAATGGTACACCGTACTTGATTATTGGTTATAGTCGGCCGTGGCAGAACGCGCTGCTGAACTGCGCGTACAGTTTTCATTTCTGGGTGCAAGAGGCACTCGAAATTTGCATATTTGTCGCCTTGCTCCAGTCTCAGTATCCTAAACCACCATCAATGGCTGAAACTCAAACCCCAAAACCCTAGTTTCCCCGAAGTTTCAAGCAGTTTTCTGCAATTTCATGGCGTCCGAAGCAAGTGGCCTTGAAAGATCCCATCTTTGAAGGCAGATCTACTCAGTTGTTTGCAGTTGAGGTAATTTCTCTGCATTTTAGCTTTCCAATTTTTGCATGCATGTGGTACAAGGAGTCATCCGTTCAAGTGATCTCATTCTGAGTTGCATTTTTAATTTTTAATTTTTTATAATTTATTTATTTTTTGTTTTGTTTCGGCTTCAAATTATGGAGCTCAAGGTTGTTGTTTTTTCTTTTTTTGGGCTCCTTTTATTGATGTACTCATTTTCCCACTGATTTGTGGGTTTTTTAGGCTCTGAACATGCATTTCAGCTAAGGTATATGAGACTCGGACTGTATAGTTTTCGAATTTCTTTGATGTTTTAATTTATGCTGCTTGGTCGATGAGAAAACAAGAGAGCAAGGGAAGGAAAAGAAAGAAAATAGTATTGAACGGTGATCTGTAACCGCAGATATGCAATGTGGACTAAACCAGGGTCGAAAAGATTTGGGAAAAAAAAAGAAGTGAAATTAAGGTCTGATGGGTTTGACTTCCTACTTGTATTGGTTTCCTCCACAATTTCAATTTGTCTGCCTTTGGTGTTCTTTTCCTTGGAAAGGGAGAAAACCAACTCAAGCAATACTTCTAGTATTATTTGACTTTGTTGACTGTAGTGTTTTTGTTTCTTCAGGAACAAAGAATGTGTGGTTCCGCTTCTTTTTTTTACCTTCCCTTAGTTTCCCAGCAACCAAACAGAACATCTAGTGCCATATGTTGGTGAAAGAAAACCATGTAAAGTATTTATTTCAAATGCTAGATACTGCTTAAGTCCTTGCTAAGCTGAAAGGCAACTTATTTCCTATGTTTTTTAGTAGGTGGTTTACAGGAAACATCTCACAAACTACTCTTTTTTGTTGCAGTAAGTATCCATTTGTTTGAACACATCTTAGAATTCTGCATTTGATCACACATTTAGAATATTTTGTTTCCATAATTATTCAATAGTAAAAAGGTGATCACCATGTGTCTCTGTATGGGTTTTATTTCTCTATGCATATTTGTTTTCTTCTTAACCTGATACCCAGGTGCAGTACCATTTTCAATCTCAAAAATAGACTCTAAAATCCATCCTGTTATGGATGAATTGGTTTGAATTTATTTATCTTTTCATTTAATAATTTGTGATTTAAGACAATTGATATCTTCGATAAAGATAGTTATTTTATTTCTACTTTATTGTTATATGTTCTGGTTCTTCAGAATTCATTTCCCAATTGCAACATAAGTAATTATTTGTGCTAAAAAAGTATTTCTTTTTAATAGTTGGCTTTTGTTTTGATTTTTCTTGTAAAGGATTCCTTTCTGTGACAATGGGAAATTCGTCAGATGACAGTTTGGAAGAGGACATAAGTGAATCTGAAATAGAAGAGTATGAAGATAAATCCTACGAGGAATTGAAGAATGGAAATCACCATGTTAAAACCTCTGGTGAAAGTTTTTCTTGCCCTTATTGCTCGAAGAAGAAAAAGCGAGATTATTTATATAAGGAACTCCTCCAGCATGCGATTGGAGTGGGAAAGTCTAGTTCTGAAAAGAGAAGCATGAAAGATAAGGCAAATCATCTGGCATTGGCAAAATACTTGGAGAAGGATATTATGGATGTAGATGGCCCATCAGGTGGCCCATCAAAACCTAAGTCTGAGGCTCCTTTGGGTTGTGATCATGATGAAATGTTCGTGTGGCCTTGGACAGGAGTCGTGGTTAACATTCCAACTGAGTTGAGGGATGGGCGATATATAGGAGGAAGTGGTTCCAAGCTGAGAGATGAATTAACAGCTAGAGGGTTCAACCCCATAAGAGTTCATCCACTATGGAACTATCGAGGTCATTCTGGATGTGCTGCTGTGGAATTCAATAAAGATTGGCCTGGGTTACATAATGCAATGTCCTTTGAGAAGGAATATGAGGCAGATCATCATGGGAAGAAGGATTGGATTGCAAGTAATGGTCGAGGATCTGGTCTTTATGCTTGGGTTGCCCGTGCTGATGATTACAAAGCAGCAAGTATCATTGGAGAACACCTTCGCAAGATTGGAGATCTTAAGACCATTTCTGATATCATGGCTGAAGAAGCTCGGAAACAAAGTAAGCTTGTATCTAACCTGACAAATGTGATTGAAGTCAAGAACAAGCACTTAGAAGAGATGAAGCGTATAGTCAGTGAAGCTTCGGTCTCCCTTAATAATTTAATTGAGGAGAAAGATAAGCTCCATCAAGCTTATAACGAAGGTGTGCACTGAGCTTAAAGATTATTTTTCTTTACTTACCAGAACTGAATCAAGAAAATACAATCTTTGGCACTTGTTTTGTATGTCATGTGTCACATCATCCAGGCAATTCAGCTGCACTTCCATGATATTTGGTGAAGTTGAGCTTAAATTTATTTTTCTATAGGCAGATTTTTAGCTTAAATTTGATCAATTGAATTTTTTTATACTGTATTATCTCGTTGTGGTACATGCCATTCTAGAAAAAATGGTTTATGTTTCTTATTAACAAAAAAAGATATTAACTTAGGCTATGCTTGTTTACATTGTAGAATAATTTGTTTTATGCTAAGTACTTTCACATTTTCAGAGATAAGAAAGATACAGACGAGTGCAAGGGATCATTTCCAGAAAATTTTTAATGATCATGAAAAGCTTAAGTTACAACTGGAATCTCATAAGAGAGAGCTAGATTTGCGTGGGAGAGAGTTGGAAAAACGCGAGGCTCATAATGAAAATGAAAGGAAAAAGCTCTGTGAAGAGATTGAAAAGGTACTTATTCATTCTTCTTTATAACTTATTTGTCTTGAATTTCCCCACATTTTTGCAACCTTATATGATTTTTTAAAAGGTAAAACCTCTTAAAAAGGGAATGGAAATTGTATAGATAGAAGGAAGATTCAGTATTCTGTATATTTCAACTTCTCAGTACTTTACTGAACCCCAAGGTGTATTCATGCTTATTTGGAGCTTGTTTTCCTTGAATTTTGCCACATTCAGGCAACCTGATATGAATTTTAAGACATAAAAACCTACCTAGTAAGAGTAAGATAATTGAACAGGAACTATATAGTTGGAATAATTCATTATTTTGAATGTTTAATATCTCAATACTTTACTGAACCCCAAGTTGCATATCGCTAATGAGGGTCTCAGTATAACTGCTAAAAAGCTTTCAGGGATGAAGGCCATCAACTAACCAGATAAGACAAAAATTGTTGTCAATTACTAGAAACTTATCAGATCATATGTGATCAGAATCAATGCTTTCTTTCTTGATGATTAGCACCTTCCTTTTCCTTCTTCAGCAGACCAACTTCAAAACCTTTGTTGAAGTAAATGGCATGTTTCTCATGATCTAGGTTGTTTTGAGACATGATCAAGGAAAGCTATGCCTTCTCTTTTTTCTATCTGATTCCATAATAGGTGCCTCTCTCAGTTTCCTATATAATGCAGGGGAGGACGTCTTGTTTCCCATATGACTCAAATGAGCATAATTGTCCAAAGAGATTACGTATCTGATGCACTGCTATCATCAACAGTATGCTTCCATTCATACACACATTACACATATACACATGGACACACACAATCCTATCATATGCAGCCATGTTTGTTGGGTGTTGGTGTCAATAGCAATCTGGTCATAGGATATAATACATGATGCATGCCATCAAGACTGTTTAGGATGAGTTCCTAACCCATGTGATGATCATAGCCGTCTGATCTTAACGTTTTTGATATCCATCCAACCTGAATAAAAATTACTAAATAACTAGGGTAATCTGATTTTTTATTTTTTTTATTTTTTTTATTTTTTGCTCTTTCAGATCTGTGTGAACTGTCAAGTGGTGACACTTCTGTTTTGTCTTCATGTAAGCATGTGCATGTCAGGGTGTGTTCCAACTAGCTTTTATTTCTTTCTTGAATGAATTTATTCTTGGGGAATTTGTCACATTCTTCTTCTCTAAAAAAATACTTTGTAAAACAACTCCTGGTGAAAACTGATTGGCTTTATTGCAGAAGTATTGCAGCTGCAGATAGAGTTTTTTTTTATGATTATATGAAATTTTTTAGTTAGTTTGTGATACTGATTTTTCTTTCTTTCAGAATGTTATGAAAAATAGTTCTCTTCAATTGGCAGCCGTGGAACAACAGAAAGCTGACGAAAAAGTATATAAACTAGCAGAAGATCAGAAGGTCTGTGAATTGTTCTCAGATGCTGAATGGTAACAAGAACATTGTGTTGACTTTAGAAATTTAATAATTCATCATGTGACCATGACAATTTCAGAAGCAAAAGGAGAATCTTCATAGAAGAATTATTCAACTAGAAAAACAGCTGGATGCAAAACAAGCATTGGAGTTGGAAATTGAGCGACTAAGGGGGACATTAAATGTCATGAAACACATGGGTGATGATGGTGATATGGAAATTCTGAAAAAGATGGACTCAATGCTTAAAGTTTTGAGAGAAAAGGAAGGAGAACTTGAAGATTTAGAAGCATTGAACCAGACTCTAATAGTGAAGGAACGTAAAAGCAATGATGAGCTGCAGGAAGCTCGTAAAGAATTAATAAGTGTAAGTGTTTCTTTTGTCTCTGTTATTACATATTACCTTATTCTTACTATTATTCTTTTTGAACAATTGCAAACATGGAAAACCAAGAGGTCAATTTCCACTTTAGATGGCCTTACAAGATCTGGGAAAAAATGTGCTTTGAGATGCAATGATCAAGTTGGGTTCTGCCATTTGCTGTGTTGCAAAGTTGTGTTGCTTACCATTTACCATTGAAAGTAGTTGTAAGGTTAATAAGGTAATTTATATGATGTAGATAATTGAGGTGTGATTTCTGATGGAATGGAATGACAAAAAATGTGTACATGATCCTTACTAATTAGGAGATCAATACATCAGAAATCATGTAGTTAATGAATCATCATTATGCATTCCTTGAGTGTAAGAACCCTTGAGATGATATCTGTGTTGAATTGTGAGTTATTTTGTTGCTACTTCATTTTTCATTTTATAACTTTAATTTATGTAGGTTACCTAAATTATGAAAGTTGAATTGGAAGAGTTTTGCTTGTCGCTTATAAGATATTTCCTTGAAGCTCTTTTCCCCTTACAACAGGGTTCTCTAGTTTGTGAGGCAGGACTAATATATTTTCTTTGTAGGGCTTGAAAGAAATGTCAGGTCGTGCTCACATCGGTGTTAAGAGAATGGGAGAGCTTGATAATAAACCATTCCATGAAGCATGCAAGAGAAAATATGGTGTGGCTGAACCAGAGGAGAGAGCTTTGGAGCTGTGCTCCTTGTGGGAGGAATACCTTAGAGATTCTGAATGGCATCCTTTTAAAGTTGTTGAGATTGAAGGGAAACATCAGGTATCAATTTGGTAGATCTGGCTCTGCTAACTATTTGTCTCATTTTGACTAAGATGTCTAATGTTTTATTTTAACAAATGCTTGTGCACTTGCATGGGTGCCATGTGCATTGCACTTGTTGGCCTGTTTTGCTTCAACCTGAGAGTTGCAAGCATTGCAGAAATTCTCAATTACATGTATGGCAGGCATGATATAAAGAGGAAATGTTCTTATATAAACATATCATGAGGAAAAATGTGTTAGCCCTGTTTTTGTTTGAGTTGCAAGGTTTCAATTCTTATACATGGTCCTCCCAACATACTTGTGCAAACATATTGCAGAATGTGAAACAAGTGTCTTTTGGGCTCAATGTCATGTTTCACAGGTTGCTTATTTTCTCTCATAAAGATTTGTTTAATTGTTTCACTTATGTCCAATTGGTTACTAAGGATACCTCAAATGTGCTGGTAGATGACAGGCAACTGGACATATGAGAATTTATGAACTTTAGAAGGCACTCAATGTTTCTTGACCCCATTTGTAGATATTGCTGCATCTAACTATTCAAAGTCAAAAGTATCAAATTCCAAGATATCCTTATGCCTCTTTCTTGTTTTGCTTGCTTTTTGTTTCCTTGCTTCCCTTTATGTCATCATTTTCTTAAAACTTCTCTAATTGCTGGTTCAGGGGGTGATAGATGATAATGATGAAAAGTTGAGAAGCGTAAGAGATGAGTTGGGTGATGAAGTGTACACGGCTGTGAGAACAGCTTTGATAGAAATAAATGAATACAATCCTAGTGGGAGGTATATAATCTCAGAGTTGTGGAACTATGGAGAAGGAAGGAAGGCCACATTGCAAGAGGGAGTTGCATTTATACTGAGGAAGTGGAAAACTTACAGAGACAAGAGAGGGATATATTAAAGGTTGGTATGTAAGTTATATCTGTGTCTGTAGAGAGAATTCAGAGTTGTTGATGAATGCAAATTGAAGTATTGAGAAAAGAGTCTTTAAGTGATTGGACTGAAGTTGTTTAACTACAAGAATACACAATTGAACAATTTCGCATTGATCCTTGTGTGGTATTCAATCTTGTTTCAGAAGTTATCACTGCATGTTTTTTTTTTCTCTCTAAAAATGAATGTTCAACAGATACCTATGTTAGAGTCACAATCAAATATAAGTTCCTAACTCCTCTTGATTTAAGTGAAAGAAGCCGGTATTTTTTTTTTGTTTCCGCAATTTTCTCATATGAAAATATTGATGCTGTTACAGGAACTTATTGAGTGAGTGCTGAGTTGAAGCCATGTACTCCACAACTGGAAGACGTGTCATGGGGGTGGACAAATGAGCTTCAGTCTCATGACATCCTTGAACTTGTTTTAAGTATCTATCTTTGTAAATCATCAACTTTCAAATTGTAGGGCTTTCTGTCCCCATGAGACATAACCTGCTGGGAAAGAGACTGCATTCATGCTAACATTTAGTATGAAGCTACTCAGCAATGTGTATAAGAAATGTGAACATATCTGTTTGACCGTTCCATGTTTAATCCAGAACTATGCATTAAATTAAAGTTGCAGACTTCCCAAAGTTTCACAGAAGTTTGTATTATGTTTATTAGTGAACAGATGGGAGACATGCAGTGAAGGTCTAGTTAGGTGCTGGTCATTCTTCTGCAGGTACAATAAACAGTGTATCTCACTGGGTTGGCAAAAGCCCCTGTTTTTGGTTCCGGTTCGGGCCAAAATGGGCATGAATTTGAGGCTTGCCAGGGTCTGTTCTTGTATCATCCTCTTCATTGTGGTTTGCTGCGTCTTGAATCCACTGAAGGAGGGGCTCTGCAGTCAGGTGCCCCTTTTCACCTTCTCAACCGTCTTTTCTGTGATATCTTATGATTTAGACTTCATGGACGTGATTGTGAAATGCAATGTTACAGAACTCTGAAGCCATTTTTGAACGAGGGCCATGGAGATGGAGGATATGACACTGAAATTCGCTTTTGCAAAGCTGGCTCCCAGGATGGTATTTTGATTGGGGAAAATATTTAGACCCCATCAATTAATCGCTCTTATTATGGACTTTTTACACGAAAAATATATGTAAAAGTCAATTTCAATATTTTAAGAAATAAGGAAACATAATTAAGAATGCTTTCAGTTCTTGAGAAACAAGAGAAAAAGGGAGAAGGAAATATGATATAAGCTTAATAATTTTAAAATAATATTAAAAAGATGATAAAATGATGAAAGGAAAAGGAAGGGCGGTTTGATAACTGTTTTAAAAAATAATTTTATATTTTTCAAAACAAAAAAAAAAAATGGAAAATGTGTTTGATAATTAAAATTTGTTTTTTAATATTTTTATTTATTTTTTGATGACTATTTTTAAAAATAATTATATAAACATTAAATATAAAAATTATTTTTAAAATATTAAAAATAGGTTAATAATATTTTAGATTTCTAGATAAATTTTTATTTTACAAAATAACATAAAATAATTTTTAAAAACTGATTTTTAGAACTGTTTTAAAAAATAATTATTAAATAAATCCTTAATTTTTTTTTAAGATATTCAAGAATAAGATGGAGAAAAATAATAAAATCATTAAAAAAAATTTAAATATATGCTCGACCCATATGGATACTTTCTTTTTTATTATTATTATTATTATTATTATTTGTTTTAAAAAAATACTAATTATTATTAAAAATATATATATTTATCTTATCTTTTTAAAAATTCCTTTAAAAAATTTTAAAATTTGAAGCAATAATTTATTTTAATATTTCTATTTCTTTTCAATAATTTTTAAATATCATTTTAAAATTTAAAAATTTTGAGAAAGGGTAAAAATAGAAATGAGGAATGGATAGAAAATGAGATAAAAGCATAAATAAGAAAGAGGGATCCCAAACTCTAGATGGGGCCCTTGTACTATTTTCAGTCTTCCCCCTGACACATGGCATGCTCTACTTGTGCCATTTGAGTCTCGGCGGTTCCTTTCCTGATATGCACCCACCATCATTTTCTCTATCGAATTCTTTGAAATCTGCAAGAAGTCAAGCAGAAATGAGTTCAAACAACTCACATTGCGGTGAGCCGGGGTATAATTTCTTTTCCTTTTGATGAAAGTCATTTTTTTTTCCATTTGGAAATTGGGGTGTCGATTTTGTGTTTCAATTGTTGGGAGTTTCAGAATTTGTGGGGTTTTGGATATTTTGAAGGTTTTAGATAAACTTCTGAAGCGAAATTGCGATGCTTCATATATATATATATTGGGAGTCAAATGTAGGGTTTGAAATGTGGGGGATTTTGATTGTGAATGATATGAAGTTCTGCAAGCGGAATTGTGGTGCTTGATCTCTAGAAAACATTTTATGAAGTGTATAGGATTTTGATTGTGAATGGTTTGGTTTCATTCAGAAGTGGGTTTTGGGGTTCCCTGCTTGATCATGTTTATACTTTCAAGTTAGTGTTTTGAGAAAAGGGTGAGTTGGGTCTTTAAATTTGCTTGCTTGTTGCTTAAATCTAGTCCTGCTGTCATAGTTTTAACTGTAAATCACTGCTATATAATCACTAGGTCTTGCCATTTAAAGAGAAGGTGGAATAAATGTGTTGGTAAAAAGATACTTATTTGATCTTGGAAGTGTTTCAAGTGGTTAGTGAGTACAACACCGGCAATGAACACTAGTTACCTCTGACAAATTGATGAACACTTGACAGCAGTTTTTTTCTCCCCAGATTTCCTTCTTTCTTTCTTTTGAAGAAAAATAAAACAAAATAAATCAGCTTTATGTGAGCATTGAAAACCCTGATCAGTCAGTCACTTGTGGCACTCTTCAGTTTGAGCTCTTTCCAATCCTATAGGATCCCATGTGGGTATATTGTTCCATTTTTCAAATCATTTCTATGGGAAGGGCAAGGGTAGTATTTCAAATAAAAATGAATGGCAGCAGCAGGGAGATGAGAAAAGAACTCTTCAATTGACAGTGGTGCAGCTCCTTCTTTTATAGAAAATTAATAGATAACCAACGGAGGTTTTGTTCTTTGTTTCTTAGTCATTCAAATTTTTTTGATCATTTAATATTTATGTTTTCACTTATGCAGCAGATACCTCAATGAACCCACGAGGAAATGCATCCACAAAGAGGAGCTAAAGAAGCAACATGAACTTGTTATGTTCTTTTCAAAGGAGATAGATTACAAAAATCAAAGGTTGTTGGAAATGGAGCACAAGTATAATAAAACTGCTGCAACTCTTCAGAGACTTTTTGTGAATCTCTCTGAAGACATCAATTCCAGAAACCAAAGGCTGCTAGAAATGGAGCATCTATATGATCAGGCCTCTGCAAATGTCAAAAGTGTGGTGGAGGAGAAACGTTTGCTGCATGATGCATACACTGAAGGTATGCTTCTGTATTTATATCTCTAGCACAAGTACCTGAAATGAGCCAACCTTATGAAGTTGCTCCTCTCCCAGAATCGAGCTGCTTTAGGATGTCAAATTCTGTTTCTGAAACTTTGTTTTTGAATAAAACATGCTTCATGAACATATTTGTGAAACTGGTCTCTAATCTTTGCTTCATGTTATGTGTTTCACTCCTCTTAATCTATGTAGTTGATTTCTGAAAATCTAGTGTCTTAATTAGCACAGAGTTGCACAGCATTTGGACTTTCCTAGTTTTTGTTCCACAAATTCTTGTCTGATAATTAATAATGTCCCTAGAAATGGAGAAGTTGCAGTTAGAAAATGCAAAGCTTAAGCATGAGATGGAACATCAAAACAGAGTGTTCCAGCAACGGGCAGAAGAGTTGGACCAAGAGTGGAGAACTTTTATGGCTGAGAAAAAAAAGGTAATTTTACTTGTCTATTATTGAAATATGCTTGAGATATATGTTGAAAGTGGAAAACCCTATTTCCTTGAGCTTCATCTCAAAATGTAAGTTCCAAAAAGCATTCAGAATTATGCCTCAATATGTAAATCTAATGTAGAATCCTTGTCTACTTATTCCTATGACCATAAATTCATTTTCAATATTTAGCATTTGAATACAATAGAGTCCCTATAATATAATATGATCCATAAAATTCCATGGATATACCTTCTTCAAAATCCATTCAATGCTTTGAGAAAGTCTTTTGCAGGATGTAGAATGAATTTTAGGAATGTTCAAAGCGCCAAGCAAAGCTTAAGCTACTTCCATACCCATATGAAACTAGCTCAAATATATGCTTGATATTCTCCTGCTATCTGGCTCTACCGGTGATGTATGATAAAATGTCAAGAAATGAAAAATTAGTTTCTCCTCTCCAAGTGTATTGATGAGTCAACCAGGTCTAATCTCCCCTAAACTGCATGAGAGAATGTCACTTTAAAGGTCTAAAGCTAATTTGTTGTACGCTTTGCTGAATCCTTTTCTCATGTTCTATAACATTGCTGGTTAATTCATTGATAATGGTTTTGAGGATTGTGTTTTATATTGGAGCGGATCTTTTGCCCTCTACATTACTGATTCTTGTTTTTGTACAAGTGCTAGAAAAACTATTTGTCCCTTGTGTTTTTTGCATGTGTCCACTCATAAAGAACATTGGCTTCCTTGGTTGCTTAGAAGTGAAGCAATCATTACATGTCTGAGTACAAATTATGCAATTTTTTTTTTTCACCTGATCCTATGTTTTTTCCTACTTTCATTCCTTAGCTTTGCTCTATTGCAAATTTCAGATTGGGATCTTGATTGATCTTTTCCTATGTTCATTTGGTCATAATCTTCTGTTAGAAGTTAACATCACAATTTGGTGGAGTATGACTGATGCAGTTGACAGATCAAAACCCAATGATGAGTGAATTGAAGGATCAGTGCATTGCTCTTAAGAAAGAATTGGAGGAAAAGACAGATGACCTACAACACATGCAAAGCATTAATGAGGCTTTGATAGTTAAAGAGCAGATGAGTAACCGGGAATTGCAAAATGCCCGTAAAGAATTGATAAGTGTATGAGTTTTCCTTCCTGATCTCTTTTCCTGCAAATATTTTTCTTTAATAATTGCAAATGGATTCAAATTGATACACTACTGCCTTTTTGTTTTTCTAAAATTCATTTTTCAAAGTATGCTGATGAATGGAAGCTGCAAGTCAAGGTGCTAAATGGAATGGTCTCCTGGTCTGCCTTGCAGGGTTTGTACGATATGCAAAATAGCAGATCGTTGCTCGGAGTTAAAAAAATGGGGGAGGTTGATATGAAACCTTTTCACGATGCATGCTCAAAGAAGTTCCCCAACAGAGATTTGCCCATTATATATACTACAATGTGCTCAACATGGCAGCATAGAGTAAAGGATTCTTCCTGGCATCCGTTTAAGATCATCAATGGAAGTCTACAGGCATGTTTATGCACCTACACTAGACATATCATTGTACTTTTTTCAAATTGATGAAAACATTAACAAATAGGTGAATACTGTCAACAGCTAGATAGGAATATTTATTATTCTTCCTTCCATGGATCTGACCAATGGGGGTAGGCAAATATTTTACTTCTATGGAGCATGCAGTTGCCTTCAAATACTGTTTTTCTGTGTAGCAGCATTAAAATAAAACTAACAGATTCATTTTGAATGGTATAATAAATTAAGGACAAGTTCACCCGTCAGGGTGCCTAGTTGGTGAGGGTGAATGCTGGGATGTGTGGTAGAGGTACACGGTCATAGGTTCGATTCCTACTGCTGTGAACTCTAGGATTACTCGATACTGATTGTGGTGGGTGTGCTCAGCACTTGAGGTTTGGGTCCAGTTATCAAAATAAATAAATAAATGAAGGGCAAGTTCTCTGGAAATCCAGTGTTAAATTTGATAGATACCTTGCAGCACTGCTTGGGATTTGAATTTATAAATTCATTCTCCAGAATGTGCTACATACATGGTATTTGATTATGTTGCCATTCTAATGTTACCATTGATTGTGGTGATGGCTTTATGTTTTTTATCAGAATTATATTTTTGTTAAATGGTATGAAAACAATCTAAAATGTTTCATGAACATGGGGGTATCCAATGCCCTGTTAAGTTCTACATTCACCATCATGTTGTGTGGATTATAATGACCAAGGAATGCAGATCGATGAAGATGATGGTGAGCTGAAAGAGTTGAGAAACGATTTAGGTGAAGCAGCATACAAGGCGGTTACCAAAGCACTGTTGGAATTGGAAGAGTACAATCCAAGTGGGAGATATGAAGTTCCTGAACTTTGGAACTACAAGGAGGGAAAGAAAGCTAGTTTGGTAGAGACCATTGAGTACGTAATCAAGCAATGGAAGACTCAAAAGGGTAAAAGAAAGCGTTAACTTCAGCATCTCCGATGTAAGTACTACAAATTTTATTTTTTATTTTTAAACCGTTTGATAAGAACCGTATTCATACAATGCAATTATAATTAAAACTCAAACTTCACCAAATGATAAGAGTCCTATTGTTTCACTCTTGTGGGGAATGTGATGGTGAGACTATTTGGTAGTTGATGAATATGAATTTTACAAAATCTAGCTTAGATGTTGTCTTAACAATTCTTTTTGATCTTGCAGTGGTTACATTTATATGTTTTCAGACTAAAATGATGCATGGATAACAATGATGAAGAGAGCTACACAGAGACTTGGGTTCTTTTGATGATGGTTTTTATTTTATTTTGTCTGTGAATACCTTGTTGGTCTATTGGGATGTTCTAACCTTTTGCTTTTAGTAGTGAAAGAAATAGAGAAGTGAAAAACTTGTTAAAAAAGGTTGTACAGTCCTTTTTTAACTTCTAAGAAGTTATTTGAATAGGGGTTATACTTTAAGAATTAGTTAGTTGATTAGTAATGTTATGATCTTGTTTTTCATATTTGAGTTGATTATAAATATGAGTGAGTGATTTTTGTTTCAAATTTAATTGTCGGGAAAAGTGTGTTTTCATATAGTCATATGAAAAAAAAAACGATAAAATAGGAACCCAAGTTTATAAAATACAAATTTTAAGCAGTTATCTAAAAATAATTATCATTTCATATATTTTTTGATCAAATGTAGTATCTTTGACTATTCAAGTACTATCTTTTAATGATATAAGTACGACATTTGACTATTTTATGTATTATTGATAAGTGCATGAAACTTGAATTATTTTGGTTTATAATTATTTTTACGTAAATGTGTGGAAACACATTTTAGAGTATTTGGAGAAATTATCCTAAAAAGAGGTTTTTTAAAAAATAAATAAATTATAAGGTTGTATTATGAGAAACAATTGAAATAAGTAGAATATTTTGAAAAACCTTTACTTTTTCATCACATGTAAGTGCATATGGACTTTAGGGAGAGAATAAATGGAAATAGCCTTTTTCTAAATTTTGGTTTTAAAGTAGAATTTCTATTTTTTAAAATAATTATTTTTAAGAACTATTTTCAAAAATTATTTTTTAAAAGTTTTCAAAAACATCATCAAACATGCTTATGACTTTTAAGGGTTTCATTAAAAATAGTTATTTCATTTGTTGTATTTAACTTAGAGTCTATTTAATAATAATTTTAAAAAGCATTTCTAATTTTTTAATACTTAAAATTTTTTATTTTTTTAAATATTAAAAATAATAAAAATACTTCATATAATTATTATAAAACACACTTTTATTAATTGAGTGAATTTTTATTCTAAAAGTGGACCAACTCACACTTTTTACACTTCTACCCTCAATGTATTCCACGTCCAAACCTTTTTGTTTTCAAAAATTTTTAATTTAAATTTAATTTTTGTAATTTTTGTGCTGTTAAAGCTTGAATTTTTTTCTTAAATTTAAATTTCATCACTTTTTCATGGCATTATTATTAATTTTTAGAAATTATCTCTTATCTCTGAAAAAAAAAAAAAAAACACGCAGAGCCCAAACAACGCCCTAAAAGTCCAAATATTTTACTATAAATACATACTTTCATCACTATAACTGCCTCAGCCTGCGACAGCAAAACCCTAACCCTAAACCTAATCTGCCGCATCTCCCTCCTTCCTTTCTCAATGGTCTGTTTTTTTATTTTGCAGTTTTGTAGTTGTTTTTTCTCTTGAGTGTAGGGTATGGGCTGTGATTACAAAGAGAGAGGGCTAGAGTGGGGTTTCAGCTCGATCCGATTTGCAGGAAAGATGGGAATGACGCGAAAATGAAGATGAAGATGCCTCCTTTGTATGAAGGATTTGGCGTCTCTCTGAAATCATCGTTGTCGTCTTTATCTTTCTTCGTTGGACTTAGGGTTTGCCCACAATGACAGAATCATTCCCAAAAAATACACTTGATATGAGCCCAGATTTACAAGCTCATATTAATTGTTGTTCGCGATAACGATGATGCGTATATGTTAATTCTTTGTTCTTTTTTCTTTTTTAATGAATTTGCACTTGTTGCGTGAATTGAGAGAAGCCCTGTCCATGGATTCTCAGAATGAAGCAACGGTGCATAGAGAGAAAGTCCGATTACTATTTCAAAGTAGTAATTTGGGCAGCGGCCAGACAACCGTAGAGATGTTTTCCACAGATGACGGGTCATTCGTCCCGCTTTTGTCTACTGATTCCATCTCACATTTCTGTTTTTTTTTTCTTCTGATTTTCGACTTCGATTTTTCAATGAACTTTTTCTTCGCTGGGATTCTTGTTCTCAGAAATTTGGAATTACCCCGGACTTTATTTATTTATTTAATTAATTTTTTCGATTTTTACTTGATGAAAGCTGTTTGGTTGAGGTTGGTAGTTGAAAGTGGAGATTAATGAATCCACTACAAACCCCATTCTTCCCCTGTTTCTTTGATTAATCCTCAGTTTGAAAATCTAATTCTCCATTATAAATTTGGGATTATTTGATCTTTTAAATCAATTAATTCTTCTTGGTTATTATTATTTCTATGTATCTAAGAATCTTGGTAACAAATTCCTAAGAAATTAACCAAATAAGTTGAAGATTTTCTTGGATTGAATATGCCTTTAGTAGGGAGCCAAACAGAAACTCATCATATCCATTATTTCATCAACACAGGAGTTGATGATAGTAGCGGTATAAGCTTGATGTATGTTGAAGCGGTATAGAGGGATGGAGAGCCAACAGTCAAAGGTCTGTGTCTCCTCATTATCTGAAGCCATATCATAAAAAGTATGTACTGGTCAACTGGTGTCATAAAAAATGAAAATGCAAATTCGTTTAATCATCTTCATTATTATTTTTGGATGAAAATGTTTTTTAACAATTTTTTAATTCATATCTTATAACAATTTTCAATAAAAAAAATTGAAGGATAAAATAAAAACTTAAGGGTAAAAATATTTAAATGAGATTGTATGTATGAATTTTGACAAATGGTTTTTTATTTTTTTATTTTTTAAATATAGTTATTATCTTATCCATTTTAATTAGAATGTTTTTATAATTTCTTGGGTATGGTTTCCCTCTGCACATCCAACATGACCTTAAGATAGCAATTTGGATGGTAATTTCATATTTGTATATCATATAAACTTTCAATCTTGTAAATGATATGAAAAATCAGCATCTCATTCTTTTTTTCTTTTTGAATTGAAAAGTAGTTTTAAAATAGAAAAACATAATAAGGATGAGAAGTCCTTCGTAATATGTTCAAACCTAATAAAAAAAACCGAGTAAATCTCCTCTAAATAAGGAGGGCTATACAAAAAAAATAAAATAAGGCTTATACATGTATAATGAATCTAGAGACCTTATAGCCTCAACCTTAAGGTATGCAAACCTACACCAATTAAGTTGAATTACATTCAAAGGAAGGAGTTTAAAAATGTCTGTAAAGTAAATCCAAAAAGAAATATAGGAAGCGAATCATATATCAACTTCAATGTCCTCCAAGTATCCTTAAAAATCTTAGTGTTCCTTTCTCTTCATATTATCCACAACAAAGAGAGACACGCTATTATCTAGAGAGTTTTGTCTCTATTAGAATTCCCAAAATACAAAATACTTGAAAGAAATCATTATTATATTGTGAATACCATCTAGTTGAACCCAATTCATCCCTGTCTATGAAAAAATCAAACCCAATTCATCCTCGTCTATGAAAAAATCTTATTCCACAAACCCAAAGTGATCGGACACGATAAGAAGAGATGATTAATAGTCTAACTACTCCCCTTGTAAATGATACACCAATTAGGGTTAAGGGTTTTGAAAGACCTTATCAATTGGAACATATCATTGATATTGATCTTTTTATGTGTCACTAATCAAGTAAAGATCCTGATTTAGAAAGAAATTTGACTTCCACAAAAAATTAGTATGATAGAAAGGGATAGAATTTGACAAATTGGATAAAGTTGAAAAATGCGAGTTTTCTAAGAAAGCTCTTAAAGATGACGAAATCCAAGCTTTCACATATGGGATGGAGGACGGAACTCATATTTTCGCATTTGGAATAGAAGGAGATAAATGAACACCGGAAAGTAGAGACAATAATTTTTTAAGATCCACAATTTCCGCATTAGATGGATTGGAAGCATTATTAGCTAGGATAGCTAAAATAGAAAGGCTTTTTGTTGTGGTGACTTTTCACCAGACTAAAAATTATAAGCAAAAAGATTGATCTCTCACCACAAATGTGAAATAAAAAATGAAAATGAAAAATGATTTCCATTTCCTTTTTTTATAATGTAAGATGTTTTTAACAAATGAAAATAAAAAATTATTCTAAAGTGTATGTAGGGATATTATTATCATTTCATTTTCATTTTTATTCTCATTATTATCTAACATTAAAATTGAAACAATTACTGCCGGACATGCAATCAAATATAAAAATTAATATCACTAAATTTGTTTTTATTCAAGAAGACATCAATAAAAAGTAAATATTTATTCTTATCCCTCATTCTTGTATATCAAATATAGTCTAAGATTAATTTCATTAGGAGTTGCGATGTCTCAAATTTCATTGAATTAATTTATTCTATTTATAAATTTTATTTTTTGGGAAGATTTTAGGGAGGAGGTATTTAACAAATCTCTTAAAAAAAATTTATACACCAAATATTGGGATACAAAATGGTAAAATTAGAATTTGAAACCTGAGGTGTGAGTGAGATGAAATCAACTAGTAAAGTAATTACAATTCAAACCATCAAATACGGTCAAAATATTTTGATGCAGTTCGCTTACCTAATATAAGTTTACTAATTTTATATTAAAATATAAAAATTTCTAATTATGAATATATATATATATATTTCAATTTACAAATAAATAAATAACTAAAGTGAAATTTTATATATTTCAAAAATTCAAAATATTTTTTAATTAATAAATAAAATTATAAACAAGTCCAATATTAAAAAATTAATTTAAATTTTATATACTGCATATATTATAATTTAAAATTAATTAACATTTAAAAAATAAAATTTAAATTTAAAAATAACAGAGGGGTTATGCGAGAACCTTTTAAAATAATTATTTAAAACTTCATTGTCCATCCAAGTAATTTCTGCTATGGTATGCGTGCCCGCAGCAGTATGCTCGTTAACCAGGGCTGGGCCTCCTCTTTGCTTTTGCAGTCGCTAAGAAAGGAAAGAGTAGTGAAGACAAATAGGTAAGTAAGGTAAAATATATTAAAGAAAGGCAGCTGCGGGCGATATATCTTTGCAGCCGCTTCAGCTCCCCAAGTTTTCACTTTTCGCTTCCCCCCTCCTTTTTTCCATTTCACCATCAAAACCAGACAAAAGAAAAAAGTTACACCAAATCCCGACTCTCCCTCTCATTTTTCCCACTCTTTTACCTCTTCACTCTCCACTTTCAAAATTCCAACAAAAACACAAAAATAAAAAAAAACAAACAAAATAGATAGAAAAAGAAAAGGCATAGTCTAGGGATTTTGGTCTTGTAGAAGCGTGGGAAATTTGAATCAGACCCTGAAATTTTTTCCCGAGAAAGTTTGGCCGAATTGCCAATTGGAGGGCACGATGTTCCATGAGGTGGAGGTGCGGTGGTCACTCCCTGTGACCCTGAAGGAGAGTGACTGACCAACCAAAACTGCATTAGATTGCCAGTTCTGACCCCAGTTGCGGCTCAAGCTCATCCACCCGGTTTTAGATCCTTTCACGCTAGCCTTCACTATATCACCTGCACCCGCCACGTTGGTGATCAGAACCAAGTTGAAGTAACGGAAGCCGTTGATCGTGAATCTGATTCCTCCTTGCTTTCGGCACGGCACCCTACAAAAAACACATCAATCATACGAGGTCTATTTAGTAATTTACTCAATATTGAGTTAGGCTGCTACGCGGTTTCTTTAATTGTAGATCAGATGATCGTGTAAATACGCGGGAACTGTGGGTTTGGGCCCACTTGTTGAAATGGACTTGACATGCCTGATGATTCTCTGATTATAGATATGGACGGATCTGATTCTCTTGAAAAAACCAAGTACTCTTGTTTTTCATCAGAAAAGTGTACAGAACAAAAGATTAATAGTCAGAAGATCAATAATATTTTCCTTACAAGCGAGTCAGCCGATCTGACTGCTGTATTCAATTACCTACAAGTTATGTTACTAATGGACGGCCATGATTCACTTGGAAAAATAAGGTACTGCGTCACATCATAATAATGTACGGATATATGAGAAATCAGAGACCAATCATATTGTCCATACAAGAAAGTCAGACAATCTGACCGCTGTATTTTATCCCAAGTATACGTTTACGACATATATTTTCATTGCTCAATCAGCGGCTGGAACGGCACGTTTTAGAAACAGTGCCGTTTTCACACCCTAGAAGTGTATTAGTGGACTACGGCGATAGTCTGAAGGACAAATGGGAAAGGTGGTGGAAAAGAAGCTCACCGGCGGAAAGAGACTGGGACGATGCCGGCGCGGTACTCGGCGATCTTGAGGAACATAGGCATGGCGAGGTCGAAGTGGGGGCGAGGAGGGTTGCACCAGCCACCATTGTCGCTGGGAAGAGCGTAGTTCGGTGGGCAGAAGTTGGTGGCGGTGATTAAGATGGAGGGACTCCCGGAATGGCACCATTCTGGGTCGTTGGCACACTTGAGCTCGAAGCATGCCCCACAACTCAGCCCATTGTTGAACAGCGCCGTGCTCAGCGCCGCCGTGTTCACACCGTAACCTTGGCTGTACAAGTTTCCGTACCCACAAGCCCCACCTGTAAAAGCAACCAACACACAAACGCATGGACTACATTAAAGACCTAGTGGATTTAGGCATGCAAATGGGTCGAACAGAAGCCTTGGTCTGTGTTGTTACAGTACCCATAGTTCCAGAGGCGTCACTGCCGCCATAGAAAGTAGCATGTGCGCTCTGCCACCCCCCGCCAGTGTAAACCCCGGGGATTCTAGCTTCACCCGGCTTCAAAACCGAAGCCATAGCCACGAAGCATACAACAGCCACAAGACCCATCTCTCTACTCCCACGGAAAAAGCAAGAACACAGAGGAAGATAGATGGTTTTTAGGGTAGTGTGTGTGCAGAGAAGGTCTAGGATGAGCTACTACTTATGGGGGAGAGAGGCAGAGAGGGGTTAATGTCAAAAAGAGAGAGCAAACCAAATCATCGCTCCTCAATTAATGCAGTTTGGTCAGACCTTAATTAAAGCTTTCTCATTACCTCAAACCCCATTCAAGTCCATAACGCTTTTGCCCCACATTCTTGACCCAATTGCCCTCCATGATCTTCCATCTTCTCACTCTACCATTTCTCTGGGGTTTTGGGAAATGGTGGGGTCATGAAGCGGCAAACTCGATTTTCCCTTCAAAGGAGGGAAAACCAGAAAAGTGGGGTGTGCCCATAAGGCACAAAACAAAGCCTGGTATGAATCCGCTTTGCTTCAATCTCAAGTTGTGCCTCAGCTATCAAATACATTATTCTATACTCAATATATATATATATATATTTCCTTCAATTTACTTAATTTACAAGGATAGTTGAAATTATTTCAAATACATTATTCCATAATATGACAGTTGGGTTTGTATTTTTGATTAAGTTTAGTATATGTTAATTTCCAAGGCATGAATGGGAATGGATGTGCCTTGTCAGCATCAAATTTCCGTACTGTATGATAAAGACTAAACAGAGTTGTCTAATTATATTTACAAAATTAAAATAATATTGGATTATCCGGGTCTGAAAAACTTCAAGGGATTGAGGAGGCGCGAGTAGAAGAATATAGTAGTCGAGGAAGTAGCTGTGAGAAAAGGGCAGTGGCGCCGCTGAGGGAATTAACTGGGAAAAGGAAATATTTTTAGGAGACGGACCATACATGGATGTGTGTGGGCCCCCGAAGCCCGCATTTATCGGTCCACGTATTGCGGCGTTCATCAGCCGTACGATTTGGTATGGGATGGTCTTCACTCTTACATTTATTTTACTCACTTTGCTTTTGCAGTCAAGTGTGAAACAAAGCCTCGGCTTCCTTTTTGTTTTTTTGTTGCTTTTTTTGGGTAGGTGGTTTTCATATTTGTTTTATCCATATTTCAAGCCTAATCCCTTCTTCATGATTTCACACTTCTCATCCATTTTCAAATACACTAAGATGATGCCTTTTTTTTTTTTTCTTTTCTTTAATCGGAAATAAGGAAAAAAATAAAAATAATTAAAATCGGTCAAATTTTATATATTTTTAAATTATTTAGTTTGAAAAATAAATGTATTTTTTAAGTTTGTAATTTATTTTTCATAAAAAAAATGAACTTGTCTAATTTTTTTAAAACATAAATAAATTACATTAACGTGTGCACTAGAAAATTTAAAAATTTATAAAGAAAATCATGTTCATATAAATTATTTTTTAGGTTTTTTTATTTATTTTTTATGCGAAATGTTCATGTTCATAAAAAAGACATGATAAAATTTCAAATATACGAAAACTAAGAGTCTGTTTATAAGTAATTTTGTTTTTAATTTATTTAATATTTAAAATTTTTTATTTTTTTAAATATTAAAAATACTAAAAATACTAAAAATATTTATAAAATAGTTATAAAACGACACTCTAAATAATATATTTAATGAAAAGGAATGTGGTGGAAAATTGTGGCGACATGTCTGTCATTTCGATTTCATTTTCAATCTTTATCTTTACCATTTTACCCATGAAAAAGAGAAACAGAAAGAAGGATTCGGGGGTGGATGATATAAGGGACGTTGGAAAGTGTGGCCTCCATTTAAACAGAAGCATATGTATGAGATCCAGATGAGCATCCCATGATTCAACCAAAGATTGAAGGGGCCCATGGATGATGTAACATACATGATACATCCCCCCCAATTCATGTGGACTTGTCTTCAACATTGCCCCATTCCTCCAACATTTCCCACTTGAATCGGAATTTTATTTTTTAAATTAACATTAATTCATCCTAATTTTATAGATGCATTTAAAATTATACGAGTTTTTCGGAATTCAAATAAGATAATATCTACATGATTAGTTGTGGATCCGTATACTCACCTTCACCCATTTTAAGATTTTTTTTTTCTTGGTTCTTTTCATACCCAAACAGGGCCTAAGCAGAGATCCCAACAAAAACTTTGATTTAATCCATTAAAGTAATGTAAAAACATTATTATCACAATATGGCAAAGTTAGATGCAAAAGGGCGAGTAGCAGTTGACAGTTGCTAAAGAAACTCCCCTTACCCTTGCTTTTTAAACCCTAAACCAAACAGGCCATAATTAATTTGAATTACAAGAGAAGCATGGTGTAATTAACATGCATGACAAATTAATTATTATCTAATGTGCATGCGATCATAAAAAACTTTGTCTCATCTTTAATGGACCATTGGTTAGGCGTAGGGACCATGCGTCCTCTTTTGATGACCCCATGAATCTCTACATACCTCCATTTGGCTTTACGCAATCCCTATAAAATTCTAAGGTTCCAAGTTTCTCGACCAAGCAATTACAGAATCATATTTTTTTTTTCATCTTCTCTTCTTTTTTAAGGCCCTTATAGCTTGAAGCTTCTTTGAATGATTCCTAGGAGGGCTCGGGGCTCCCTCCACTTTATATTGGATGATTTACAACTACCATTTTAACTAACTTAACTGCCTATTTTCATGGCCAAAATTGAAGGGAAAGTCATCTTCTTGCTGGGACAGGGACAATCAGTTGTGTCCCTGGGAGGGTGTGGCCTTAATCATTGGTGCCATCTTAATAAACCCGTAATGAAAATCGTTAATCGCTCTCGAAAAATTTAAATCCTTGGCTACACCATTGATGAAAGTGTGTGGTTTGGAGGTGGGATGTTAGTAAAAACAAAGTGAATAATATGTTTTGAGAATCCTAATGATCATCCTCCATTATACCAAGCAATCTTGGAGAAGGTCTTGCATTTTCCTTTTGGAGAAAGCATGCATGTTGCTAGTTAATTCAGTTATGGTACCTAATTTGTTTTGTTTTGTTTTGTTTTTTGGTCTGTTTGGCTTTGTAGAAAATGATTGTGCCATCTGCAGTCCAAGTAGCTTTTTGAATCTTTGATGATGGATTAGTATTGGGGTTTTTGGTTTTTGGCTTTTATTGTGTCTTCTGCAAGTTTGACGTTGAGAAAATCAAGTGCAATAATGATGAGGGATGATGAACATTTTAGGTTTAAAAATTTGAATTTGACTTTGTCTATTTCGCAAAGTTGTTTTCCAATTTTGGGATGATTTTTTTTTTTTTTTAGCAATTTAAAAATCACTTTCCCTTGCTTCCCTTTTTTTTGTTCTAACATGTAATAAGTAAAATCAAATAAAGTTAACATGGTGTCCTAATTTTTACGTTATTTTATATTAAAGAAAAAAACAAAGAATAGATAAAATAAAAACAATTAAAAATACACAAAATCAAACAGAAAAATAATAATAATAATTAAAGAGACAAAGAGAATAAAATGAATATTAATAATGAAAATTATTAGGATGTAACAATACGATTTTTAAGCTTAGGGATGACTCACCAAAATAATGACTCTTAAAAAAAGTCTGTAGAGTGTGACGTTGAATGTCATAAAATGTTTGACCTATTATTAGTGACTATCAATTGATTTTCAGATGAGATGGTCAAAACTTAATTCAAGAATTAATATCAAAGCTAGAATTATGGGTTTGAGTCACAGAAGTGTGATGTAACAATGTGGCATGTTGCTCTCAGATCCAAAATAAATCACCCAAATGATGATTCTTAGAACAATCTCGTGGGATTTGACGTCACATCTTTTAATTAATAATTTCATAAATGAAGAAAAATTGAATATCAATAATATTTTATTTTCTTAATTTTAGAAAATTTTTAATATTCTTATATAATTTTATACAAATAATGGCATGGAAGATAAGACTTTTATTACCCAAATTATTAAACTTTTCATTATAAACCATCCAAAGTAAATTTAAATTATTTTAAATATATTATAACTACTTGACACTCTCGCCCATTATAAATATATTTTAAATTACTACTATGATTCTTTTGATAGCAACCACCTTCATTCTTTATGGTTTAATGCCGTTACTAGCAAGTAACAATGGATTTATATCAATTATGAATTATGATGATTAAAAATAATATTAAATTTTAATAACAAAATATAATATGGAGTATAACTTAAATTATTTATTTAAGTATATAGTTATAGTCAAACGGTATATATTATTATTTTATATATATAGTTTGAAATTTAAATCTCATTTAAATTTTTTAATAGGACAAGGATAGAATTGTTTTAAAGAAACGGGACAGGATTGGGATGGATGACCCATCCAAACTTCCTCCATTGCCATCGAGATTTGGAGTTGCTGTATCTATTTATCTCCCATTAGGCAAGTCGAGGATGACTTACCAAGAGGCCCAAAACACAGTGATGGTCTATAGACCTGTTGATTAGGGCCAACTGGCAGTTGGCTCACATTGAAGAATTTGGGTTGGGTCCCGCGTACCCAAGTTGGGTTTTGAATGATTCGCAAATGTCAGTCCAAAGTCCGAACCAATGAACACAAGCATAAAATGGGCCGGGCCCAGCACACTCAACTCCAAGACCTCTCTCCCAAGTCCTAACTCATGAACCCATCCCAAAAGCAAAACCAGAGGCCCAACAAAAAATACCAAAAATTCTTTCATTCAATGAAACCAATAACAAAAACCATAAATACAAATTTTAAAATTGGATAAAAATTTGGTCATCTACTGGGAATTAGAGGGGGACCATGAAATTCAATGAGTGGAGGAAACCGACACGTTGAAGAAGAAAGGCCAACTTGACCGAACAATTAGGAAGTGTCTCTCTCTTCTTTTGTAATCGGATAATCTTGAAGGATTTTGGGCCTCTCTTTTTTATTCCTTATTTTGGGCCTTTATGTGCCCTGGCCCACTCCCCATTCCCCATGGGCCCATGCCTTCTAACAGATAAACCTATTAAAAATTGAAAGGCCACACACAAAAGGAGTCTCTGACCAATCTTAACGCCGTCAAATCCCCAGTACCGTCAACATCAATTCTTTCATTTTCCACGTGTCACACTCTGAATTCTAATTTTAGGAAGCAAAAGTAAAAATGCTAAGGGGTGTACTATTGACACTTGAATTTTATGAAAATATTAGAAAAACATTAAATATATATATATATATATATTTTAAAATAATATATTTGATAAAATTTCTGATATTAAACAATTGTGTAATATGTGGTCAATAAAAAATATGAATTTAAAAAATATAAACTAATATAATATGATGGAAAATATTTAATTTCATTAAATGTCATTACTTTAGGCAAATTGCATTTTAATAGTTTCGATTAATATCAAAATAAGAATCAATGTGATTCCAAGACGTTTAAAGATGAAGAAAAACCATCTTGATTTAGGCAATATTAATGTCATAACAAAAAGGTTTGTATTACAGATATTGCAATTACATACATGTTATTCATAGGTTTTTTAACTTATTCTTTGAGCCTTATCATGAGATAGAAACTTCAAATTTGTTCGTGTTTGTTTGAAAACCTCTTTACATCTAATATAGAACTTTAAATTAATGATATTTGTGTTAGATGATAGGATAGATAAATAGAAAAAGAATAAAGTTAGTCTCATTTAATGAACGATTATCTTAAGTTCTTGTACATATGGACTCAAAACTAATGGAAACGAACTTCTCAACAAATGTTACCATTATTTGTTATTTCATTTCTTTATATAACCTTCTAATAGCTCCTATGCTTTGACTAACTCTTGTAGAGTCGGTTCTTATGGAAACTAATGGATGTTGATTTTTATGATATTATCTAACATTACCTCTATCATTGTCATTATTTTCATCACTATCATTTTCTTCTCTTGAGGGAATATGATCAAAACTAGAAGCATCGACACCCTTACCTTAGCTAGCACTCATAACATGAGTAAGTTGTTTTGGTGGTTATATTTGTCTACTCAAATGAATTTATTCTACCTCTCTAGTGATTGTCACTTTAAACTTCTTCAAACAAAATGTTTCAACATTAACATCAAGTTTACAAAAATGTGTGGTAATTTGTGAATCAAGAGTTTCATATTGTAATAATAAAAGCTAATTATTGAAGGCTCAAGTAGGCGAGACTATTCCTCTCATATTCTAAAAATGATGCAATTTGTAATAAAATTTTGATGGTTAACCTTCTTAGCATAGGAGCTTGGTTTTTAGACATAAATGACATAAACATATACATGAATATTTGGATGATAATCAAAGTGTTGTGATTTTAGATTTTACTTTTATTATTTGTGTTGGACTTGAGTTAGGGTGTCTAAGTGAACTGGCTAACCCTACCCAATAAATGAGATAAATAAGGGGAGTAGTTTTTGAAAAATTTTAAACTATCCAAAAACTGGCACTATTAAAACAAAAAAACATCTCTATGTAAGAATAGTTTATCATTGAAAAACTAGAAAGAGAAAAATATGTTTTCTTCTCTCTCCTTGAAAACAAAGAAAACAAAATTTTTTCTACTTTCTCCATGAAAACAAATGTCAAGGCTCTTGTGTTGTGGAAAATAATGGTTTTTGTATTTGTGGTTCCATTTATGACTTGAGACGAGACAATTAGTCAGTGAAATAATCAATTGGGATTCTTCGATATCTTAGAAGGTAAATCAAAAACCTTATTTTACATCAATTTCCAACAAATACTTTCCAAGAACAACTTCTATTGAGAATACTTATTTCACTACAATAGCAACCCATGCAATCACATCCTTAATTAAATGCATTCTAACATCAATATGTTTAACAAATATAGGAAGGTTGGAATGCTTATTCTTAAATAAACTTGTTATTTTTTTTTTTGTTCTTGGGAATAATAATTTTTTTCTTAAAGTTTTCTTGATTTGATCTTGAAGTAAGAAAAGTTGCACTCATGTTGTACTTGATATTTTTCTATAGACTTGTTAAAGAATACCTTGAAGTTTGGTTTGGTCTTATGAATAATATATATATTTTTTGAGCATTTGTACTAAAGGAGAATTGCGTTTATAAGTAAAGTTGGGACAAATAATTTAATATCCTAGGATTTATATCCCTAAGTTAAGGAATTTGGCTTCCTAATTTCATTAATTTGTCTTCTTTATGGATTTGTGCCAATAAGAGAATATATAATTATTTTATTTTATTTTGGTTCTTATTTTATTTTAATTCACAAGACTTAATTTTGTAGTCTAATAACCTTTCGCTACATGTTATTGTAGAACTCTCAATATTTGAGTATGCTAAAGTTTCCTCAAAGGGAGCAAACAAACCGCTTGACAAGAAGGTTGCCTTCCATGCCAATGTTATTCTTGGTTGTGACAATGCAAGCAACACAATGTTTCAAATTCACCATCTGTTAAATCATGAAATATGGGAGGTTGATAACTTGTAAGTTTGCATAGGTTATCAATTTTTTTGGGTGTAGGGTTTAGAATTGGCGAAGTTGATGGCCTACCATATCGAGCCTTGATTGTATTAGACAGAGAATGAGGTCATTGTAATGAGGTTTAACATTTTGACTCGTAACTTGCACCAATATGGATGTGCATTGTGCATTCTTTTAAGGTGTAAGCCATGAAGGTTGAGTAAATAGGCATTTGATAAAACTTAATATTTATTACTTAATAACTTAAGTTAACTTTTAGTTAAATTATTCTTAAGTTGTTAATTTAAAACTTTTTATTTATTTTTTTTTACTTTTAAATATTAAAGTTGTTTGGTAAAATTAACTTAAAATTTATTTAAAATTATTAAATTGACATATTTATCCTTATTAGTTGTAATTAATGTTTATTATTAACAATTTTAACTAATATTTATTTTCATAAAAAATGAATCATGAATTTAGAGTTATGATTATTAAATATATTTTCATTAGATGTGAGCAAGGTACATAAGACAAAAAAAAAAAAAAATGATTAAGAATAAGTTAACTATTTTGACTTAATACTTAAAGTCATTTTTAATTTTAAGTTGTAATATTAAATTATTTTGTTAAATATGCTTAATTTATTTATTAACTTAAATTAAGTTATTAAGTTACTTTAAGTTATTAAATCAATTTACCAAACACCTTCTAAGTTCTGACTTAATTCAATGAAATTTTATGCTTCATACTTGGTCATGCGAGAGATGATTCAAGTCTTTTTCTTCTTTAATTTTTGTAAGTTAAGTAAAAGCGAAATCCATTTTACTCGATTGCTCTTCCATTGAAGCAATGTTGGTAATCATAACTAGTATAATCATTGAGTATAAAGAAGTGGAAAAGATAAGAGTGCTTTAGTAAGGTTTTTTTCCCTCGACTTTCTAATTAATGTTCAAGAGTTGTATTAGGTACAAAGTGGGAAGGCTTATTTGTTGAATTATTTGAAGTTGATGAAGTCTTTCCTTATCACAAGTAACTTGAGTCTTTGCCATATTTTGGAAGCAAATCCTTAGTCTACACCACTCTGATTTTGACATACTAAAAAGGTCATGGACACGCATCAATGAAGACATATACGGAAAAGACATGTGAGTAATAGAGACGTGTATTTTTAGGAGATGGAAGATTAACTTGATGAAATTTGAGCCAAGGCATAAGGTATTACAAAATGCCTCAAACTCTTATTATATATATATATATATATATATATATATATAGAGAGAGAGAGAGAGAGAGAATTCATTGTAAAAATAAATATTCTTATTAAATAATGAAAATTATTAAAAATACCTCTATAAATATTCTAGAACAGGAGGAATGAAAAGTTAGGAGTTAAGGATAAATATGTAAATTCTATATTGAGTTGATAAAGATGTAAAAGAAAATGAGGGACAGTTGGCGGAATAGGGGCTCACAATTCAAAGTATAGTTATAAAAAGTAATAAAAGATTAAATGTTTTAAGGTTCAATAGTTATATTTATTTTTTCTTTTATACATAATATTTTCTATGATACAGTGGAATAATTCTCTTTTATCTACGAGCATACATATAATTAGTTAAATTATGTTAAAACTTCATTTGTCTTTTTGTATGATTTGATTTTATCTGTACGTTTTGTATTGACTTATGATACTGTAGTTTTCATCAACACAACAAGTAATCTTAAAGATTTTTCCAGCATAATAATAAGCTTACAAAATTTTTCTATGCATAGCTTGTATAACTCATGCGATTTTGATGAGTTGGATATTATGGTAGAATGTGTAAGACTTTAATATTTGCCAAACTCAAATTTGTTCAAATGAAAAGTCAAAGTATTGAATTGTCAAATTTGATGACAATTAGGTGATCAAACGAGCCTACCAAATTTTTAGTATTACATATATGTTCTATATTTTAAATTTATAGTTAAACATATAAAAGAAAATAAGATCTAATTAGGTGTCCGTTTGGATGCACTTCATTTTTTATTTTTATTTTTTTGTAAAATCATATAAAAACAGAATATTTTGTAAAATAATATAGATTTATCTCATGTATTTGAAAACTGCATTTAGAAAATTTAAAATTCTGATACCTCAATTTTTTAAAATAGTTTAACCATTATTTTATCACTGGAAGTTTCTAATTTTTTTTATATATATTTTTTAAAAAGTTTATCTTTATTTTATGATTTAAAAGAGAAAAAAAATAGAAAGTGGATCCAAATGAATTAAATTAATATTCATATTTGGCTATATTTTCTAGTAGATTTGCATAAATTAATGAATTATAGAGTCCATAACTTTATAAAATTGTATGAACTTGTCCTTACAATCTTTCCCTTTTTCTTTTGATAAAAATTATGTAATTATTATTAATATATAAGGAGAAAAAATAAGTTGGAAAACAATTTCATGCAACTTTTTCTTCATAAAGAACTTGACCATCTACAATAAACTATTTTAATATCTACCACCAACCTTTTCCTTTTCGGATAAAATTTATGTAATTATTATTAATATATAAGGAGAAAAAAATAAGTAATAAAACAATTTTACACAACTTTTTCTTCAAAAAGAAATTACCCATCTATAGTCAACTATTCTAATATTTGCCACCTATCATTTCCTTTTATGATAAAATTATGTAATTGTTATTAAAGAACCATTTGACAATGATTTCCGAAAGCACTTTTACCTTAAAAACTGTTTTTTTTGTTTAAAAAATTAGACATTTAACAAAATTTAGGAGACTTTTTTAAAAATTTAAAAAATTATTTGTAGTGTTGCAAGATCACTTGTAATATTTTTTAGAGAAATATTGCCTAAGTGATTCTCTTAAAAATATTTTCACTAAAAACACTTCAGGTAGAAACACAACAAAATACAATCTAATATATATAAGAAAAAAAAAAGTTGAAAACAATTTCATGTAATTTTAATTTTAGATAATAAAATAATTGCACTCACCGAGACCTTAGAAGTCTTCCTTATCATTAGGCTATAAACAATAATTTAAGGCTGAGTTTCCTCTTCACATCCCAATAATTGAATTAATTATTTTAGACATTAAATATTATAACCATAGGCATAAAAATATTCAATTTTACAAGTGTTACTTGTGATGTCCGCCACAAATCACTAGTCAATTGCATGTCTTATTAGGATGATCACATGCCTAATTCTATTATGTTTACCACTTTTCACTTCATTAATAATTTAATAATTATTTTTAAAATTGGTAATTATTTAATTATATATTTTTTTTTTGCATAAAAGGGCATTTTCCAAATTTTGGGAATTACCCAAATTTCAAAAAAAAAAAAAAAAGGAAAAAAAAAAAAGAAAGAAAAAGAAGAGGGAATGATGAGTCATTGATGCAATTACAAGTATGATGATAGGTTAATATTATTTGAACGATCTTCTTTTACCATGAAGGACAAGGAAATCAGACAGAGCTACGGGACGACTGGTGGGGGTTCCACGTGGCAAAAGTTAACTGCCAATGGTAATAAGGGGTTAGGAAGTGGGGGGTTTAGGTGACCGGCAATGGCCGGGACCAATGCTCTTTTACTGGCTGGTCCGGTTGTGTGGTCAAAAAACTTATAAGAATGGGTTTAAGCCACAGTTTCTGGTGGTTTTGATGGAACGGAGGTTGTCATTTTCCGTGAGGGGGATGAGAGGTTTTTAATTTAAATTTTTTTTTTGTGCTGAATTTAAATTCACATCCATCTTCTGAACAAGTTCCGATCTTGAGAATCTGGAAATTGATGACAATTCTCGGGAAAATGGAATTTGGACAAATTTGACTCGGTTTAAGAGGTGAGCTGATCCAAATTCCGTTGTTTGTTTGAAGGATTTGAGTTTAGTGTTTGATCTTGTTGTTTGGGATTTGATTTCCGGGAATTTGTTGAAAATTTGTTTGTTTTGTGTTAAATTTGCGTGTGTTGGAGTATTGAATGTGAGTTTCCGGTGGATGTGCTGAAATCCGGTTGAAAAGGAAGTGTTTTCTCGTAACGTTAAAGTAGATAGTTGAGATCTGATTGGATTCTGTGAAATTTTAAGGTTACGTTTGTTCTTTCGGTATTGGATTTGATGGGAATTTCATTTCCGTGGAATTCTTGAATCTTTATTTTGGTTCTGGAAATCCATTTTATGTGGATTTTGATTTGGATTTGAAGATCAAATCGCAAGGCCTTAATTGCGTTTGATTGCAGGTCTGGATTTGATTCAGAATTGCAATTCTCTGGATTTTGAAAATTTTGATGCTTTGAATTCCATACCCAAATCCTTTTTTATAGACCAAACCGTGACATGGGAATTGGACCCCGGACTTCATCAATCAAAGGCAGTCATGGTTTGATTGCCTGGAATTTACTGACTGATATCTGCTGAGGTTTTGGGATCTGAATTTTGATTACGATACGTTTTATGAAAATTAACTTCCTTTTTTGGGAATAGCTGAGACTTAGGATCTTATTTCCTATCAAAGTTTTTCTTGGTGTTTGCCATTCTCTTGGTTCTGATCCAGTTGGTTGCTGAGAAAATCCAAGAAAAGGGAAAGTAAGTAAATTTTGAATCTTAGATGCTTTTGTTATTTGGGAACTGAGAAAATAAAAACTATCTTTTGACTGAGGCTAAATTGAGTAAATGAATTTCTTGAGCTGGCTTTCTCATTTCTGAAACCAAAATACATTCCAAAATTTGCGATTTTTTTCCTTAGATTTTCTTTAATTTATTAGCAACCAATGGGAGGTTATACTTAGAGAAAACATCTCTATGTTGGGATTTATATCAAATTTAGAGGAGAGATCAATGGGATTTAATAAGCAGAAACTATTCTCATGACAAAATGAAACTGCATTCTGTAGAGTTGTTTCATATATTACCCTTTGATCTGATTGTCTTTGTTAAGCTTTCACTATTATGCAAGGTGTCAGTGAGACCTGATAATCGTGTGATCTTTTTCATACACGCACACATCCACCTATTTTATATCCATTTTCATCTTTGCTGGAATAGGCTTTTCTTTTCTCATTGTTTTAAAGATCATATCTAGGACAAGTAACTGAAAATGAGTTTCTTTATCCTGAAATTCGACTGATGACTTCATTCAGTAGAAAGAAGAAAAAAGGAGTTTGACTAACTGATATATGTTAATGGTCAATATATTGTTTTTGACCGTTTCAATGTAAATGTTTATAATTTGATGGTTTACAATCTGGATCTGATTGATCTAATATTCCTTTGATGAATTTTATATTGTTTCCTGCATTTTAGGAGCCAGATTTACTGATTTGTGATATGTCATAGGATTGGGTGGGGTTGCTACAAAAACTGGAACTGTGCTCTGTTCGTTTGCCTTCCATTGAAAATCATGTCTTGAAACAGTCATTCATTCTGAATTTACAAATGGGTTTTCCCCCCCTCTTGTGGAGTAAATGATGCTATCTTATATGTTACAAGAAACACTGGTATATGCGTATTTCTTTTTCAATAGCTTCTTAAGTTATGCCACTTCTCAACTGCTTTGAAAAAATCAGAGAGTTCAATAAGAAATTTTGTGATTGCTGTCAACTTTTTCACCTTTTCTGATAGGATTTCTATGATCTTACTGATTTGCAAATTAATGACCTTTTTCTGTAGATAGTATACTCGAACTGGGATGATGATTCTTTGTGTTTGAGGAGTTCTTATTGGCATGTGTACCTGAGATATGGTGTTGAAGAAGAAGCAAGATTACGGATTCAATGGATTCCATGTCTCCACTATACCTAGAGCCCCCAGATCAATTAGGGTAAGCATCCACTGCAATTCCAGGGTTCCTTAATGATTGCCGTCATGCTGAAACATTGCTCTAACTTGTAACTCTTGGCTACGGTTTCAGAGGAGGGGCTCAATTAAGAAGCCAGTTGAGGACAGCCAAATCTGTGCAATTGATTTGCTAGCCACTTTAGCTGGCAAGTTATTGCAGGAGAGTGAAAGTTCTTCTGCTTCTAGCAATGTGGCAGCTGGAAAAGATCGGCTTAACATCAGTAAAGATGGAATTAAACAGGAATTACAAGATGATGATAAACCATTGAAAGGAGAGTGCCTTGATCAGGGAAGCTGTGAAGGGATTGTCTTTGTCTCTGAGCTTGCCTCTCAAGACCTCAGTCCAAAGTATACTGTGAAGCAATTTCCACATGCTGTGCATGATGCTGTTTTGGATTGCACCTCAACAGTTGCAAGTTCTGATTACTTAGACAAAGTTGGTTGTGATGTGATGGTAACTTGCAAAAGCAAGAATATATTTGGAAAAGTTCCTTGTAAAGTTGAGAGAGGCTCCCCTGATTGTGGGGAAACTTGTGGTGATTTAGAGAACGGAGCAGAAATAAGACAAGAGGCTGAAGGGGAGGAGAGAGGTTTGATCATGGCCAATAGATGCAGTTCAAAAGATTCAGTTGAACTTTGTATGAAAAATCCTGCACAAATCAATTCAGACAGTAATGTCAAGTTGTCCTTGAACAGGGACTCCATTCCTAATGCTTCTTTTCCGAAGCATAGGAATGATGTAAAGATAGGTATTATAGATGATGACGAAAACTCTTATAGGTGCAATCAACATGGCACCAAAATAAAGGCCTTTAGGTCATCTCCGTGTATCGGAGACCAAAGAATAAGGAAATTACTTACATCTAGATACTGGAAAGTAGCTCCAAAATTGAAGGATTGTGAACTTTCAAACACTGGTAAGCATTTTGGCCTTTTGTTTGAACAAAAGCCTCAAATATTTCATGTTAATCTTTTTAAAATTCATGTGATCTTTTATTGAATCCATAATTTTGCAATTTTAGATGGGGGAATAAAGCCTGTTTTCCGCAAAAGGAAAATCTGTGGCACCCGAAAAAGATATCAGCGTGAAACTACTTTTAAGAGGAGGAAACTGTTTGAACGCCACATGGTAGTGGCGTCTGATGGAGGGATCAGCAGTGAAAGTGTTACCAATTCGCCTGAAAAGAACATGAACACAGAGATGGGTGGCTCTGCTGCAATGTTGCATGGAGGTGATTTTGAGCTCATGCCTTGTATTATCTTTATCTTGATTTAAGGTTCATGATGTTCTGTAGTTCTGGCTCAATTAATTATTGTTTTCCTATGCAGTAAGTGGGTTATCATCTTCAGTTATAAGTCATCAAGCATCATTCAATTCAGGGGATTCTCATGGTATAGAACCTTTGGTGGATTGATGTACATTTAATCTTTTGATTTGAGATCCACAAGGTTCTTACATGCGCTATGTTTCTTTATTCAGTGAAGTTTAGCATTAAGTCCTTCAGGGTACCGGAGCTTTTTATTGAGGTTCCTGAAACTGAAACTATTGGTGCATTGAAGGTGTGTAATTCTGTAGATACCTCCCACACACGCACAAAAAAAAAAAAAAAAGGAATAAAATAAAACACTATGATGTTACAAATTTAGTATCTCCTTTTATTTTGCATGAACCTAAAATTGGACAGGTCTGCTATGTTAAAGTTCTTCACTTGCTGATTCTACAAAAATCTGTTTCTAGTTTAATCTTACATTTTACATTGGAGCTGTTATTTTTTGGCTTTTTGTTCTTCTCTTATATATCCTTTGACTCCTTTCAAGTGATAATGAATATTGCGCTTAGCATTTACCATATTGACATTAAATTTCAATTGGCAACTTGTTTCTTGAGGCTTTATTGTTGCTGGGTATCTAATTGTGCATTATTGGTGTTTTATGATTTTTCCATAGAGGACAGTTATGGAGGCAGTGAATTCTATATTTGGAGGTGGAGTACATGTGGGGATGTTTCTTCAAGGGAAGAAGGTTAGAGATGACTACAAAACTCTACGGCAGACTGGTATATCTCACAATGACAGTCTGGACACCTTGGGATTTGCATTGGAGCCAAGTCCTATCCACCCATCTCCACCTTTGCATACTGAAGATCCACCTTTCTTGTTACCATCTGACACATCTCAGCTTTTAACCAGGTAATGCAAATGCATGATAGACTTTTTCTTTGAATTTTCTTTGACTAATTCGTAACATCAAAAACCCACAGAGATTATAAAATTTGTCCTTTTTTCTGCTATGCATGATCATTTCTTGTTTAATTGGTCTTTCTGATTATTCCCTTATTTTTATTTTTTATCTTCCCTTTCGAGCCAATTCTCTAAATTTTAGTTGGTTAGACACTTAAAGATGAAAAGACATTTCTTTGGGCATCAAAATTTGAGTTCTCTATCCTTTAGTAGCATTAAAAGGCGTGAAAGATCACAGATCTGGCTATTTCTCATAGTGCACAAAATTAATGCAGACCAGGTTGGTGACATTCTATGGTCATCACATTGTTATTAATATTTTGAAGAAGTGGTACGACATTGTTTTGGGTAGGATGAAATTGAGTCCTCTATCCTTTAGTAGCATTAAAAGGCCTGAAAGATCACAGATCTGGCTATTTCTCATAGTGCACAAAATTAATGCAGACCAGGTTGGTGACATTCTATGGTCATCACATTGTTATTAATATTTTGAAGAAGTGGTATGACATTGTTTTGGGTAGGATGAAAATGGTGTCTCTGTGTAAAATGGCTATGTCGAGTGTGTTGTCACTTTAACTAATATCATATGGCTTTATTTCCAGGTCCCCAGATCCTCCCACTTTTGATTCAGGGTTTTCTGATGCCACACCTGATCCTTCTCCACTGACCAATTTGGGCAATCAAGTTGAAAAAATTCATGATTCAGTTCCCTCTCCTACTGACATACTGACAGACAAAACAATGCTGGATTCCAGAGCACTGATTGCTGTTCCTGCAATGAGCTTGGAGGCACTAGCTGTGGTTCCAATGAACATGAAAACTAATCGAGCTGACCTTGTACAGCGTCGTACTAGGAGACCTTTCTCTGTATCAGAAGTTGAAGCACTGGTTCATGCAGTTGAGGAACTTGGAACTGGAAGGTTTGATGATTGCCTCCATCACATCTTTTGTTGTTATATCTCTGTGACTCGTTTCCCCCACCTCACACACAACATTCCTTTGGGTTCAATAAAGAGGATTTTATTTTTTGTTGGTTGGCATTTGGAGTTCCCACAATCTTTCTGCTCTGCAGGTGGCGTGATGTTAAATTGCGTGCTTTTGATAATGCAAAACATCGAACTTATGTAGATTTGAAGGTGAGGAATCTATTTTGCTATTTCACAGTACACAACTGGACAAAACCTGTCTCATAGTGGCTGCAGAATTCAAGTTGCTCCTATTATTTTATGCTAGAAGTGTTCATTCTTTTGATTTGGTTCTCATAAACTGTGATTATTGCCTAGGTGAGAATTTTTTCCCTCCTGTTAAGAAAATGAATTATTTGCCTTGGTATTGACCAACAAATATTTCATGGGCTCTGGATTCTAGTATGTGAAAGCAAATGAACCACATGGGTTGTTTTTATATAAATAGATAACCTAGCTTATGGATGTCTATGTGCATAGATAAATTTATGGTTGATGCCACATGATGTGCATTTGCATTTGTGTGCAGGATAAATGGAAAACACTGGTTCACACGGCAAGAATCTCCCCTCAGCAAAGAAGGGGAGAACCCGTGCCCCAGGAGGTCTTGGATAGAGTCCTGTCTGCCCATGCTTACTGGTCTGAACATCAAGCTAAGCAACATGGTAAACATCAGGTTGGAACTCTGAGGATCACAGGTCCTCTGGCTGAAAGAGATGGAATTGGACAAGATATCTAATTGTTATGATGTACAAAAAAAACTGACAGGAATAGAGAAGAAAACTGTAAAAATGAATGAAATTGATGTAACATTCAGAGTCACCATCATTCATTGCCGGGTTTTCCCTTGTGGAGAGGTTGGCCCCTTGTAAATCATTTGCTGAAATAAAAACATTCTAACGGAATCTTTGGTTCTTTGGATTCATTTCTTCTCTACTTATTTGTTGTCGCTGAAAAAACTGATGAACAGAAACAAATCAATGGAGTTTAGAAGATTTCTATTTTCTTTCAGTGTAATTATAATTTTCTTCTGCAATTCCTTATTTGGTTCTTGGGCTGTGAGTCTAATGTATTCATTGTTGTCATGAAAGGCATGTCATTCAGAGCGTTTTGTGAAGCTAGGGTGCGTTTGGCAAGGGGAATAAAAATACGAATATGAAATGAGAATAAAAGTAAAAATCATAATACCATATTGAAGAGAAATCAAATTTTTGAGAAGTGAATTTTAGTTTTTAGGAGAGCAAATTTTCCAAACCTAATAATGATTATAAATAAGAAAATGAACTGAACTTTTCATTTTCTTTCTTTATTTCCAACCATTTTACTAGTGGTTTTTTTGTTTGTTAAGGTTGTATACCATAGACTTATAGCATGTTGAAAAAACCATGATAAATAATAATAATGGGGAGAAGAGAATGAGAGAGTGAAGATAGAAAACACAAGACGCATGATGATTTATATGGTTCAACGTAAAGTTTTCATCCACGGGCGAAAATGAAGAAGAACTTCTATTATTATTGAAAGAGATTACAAACTATAGCTCTCAAATCCCAAGTCCTAATTACATTAAAAAAAATAAAAGTATCAAACATTCTATACCATTACCTATGATATTGCTTCAAACCATAGAGATTTTTTTTAACAAACAAACATAGTCTTCCTTTCCCGAAATAATGGATCCTTAGGTTGATGCATATAAATTTATTCTTTCAACTCACTATTTAGAAAAATGGTCTTGACATCAAGTTACTCTAATTCTAAATCAAATAAAACAACCATAACAAGTAACACCTTGATTGAACTATGTTTCACAACTAGAGAAAACACTTCGTTGAAGTCTACACCCTTCTTTTGTGTGTAGCCCTTTGTCACTAAGTGTGCTTTGAACCTAACATCCTCCACTCCTAGAGTTCCTTTCTTTCTTTTGAAGACCAATTTGCAACCAATAATCTTTTGATTTTTAGGTTTCTCAACTATTTGCCAAGTATGGTTCTTTTGAAGACATTTATAGCAACAACCAATAAGTACAAGGTTCCTCATTTTCAATGCCTTTTGCCACACTAAATACATAAACAACCAAATTTGCTTAAGTATATTTTTGACGTTATTTAATTTTCTTCTCATTCTATCTTTGGCCAAACTATATTGTTGCTCTTGTGGTGTATTTTCTTTATCATTAAGATGGCGCACTTTTTTTTTTTCCTTTGACTTTATTGAAATATTTCTTTCTATGATTCTTAAAGCTTTAGACACAAACTCCACATTTTCTCTTACATTGGAGTTATTTTCTAAATTAAATTGCTCTTTTCTAAGATTCAATATTGTAGACTCATTAAAAGTTACATCCTTAGTAATAAGAATTTTGGAGAATTTTGAATATGGGCACCATAACCTGTACCCTTTCACTCCATCTGCATATCCTAAAAATATGCATTATTTTCTTGTCCTTGGTTTCAACTTATCTTCATTCACATAAGTATAAGTAGGATAACAAAAAATTCTTAAATTAACATAACTAGCTAAAAGAGGAACCAAACCATACATTTTCAAGAATCTTACAATTAATTAGAATTGAATAAAATTTATTCACAAGATAACGAGTTAAATTTATTGTTTTGGACTATCCTTTTTGAACCAATAAGGCACACATCTTAAAGCATCATAAACTGAAATAATTTCTTCCATTAAACTTCTCAACCTCAAACTTTCCCGCCATTCTATGTCTAATAATTTGTGCTCGAATGCCAATTTGTTATGAAAAACCTCGATAAAGAATAATAATAGGAGAACAAAAACATAAAACACTAACAAAGTATACAACGATTTATGTGGTTCATCTTAAAACCTACATCCATAGGTAAAGACAAAGAAAAACTTCTATTATTATTGAAGGAGATTACAACCTATAGGTTCTAAACCCCAAAGGCCTAATTACACCAAAAAAAAAAAAGATACTCTATCTCTAAGTCAAAATTTCTTTCTACATATTTCCCTAATTACATAGAAAGATTTCATATATAAAACTAATTGTATAATAGGAAGTTCTCTTATATGAATATACTCTATTAGAAAACTATTAATAACTTTTCAATTGACTTAAAATAGAATCTAAAACGCTTTTCGATATATAAAATGAAGTGAATGGATTGATAGAGGATGTTCTCTTTTTCTTTTAGTTAGACTCAAAACCTCTTTCTATAAATTTATTTCTAAAAACACTTTAATTTAAAATTTTTAAGTTTTGTTTATTATCGTGTTCATTGACTTAAGTAAACTTTTTAGGTTAAAATTTTTAGCCAAAAGAACAGTCCTTATTCCAATGCAAAAAGTTCATAGCCCCACCACTTTGAAAACTTGGAAATTGTTGGTATATGGATTTTTGATGTGGATCCATAGTTGGGTGAGTTTAATATTACCTCATCTTATTGATTGGTGATCGAGTAAACCAATTGACTCGATCGGAACAAGCTTTTGCAATTAAGGGTAACTGAGAGATCCTTGATTATGATCTTTGATGATTAAATTAGCTTGAAATTGTTCAACGAAACTTGCATGAAATGATTGGTTCTAAGCTAGGAGCTCAACCTCCCCACCATATGAGGAGTGTGAAGTTAGAGGAGTATGCAATTGAGAAGGAGAGGTAGATTGGGTTATAGAGGATAAGAACAAGATTGCCTTTGCTTGAGACGAGGTTGATCTTATGCAATTGTTATTAACCTAAGCATAGTCAGTTGCTTGTAGTCAAGTCGATTAATGCTTGGCTAGTGTAAGGGAGTAGAGCTAGGTTGCCATTGGGTAGGGACGCGTGGGACAACCATTACATGCAAAACCTCCTAAGTTCTAACTAGCCAAACCACTAGAATGGACCATAAAACGCCACCCTAAGGAGAAAAAAGAGGGTGTGTCAAAGACTCAAATAAGCCCAAAACTCGGTCAAACTGAGTCCTGGAATTCGTCGGACACTCCAACATCCGGGTCATCCTTCAAAAAGGTCGAAAACAGAGAACATAATGTCTCGTGATCGAGAGTTTCCCCACGTTTGGGGTGAACTAATTGGATTGATCACTCCGATTTTGTGGCTTTGTCTCTGTTCCTTCCGTGTCAGCCACCGCTACTTGGTCCTTGTCAATTGCTCCTAAATCCCATCAGGTTGAGCCATGTGGCATCCACAATATTCCGGGTCCAAAATCAATACAAGACTCTCTCTCCAAACTCCAAAGGTGGCTGTCTAGAGTCTAGACTATTAAGGTTCCGTGCCACTTTGGGCTTCAACATCATGGGCATGCATGCTGTACAAGTAATGAATAAGAATAGGCACATTCACAACGTGCCAGTTGAAAGGTTGATGATATTTGAAGGCACGGGAGACACTTGATACTAAAAACATCCAAGTGTCGGTAAGTGCCTAGCTTTTTGGAATAGGGTCTCAGAATTCAATGTCGTGTGTGGCTTGGTCGTGACTCCATCTCTTATTATCTCAGTTGAAGGATCCAAATGCAATTTTTTCTTGATTCACCTGCCTGCCTTTCTTTATTATTGTGGTTGGGCCCAAGGCCAAGGTCAGTAATGTCATCAATTTGAATTAGGCTACCAGCTGAGTTGAATTTGAGACTAATCAAAGTCGAACTCTTACCTAATTTTGCATTGGGTCAGGTGGGAAATTAATTGGCTTTTAGGTTTATTTTTGGGTAATGATTCAATCATATTTTTAATTGATTAGGTATTAAGAATTTTGAAAAGTTGAGTTGTACATCATATTTTTCATCTACCACCCTCATCTCAACTTTTAATCATCTACCTTCTCTTTTATTTTAGTTTTTATGTCCATGCTAGCTCCTTAGAAGACTTTGGTATGGTGTCAATTGATGAAGAGTGTCCTTGCCTTTAGTTGGATTGAAGTATATATGAGGTTTTACGATAAATGAGTTTTGAGCTTGTGGTTGCTTGCGCATTGGGAATTCCATTCCACAAGTCTAATTTTTTCTCCAAATTTATTCAACAGATATTTTATCAAAATATCCATCGATTGAGTTATTGATATATATATATATATATAATTTAATTTAATTTATTATTTTCTTTATATATATATATAATAATAAATTACTTTTCATAAAAGTAAATTATAAAAAATTGTAATATTTATTTATTTATAAATATAATATTTTAAATTATTTTACCTATACTACCTTGCCCATCGTATTTAAAATTGTTCGAAATAAGAATAAAAATGAATATAAATAATTAAAATATGGTATGAATAGAGGTCACCCATCCCAAAGCCCCGCATTTTAAGAGATTGAAATGTAAGCCGTGTTTGCAAATTGTTTTCTGTTCTCCAGAAGAAAAAAAATACAAAAAACATATTTTACAATTATTCTTTTTTTTTCTTAAAAATAAAAAATATGTTGTTTTCAGATAACATCTTTTAATTATTTTCTATTATTCTCACTTATTTTTTTTAGGGTTTTTTTAAGAAATAATTATACAAATATCTAGAATGACTAAAAATAAAATATTAGAAATTTTAAAAATATATTTAATAATATTAAAAATAGTTTAAAAACATTTTAGGTTTCTAGATAAACTTTTATTATACAAAAATAAAAAAATAATATTTAAAAATTATTCTCGAAAACTATTTTTGAAAATTATTTTCGAAAACAGTTATCAAACAAATCCGTATTTACTATTTTCTATTTTTCCTTCATATTTTTGCATCTATTTTCATAAATTGTTCTCCCAAAATATAAATACATTGAGAAAACAAAGACTATGTTTAGTTAAAAAAAAACACCCAAAAGGGGGGGGGGGGGGGGGGGGGAGGGGTGTGAATTGGGTTTTTTTTTAAAATCTTTTCAATCACAACAAATTTAAACAAAATATAAGCAAAGTAAAGTGATAGAGTTTAGAGAATTCAAACTTGGGTTTATAGTGGTTCGACACTTCTTTGCCTACGTCCACTCTCCTCAACCTTCTAACTGAGTGAGGGTTTCACTAACTTAAAGCTTCAGCCAAGCTTCCAATCTTCTTACACTTGGATTCCGACTCCAATGAGCTCTTACACAACCTCTTCAAGATTTAACCCTCTTGAAGGCTTTAACACTCAGATTGTTACAAGATATAATCACTCAACCTAGCTTAAAGATGACTCAAATACAAGACAAAGCTAGGATGACAAACAAGAGTGCACTAAAGGATATGCAAGTGGTGATTTAATGCACAATGAAAGAAATGAGAGTTTTTTGATCAAGAACAGGTAGGTGGGCTTTGAAAGCAAGTGTTCTCTTATCAATAAATGAAGTAGAGCTCTCAATTTATAGGTTTCTAAGCTCAGGAGTCAAAAACAGCAAAAGGTAACCTCGTTCGGTCGAGTTAGGGGTCGACCGGTTCACTAGCCGTTGTAACATTTAATGCATGACAGGTTACCGTTACCTCAACCGGACCTCGACCGGTAATGGAATCACCTCGACCGAGAAGAGAAGACTACTGGGAGAGAGAGAAGGTTTTTGACCTTCCTTGGTCGAGGAGACCGGACGACCTAAACCGATTGAGCATTTTTTGGTCCCGAAAACCTATTTTTTGATTCCTTTCTTTTTTAACACTTAGACAAAGTTTTTAGGTAAATTATTAAGCCAATTATAAATCATTTTGCCTAAAGTACATTAGTTAAAAATTCGGGTTTTAATGAAATCGACGTTTTAAAGAATAAACCAAGTTTTCTAAAATGCATGAAACGTATGAGAATTCTAAGTGCACTCATGCATTCATCTTACATTAATTTCCTATGATCACAAGTCTTTCAAGCGTCTCGATCATGTATCCATTTGGTCATTTGATGAATTTTCGAGTTTATACCTGAGATTCTTAAACATTAAACCAATTAGTCACTTAACTATGATTTGTTATCATCAAAACCTGATTAGGAGAACCCTTGGGCTAACATACATATTTGGGACAATTGTCTTTTGGACCTAGTTGGACCCAAAAATTAAGCTTTGGTCCATATAAGTTTACTATTTAAACCCAAGACTTAGAGGAAGTGTGAAAATCGAGAAGAAAGATATGAATTTTTTATCTTTCCAAAAATGACATTTATTGACTATGAAAAAAAAAAGAGTAAGGTGGTGTTTGTTTTTTTGGCTTTTTGCTGAAAGCAATTTGTTTTCAGAATTTAGGTTATTTGTTTTTCTACTTTTTTATGACTTATTATAAACTTTTTACTAAATAAAAAAAGCCAAAATATGTAACTTTTTCTAAATAGAAAAAATGACATATTGGTTTTTCTTTACTTTTTAATACTTAATAGAAATAAAATACTATAAAAACAAACAATCTAATATTTAACACTATTAAGCATTAAGGTTCTGTTTAGAATTAAGTAAAAAAACAAACACCACCTAAAAAAACATTAATTTAAATTTTATTCCTTTTGCAAACCTCAATAAAATTTAATATAATTTAGTAATTTGGAAAAAAAATACTCTATTTTCCAAAAAAATAAAAATAAATTATTATTATTTAAAAATCAAACATCTTAGAAAATAAATATTTTTAAAATTATGTATATAAAAAATAACTAAAAATATGTCAAATTTATTTTTTTAAAATGATATATTTTTATAATATATATAAATTATTTTTCTAAAAATAATAAATTTTCAGAATAATTATTAAAAAAAAAATTAAGATAAAAAAATTTATTAAACATTATGGTAGACAATAGTTTTAAAGGGTATATTGATCTCTTCATATTTTATATCATTCTCATCAATTATGCAACTTTTATGAGACAAATCTTAATTTTTGGGTCCAACGGGTCCAAAAGACAATTGTCCCTACATATTTTCAACATCTTTTATTATTAAAAAATGATAACAATTTTTATAAGCAATTATAAAAATAGAAGCCATATTTCTCTCCCAATTAATAAAATAATAGTTGAACGTCAGTCAGATGTAGGCATGAAATTAAGAAATTGCAACGTTGGTAAAGAGAGTGACACTTAGAAAAAAAAAAGGGGGCTACTTCCGAAAGCTTTGTCCTCTTCCATCAAGTGGATAGAAGGAAGAATAAAGTATGCTTTGGTGCGGAGGCAAAGCATGGATTCTTCGAATCTATTGAGACTCAAATATCTATTCTCTTAATCAAACGGATATGGAATTTTCTTTTTATTTTATGAGTCTTTTAACATTATGAATAATTTACGATTTGCATATGATCAGGATATTTTTGGTTTTTTTTTTTTTTTTAAATTTAATTATGATCAATTAGTTTTAAAAACATTGATTTTTTCATTTTATTTTATCAAATTGTCACAATTTCTTTTATTTGATAAATTTTAAAATTTCACAAATTAATTTTCACTTACTAAAAGGAAATTATCAACATTATAGCAACCTTAAGAACTTTTTTCTCAGTGACTTTAGAAAACAGTTATAGATTATTTTTTATTTTATTATTTTAAATTAGGAGTTTGATAAATTTAATAAACACTTTTAAAAATCACTTATAGTGTTGAAAAATCATCCATATTATTTTCTTGAAAAATATTGTAATTATCCTAAAAACACTTTTATTAAAAACCCATCAAGTAGAAACATTTTCAAATGCAATATGATAATAAATCTTTGAACCCTCGAATTTAGATAACAAATATCTTTGATATATGTTAGATGTGAGCATGCTTGAGTTTATTAGGAACAATAAGAACTTATTTGATAGTGATTGTAAGAAATGTTTTTAACTCTTCTAACACTTGAAAGATAAATTTTTTCAAGTGTTAGAAATGTTAGAAATACTTTTATTTATTTATTTTTTTGAAGCGTTTTTTTTTTAAATTTAATTATGATCAATTAGTTTTAAAAAGATTGATTTTTTCATTTTATTTTATCAAATTGTCACAATTTCTTTTATTTGATAAATTTTAAAATTTCACAAATTAATTTTATCTTATTAAAAAGAAATTATTAGCATCATATCAACCTTTAGAGTCCGTTTTATAGTGACTTTAGAAAACAATTTTTTTGGTAATTTTTTTTTTTTTTATAAAAAAATTAGGTGTTTGGTAAAATTAAGAAACACTTTTAAAAATATGAAAAATTACCTATAGTGTTGAAAAATCATCTATATTGTTTTCTCGAAAAATATTATAATTATCCTAAAAACACTTTTATTAAAAACCCCTTGAGTTGGAACATTACCAAATACAGTCTTAATATGATAATAAGTCTTTAAACCCTTGAATTTGGATAACAAATATCTTTGACATATGTTAGATGTGAACAATCTGATGCTAGAGTTTATCGGAAACAATAAGAGCTTGTTTGACAGTGATTATAGAAAGTGTTTTTAACTCTTTTAACACTTGAAAGATAAAAAATTTCAAGTGTTAAAAGTGCTAAAAACATTTCTTATAATCACTATCAAACGCACTTTAAATATTGTATTGGAATAAGAGTTATGATATTTATAAAAAAATTAGACTTAATTATACACTACTTATCCTTATTTATAAAGAAGTTATGGCTTTCTATGCAAGAGAGATTGTAATTTTCAAACGTGAGATAGTTGAGATGAACATGGAAGAATCTCGTACTTTGGGATGCACAATAAAATAGTTAGTAAAGTTTGAGCCTTGTGCTTTCAATAAAGCAAAAACAGCCATACATATAATATTATTAGTTGCATATATATAGAATTTATACGGCTACGATTCTCGCCCCACCTTCCTTTGTCTAGAACATGTTCGGGTTTTTACATCCTCTATTCGAATTTTCTTTTAATATTGAATTCTTTTTCAATATTTGAGCGTGCAGTCAAATAATGTTAGGAATTGGGTGGAGCATGTAAGAAAAAGTTATGGTTTTCCAAGGAATAGAGATTGTGATTTTCAAACGTGAGCTAGTTGAGATGAACATGGTAGAATTTCATATTTTGGGATGCACAATAACATAGTTAGCAAAGTTTGAGCTTTGTGCTTTCAATAAAGTTAAAACAACCAAACATATAATATTATTGGTTTTACATAGAATATATACGGTTACTATTTGCCCCACATTCCTTTGTCTAGAGCGTGTTTAGGTTTTACAACCTCTATTCAAATTTTCTTTTAATATTTATTTTCTATCACAGATTTGAAAATTTTATAATCTTTTATTGTTAAGTTAGTTTTTTCATTGTTCTTTCATTCTTGGATTGTTTTGAGATATGATTCTAGAAGATTATTTTGATCATCTTTTCTGCAAACACAATTATAATGAGGAGGTTAAATGGCTGACCCTTTCTGATAGTCAAGTTAGCCATGAATGATTAGAATATTTGCTAGATAGATTATAAATTTTACTAATTACCTCTAGAGGACGTTTGCTTTAGGTTTAATAGTGCTAACTTTGCATGTGATCATGCCACTTGTATTGTTGTTACAAGTGATAAGGTTATTTTTGTGTTTAATGATAGTTTGAATAGGGAGCCATTAGTTATATAATTAATATATAGTTTGACTTGTAACAAAATTAATGTAATGGATATTTGTTATGGTGTTAATGCATAATACATCTACTACATATTCATGATTGACGATAGGTGAATTGTGTAATGAGAATTCTTTAGCCATTGTAATTATAGGAGAAATCATCCAATGTTGAATACATCATACCAAGGATGACTCTTTTTTTATGGTTACATGATAGAGGTCTTCTAGGTTACGAATTAATGTCACCTCTAATTTATTTTAGTTAACTCATGTCTTTACGATAGTCAATTGCTTTCAAAGACCATACATCTTCCCCCTTCATTATTTTCTTGTGAAATTAAATTATGACATGAGTGTTAGTTTAAGGCGATCTATCATTTAGTTGTGACCCCTTGAATTCTTTGGATATCCCACAAGTTACTCAAGAGTTATTAGATATAGGGTTGCTTATTTCATTGTTTCTTGTTATTCTTCTATTGTTTATATTTTATTTTTGCTTAGGCTTCTTTAAAGGTAATATGTTTGACTTACAATTGTTTGTTCATTGTTTCCATATTCCTTCTAATGTGAAAGTCTAGGCATTCATTCAAAAGGATGAGGTTCGGGCTTTGTGTTGGAAATGTTTTGTTGTGGTGGAACACTTGAAGACAAGGCTTCGTTCGTCTTTGTTGCCATTGTTGCTACACTTTTCTTTTATGTTAAGGTGCCATTGCATCATTTTAATCCTAATATCATCAAAGATGAAGGTAGTATTTCCTCTTTGTCTCTTTCTTCTCCTTGTTGAGTTTCTTTCTAATCAACGAATTCTCTTAACTTTTTGTCTTTGATTAACTCTTTGACATACCATTTTAACTTATAACATTCGTTAATCCAATACCCTTGTTTTTCATGGTAATCACATAATCTATTAGGATGTTGTTTAACAAATCTTGCTGTTAATGTTATTGATGAGCTAAATCCATCTAAGATTTTGTTTGCTTGTAGAATGCATATGTATGACACCTTTAATGACATGTAAGGGGTCATAGACAACCTTATTGACATAGATTGAGGCTTTCTTTGTTTTATTTTATTTTATTTTATTGTTTTTTTTGTTTTTCACCCTTTTGTATGAGTTTCCTTTCTCTAGTCACTAGTCAAATCTAAAGATTCTCCGGCTAAGTGGGCCATCATTGGTTTTTTATTTTTATTTCTTTTATATTCCAGATTTATGATCTTCCTCGAGCATCTCGTATTTTCTTAACTTAGAGCGGGTAATGGCGATTTGGAGAAGGATTTGAAAAAGTCGAACCCTTTGACAGTCCCTATTGCTTGTGGTTTGCATCCTTGGACCTAAGAAAATTTGATGCTAAATCATTAGATGTACATGCATATTGATTCTTTAGAGGTTTTTTTAGACCTAACAATGCTTCCAAACTTCTTTTTGTTATTGGATGGGTTGTATATATTAGATTAGAAGGTAGTACCTAGTTCTTCAACTTAATCTCGAATTTCTTTTTTCCTATCTGCTCACATATAGTGAGAGATGTTTTTTACATTAATGACTCATTTTCAAAAGTAAATATTTTATAGTTATTTTATATGTTTATGCTACTTTTAACATGAATATTTAACAAACAAATGTGTTGCTTAAAATAAATGAAGGTGAATATTAGTTAAAATTAATAAAGATAAACATTAATTAAAAGTAATAGATATAAATATGTTAATTTAATAATTTAGAAAAAAAAAATTAAACCAACATTACATCAACCTAGGTTGATTCTTAAAAGTAAAAATCAAATTATACGTTTTTAAGTCAACAATTTAAAAATCATTTAATTTAAAGTCAACTTAAGTTATTAAATAATATTTGACTTATTACAAAATTTTGACTAAATTATAAAAACCAAAATATTTAACGTTTTTTAAATGAAAAAAAATAATATATTGATTTTTTTTTACTTTTTAATACTTAATAAAAATAAAATATTATAAACACAAACAATTTAATATTTAATACCATTAAACACCTTTTAGTTTTAAGTTATATTTAGAATTTAAATTAAAAAGAAAAATACAATCGAAGGAAGGTTTATATAATGAATGGATAAAATAGATGAATCATCCTTTATTACAAATTTTACAAAATGATGGTGGTGGTGAAAAAAAAAAAAAATCATAAAAGATGTATTGTATATAAAATATATATATATATATATATATATATATATATATATATATATATATATATATATATATAGATATTTATATTTATTAAATAAAAGAAATGTCTGTCAATAGTTGATTTTGCAAGTTTTTCTATGTCCAATCATTAGTGCCCACGTTAGCAGTTAAAAAATAGATTTTGCGGTGAAAAATATCCGCCAAACAAGCCCGCGCTCCTATTCCGTGAATTGGGGAATCTGCCTTTAAAAAACACTGCACCTTCTCGAAAAAGAGAGGCACCACTACCTCGTACCAACTTCATCTCTCCCTGTCATCACCACTTCCACTTCCTTTCTCGTCTTCTTCAAACGTTTCTGAACCCAAATCTTTAAACACAGATTGGCTGCTTCTCAAGGTAAAAACTAAAAGCTCTCTTCTCTGCCTTGAATATTTTTTGGTCAACTCTTTCTGTTTCTTTTTTTTTTTCCATCCCATCATATAAATTACACTTCTGTTGCTTCAAGATCTCAATTTTTTTTTTTGGTCTTCTACATTGTAATTTCCCCTTGTTTTCCATATATAATTAGAGCTACATCTTGAGATTATTAGGTGTTTAAGCAAAATATTTCATGATATTGTATGTTTGAGAGAGAACCCCTAATCGGAAATTTGCCTTTTTGGGTTTCAGGGTAGTATTGTTTATGATTTCTTGCAAAGTAGGTGGCCATGGATGAACATTTGAGCGGATTATACCCGTCCGTGAATGGAATCAAGTTTAGTGAAGTCTACGGTTCAATTTTGTCGGGTGAGAATCCCAGTAGTGGGTTGGGATTGCAGGTGCCTTTTTTAGAGCAAAACAATGTATTCATTCCGCCATTTCAGCCCGATCCCAGCGGTGGTAATGTGGCCTCATGGTCGAGTGTGGGCGTGGAGGAAGATCCTCAGGAGGACTGTGATTTTAGTGATGTGGTTATTAGGTACGTAAGCCAATTGCTTATGGAGGAAGACGTGGAAGAGAAGACCCGCATGTTTCAGGAATCTTTGGCTCTTGAAGCCACTGAGAAATCGTTCTATGAAGTTATTGGGAAGGAGTATCCTGCTTCAAAGGATCACCACCTGTCTCCTAGCGCGGAGGAAAATCATGAAAACCCCACTGCAAATTATGGTGTTTATTCTAGTAGTACTACTAGTTATGGTAAATCGGTGGAAACTGGGTGGAATTTTGATTATGAGCAGTACAAATCCGGTCAGATTGATTTTCAGTCCACTTCTCAGTCTTCTTTCAGCTCTTCAAATAGCCCCAGCAATATTGCTTTCCAGTGCACTTCTCACTCTGCTTTCAGCTCATCAAACAGCCCCAATACTACCATAGATGGTTTTGGGGATCGTCCAATGAGTATCTTTAAGGTCCCCGATATATTTAATGATAGCGAGTCGGTTTTGCATTTCAAAAGGGGGCTTGAGGAAGCAAGTAGATTCCTTCCAAATGGTAATGGTTTGTTTGATCACATGGCGAAGGACAATTCGGGGCTGCTAGTTCATGGGATGAACAAAGGCCCCAATGAAGCGGTAGTTGAGATGGAGAAGCATGCTAATGGGTATTTCATGGGTGAGTCGAGGGGTAAGAAGAATTCTCATTTGGGGCATTTGGATTCTGAGGAAGAAAGGAGTAACAAACAGCCTGCAGTTTGTGATGAAGTGACAGTAACATCAGAAATGTTCGATCGGGTGTTGCTATGTGATGCAGATAAAGGTGAAGCTGCTCTCCGTGAATCCTTGCAAAATGAGGCAAGTAAGACTGTGCAGCAGGAGGGTGGATTGAAAGGATCTAATGGTGGAAGTTCTCGTGGACGGAAAAAGGGTGGTAAAAGGGATTTGGTGGATTTGAGAACTCTCTTGACTCTTTGCGCACAAGCTGTTGCAGCTGATGATCGGAGGAGCGCAAATGAGCAACTGAAGCAGATCAGACAACATGCTTCTCCTATGGGTGATGGGGTGCAGAGAATGGCTTACTATTTTGCCAATGGCCTTGAGGCTCGCTTGGCTGGTTCTGGTACTCAGATTTACAAAGGCATCCTTACCAAGCCATCCGCTGCCAATGTCTTGAAGGCTTACCATCTACTTCTTGCTGTTTCCCCATTTAAGAAGGTCACTAATTTTGTCTTAAATAAGACAATTACAAAGGTAGCAGAGAAAGCAGCCAGACTCCATATTATTGATTTTGGTATTTTCTATGGTTTCCAATGGCCTTCCTTCATACAGCGCCTCTCATCTAGGGCTGGGGGACCTCCCAAGCTTCGGATTACTGGAATTGATCTTCCACAACCAGGCTTCCGACCTGTAGAAAGAGTTGAAGAGACAGGGCGTCGGTTAGCAAATTACGCCAGGAGTTTTAATGTTCCATTTGAGTTCAATGCCATAGCGCAAAAATGGGAAACAATTCAAATTGAGGATCTCAAAATCAACACTGGGGAGCTTGTTGTCGTGAACTGTCGATATAGATTTAGAAGCCTTCTTGATGAAAGTGTGGTAGTGGAGAGTCCAAGGAATATTGTTCTGAATCTGATTAGGAAGATGAATCCAGATATTTTCATAGAGGGGATTGTGAATGGAGCCTATGGCGTCCCATTCTTTATGACACGATTCCGAGAGGCTCTCTTCCACTTTTCTGCTTTATATGATATGCTTGAGACTAATGTCCCCCGCCAGAGTTATGAGAGGAGACTGATTGAGAAAGAATTGTTTGGGTGGGAGGCTATGAATGCTATTGCATGTGAAGGCTCTGAGAGAATTGAGAGACCAGAGACATACAAGCAGTGGCAGGTTCGTAATGAGAGGGCTGGGTTCAGGCAGCTCCCTTTGGACCAGGAGATTGTTAAGATAGCGAAAAAGAGGGTGAAATCATGCTACCACAAAGATTTTATGATTGATGAAGATGGGCAATGGTTGCTACAGGGGTGGAAGGGACGCATCATTTATGCAATCTCTTCTTGGAAGCCTGCTCATTAAATGCATATTCTATCACTTATGAATGTATGCATTATGGGATTCTCCTTGTGGTAGAATTCCAGCCTTTTGTTCTATTTGAATTTGTGACTGATATTTGATATCTGAATCTATGGTTTTGAATTTTCTCTGGTTAAAGCTCAAATCTATCTCTCTTGCTCACACACCTCTTTTTTTTTCTTTTGTATATAAACTGATACATGAGCTTTTCTTGAGTGATACTCATATAAAGGAGATGATATTTCAGCCATTTGCATCAAGCTCAAAACATCCTTCTTTGTGGCATATTGGATCGGAGGGGTGGTCTTCTCACCCACTAGGGTCCCATACTATATCCTCCATAAACTGAAATCCCATATCACCAATTGCTTGGGGAACACCCTTTAGTTGACCTTACCCTGTTTGAAAATCAATATGATCTTTGAGAGCAGAATTTCAGTGGCTGCTTTCTCATCCTGATGTTACAGAAAATGATTTCAGATACGGTTAGCAGTAGCAATAGATAGTTTGTAGAAGACAGAATATACAAATATTGGAACATGTGCCATATTGAGTAGACACTTCCCTTGTCACATGAGATAATGATGCCACCAACTCTACGAACGGCTGAACAAAGAAATCAGAAATTAGATCATGACAAAAGTTCTAAGTTTATAACCAGTGATCTAGTTTAGTTCTGTCCTAGCAATTTGTTTGTTTGTAATATCTCAAGGATTGGTTTCTGGTAGTTGCTGCTTCTATAGCTAATTTGGATTGTCAATAAAGCTCCTAGTGCTCAGATCAGATTGGCTGAGAAATGCTTTGTTAGGTCTGGATGCTAGTGCAAGAAAGCAAAAGAACCACATGAGTTGTTTTGGGGCATTCTTTAGTTTATATAAGAAGGCACCAAAGCTTACAGGTGTTTATTTTTAAATATATGTGGGTAAATTTTTAGCTGTCTCCACATGATGTGCATTTGCATTTGTGAGCAGCAGAAATGGGGAAAAGGCCAAAAAAAAAAAAAAAAAAAGTTGGTTCAGAGGGCAAGAATCTCCTTTCAGCAAAGGAGATAGGCCCATGCCTCAGGAGCTCTTGGGACTAATCTGAACATCAAGCAATGCAAGATGGTAAGCATCAGATTGGAACTCTGACAATCACAGCGACCAAGCTGAAAGAGGTGGAATTTGGAAACGTTATTTAATTGCTACCGTATGCATTAACAAAGAGGAAAATTGAGAACAGAGAAATGGAAATTTGTGGGAACAAATAAAATTCATGACTAGTTGCTGGGTTTCCCCTGTGGAGAGGTTGGCCCCTTGTGAACTGAATCCAATTCTTCATACATTACACCAGAAATAAACAACTGATGACCAGAAATAAACTAATGGAGGCAGCACATTTACTGTTTCTCTAGTTCTTTTTTTTTTCTTTTGATGCTTGTTCAGGTCTTTCGGCTATGAAACTCTTCTTTAATGCTTTATTATTATTTTTATTATCAGTATGATTATTATTATCATCATGACGGCAATGGAGATCTCATTTGGGATTTTTTTTCCTTTAAAAATATGAACCCAGGGAATGACATGAACAGAGTTGACTGTATAGTAACCTGGAGGAGTACACTTTAATTTCAAGGGTCCATTAGAAGAGTTTCCTCTCATATTTTGAGGCTTGAGACTTCTAAAGAACGCTCTCTTTATTTTTGAAACCTCTGCTTTTTACTTAAATATTTTAGTAACTTAATGCACAACATTATGAAATATACTACTTCATGTCTGAAATCTCCTGAGTGAAGGATCCTATATGGTCACAAATATTTAGAGGGAGAATCTCTCTTACTTTGGGATTTGCCCTTGTCCCCAGCTCCAAGTCTCATCACGTTAAGCCATGTGGTATGAATAATTTTCTGGGTACAAAGTCAAATACGAGACCTTTCTATAAAGATGGCTGCATTGCCAAGTCTGCCGTATGGTATATGTGAATGGCTGCTTTGTTGTGAATTGTCTGGCCTGGTCAGGATTCAAGGCACCACTCTCCCATCTAATGAAGCCTCCATGCATCTTGGCTAAAGGATTCAGATGTCGTGATGTCTTACTTGTCTTCTTGCCTTCCTAATTTTGGAGAAACAAAGATGTGGTTGGGGACCACGGCCAATAGATTGCCATTTTGATTTAAGCCATGTTACCCCACCCACCCACTAAAAATCTCATCCCTTTTCCTTGAACTTTTCCTCATTGCTATTAAGAACGATCTATCTCCAATCCTTCGAAAGAAAGTCAGCGCCACCTGATTGAAACTTTATCTTTTTTTTTTTTTTCCTCTGGGCTTTCAGGTACTTCACTTTCATCTCGAAAATCTTCTGAATTCAAGTCCTGATATGTAAATTAATTGGTTTTTTTTTTTTTTTTAACATGAAAATCTCTTTCTGTTCTATACATGTATGCTTTAGATCACTTTTGTTTCATTGAATCCCACCTGCCCAGCATACAATTTTTGTTTCTAATATATTCTGGTGCTTGAATGTTTCATTTTTGGTGGGGGTTTGGAGTTTAATTTGTTCTTGTTTTTCGTACATAAAACCGTTGGTTTGTTTAGTAAAGTTTAGGGCTTAGTATTGTATGTTTCAGAGGTGAAAATTTTGCTTCATTGTGGTCCAGATATTATTGCTGTGACTTCTTGCAAAATAGATGGTCATGGATCAACCTTTGCGCAGATTATATCAGGTAATGAATGGAATCAAACTCGATAAAGCCTCCTCTACAATTTTGTTGGGTCAGAATTTTACGGATGGGTTCAAATTGCAGGGGCCATATTTAGATAAAAATGATGTAGATGTTCCACCATGGCTGCCTGATACGAGCTCTGGTAATTCACCCTCATGGTCAAGTGCGGGTGTGGAGGAAAACCTACATGAGGACTGTGATTTTAACGATGTGGCTCTTAAGTACATAAGCCAGATACTTATGGAGGAAGACATGGAAGAGAAGACTTGCATGCTTCAGGAGTCTTTGGCGCTTGAAGCTACTGAGAAATCGTTCTACAACGTTATTGGAGAGAATTACCCTCCTTCAATTGATCATCATCGCGCCTCTTCCATTGATGAAATTCATGAAGACCAATATGAAAATAATTGTAGTAGTTTTGGTGGTGATAATTTGGTGGAACCTGGGTGGAATTGGGATGTTGGAGAGTATAGATACCCTCATATGGCTTCTCAATCCACTTCTTCTTCTTTCAGATCTTCAAATAGTGCCGATAGTAAAGTAGATGGTTTTGTGGATGAGCCCACGAGTATCCTAGAGATTCCCAATATATTCAGTGGTAGTGAGTCTAGTTCACAGTTCAGGAGGGGGGCTGAGGAAGCTAGGAAATTCCTCCCAAATGGTAATGGCTTGTTTGTCGGTGTGGTAAATAACCTTTCTGGGTTGTTAGTTGGTGAAGTGAAGCAAGGTCATGAGGATATGGGATTCAAGGTGGAGAAGAAGCATCCAAATGAGCACTTTGCAGAGGGGTCAAGGGGAAAGAAGAATTCTCATCCTGAGGATTTGGATGCAGAGGAGGATAGGAACACCAAGCTGTCTGCCATTTTTGATGAATTGACAGTCAGATCAGAAATGTTGGATCAGGTTTTGCTATGTGATGCAGTGAAAAGTGAAGCCGCTCTTCGCGAATCCTTGAAAAATGAAGCAAGCAAGACTCTGCAGCAGCAGGAGTGTCAATCAAAAAGATCCAATTCGGGAAAATCCCGTGGTAGGAAAAAGGGTGGAAAAAAGGGTGTGGTGGATTTGAGCAATCTGTTGACTCTATGTGCACAAGCTGTTGCTGCTGGTAATCAGAGGAGTGCCAATGATCAATTGAAGCTGATCAGACAGCATGCTTCTCCTATGGGTGATGGGATGCAGAGAATGGCATATTATTTTGTCAATGGCCTTGAGGCACGCTTGAGAGGCTCTGGAACTGAGTTTTACAAAGGTGTCTTAACTAGGGGAACATCAGCTGCCAATATCTTGAAAGCTTACCACCTATTTCTTGCCATATGCCCCTTTAAGAAGCTTCTTAATTTCTTCTCAAATACCACCATTAGAAAATTAGCTGAGAAAGCAGAGTCTCTCCATATCATAGATTTTGGTATTCTCTATGGTTTCCAATGGCCTTCCCTCATACAATGTCTCTCATCTAGGCCTGGTGGACCTCCCAAGCTTCGAATTACTGGGATTGATCTTCCAAAACCAGGTTTCCGACCAGCAGAAAGAGTTCAAGAGACAGGGCGTCGGTTGGCAAACTATGCAAAGAGTTTCAATGTTCCATTTGAGTTCAATGCCATAGCCCAAAAGTGGGAAACAATTCAGGTTGAGGATCTCAAGATTGATACTGAGGATGTGCTTGTTGTGAACTGTCATTGTAGATTTAGAAACCTATTGGATGAAACCGTGACGGTGGAGAGCCCAAGGGATACTGTCCTCAATCTGATCAGGAAGCTGAATCCAGTTGTTTTCATACAAGGGATTGTGAATGGGGGCTATGGCGCCCCCTTCTTCAGGACACGATTCCGCGAAGCTCTCTTCCACTATTCTGCCTTGTTTGATATGCTTGAGCATATCGTGCCCCGCGAGAGATTGGAGAGGACAGTGATTGAGAAAGAGTTCTTTGGGTGGGAGGCAATGAATGTCATCGCATGCGAGGGCTCAGAAAGGATCGAGAGGCCAGAGAGTTACAGGCAGTGTCAGTTTCGCAACATGAGAGCTGGGTTTATGCAGCTTCCTCTGGACGAGGAGATTGTTAACAAAGCAAAGGAGAAGCTGAAGTTGTGCTATCACAAGGACTTTATACTTTACGAAGACGGCCCGTGGTTGCTACAAGGGTGGAAGGGAAGAATGCTTTTTGCAATCTCTTCTTGGAAGCCTGCTTAATCATTTCCATATTCAATATTCCTGATGAATGGTCAAGTTCAGGGGGCCAAGGTACTGACTTCTCTCCATTCACAACATTAACTCTCCCTCACAAACAAATTTTGGCATCTACTATATTGAGAAAGCACTTCCGGCATCTCATGAGATAAGGAGACCAACTGTTCTTGTGTACAACTGCAACTGGGAGTCTGAGAATAGAGCAAGGTAAGAGCTTTGCCTTGTCCTTGTCTATACCCACTTATCTAGTCTAGTCCTGTCTTAGCAATTTGAATGTACGTGTTTATATACATGGGTGAAGTTTGGTTGTTGCCTTCTAATGTGCTTTTCATGATTCCATTCCATGCAGGATAGTTAATGAAAATGGTTGGTTCACACAGCAAGAGTCTTCCCTCGGCAAATAAGGAGACAGCCCAGGGCCAAGGAATCGGAACGCCATAATCACAGGGCCTCCCTAAAAGATATGCAATTTGAATAGTTATCTAATTGTTATGATGTATGCAAATAAGGAGACAGCCTATGCTTATTTTTTATTTTTATATTTATTTAAACTTTTAGTTTTCTACTCATTACCATAACTTTAGAGATAACACGTAGAATATTATTAATTTAATATTTGAAAATATTTTTTTCCACTTTTGAATAATATATTTGTTGTTATTATGTTGGATAAAAGTTGAAATTAATGCATACATTTGTTTTTTTGAGTTATAAACATTTTAGTTTTATTGATCATCACTTCAAATAAAAATCGAAATATATTATAATAAATTATTTTTTAAAATATAAATTTTATTGTTTGCAAGTAAAGCCACATGTTTGAAAGCAACAATATTGTATGTTTTTTAAAATATGAATTTAAGGGTAGCACAGAAAAAGTCTGTTTGGTCGGAAAAAATAACTTTTAAAAAATAATTAACAATGATGAGGATTTGATTTTATTAATTTAAATACACAAAACTTTTATGGACTATTTATTAGATTGATATTCATTTGATTTCTAATGCATTCTTGTTCTAATCAATACTAAAATAATTAAATAAGAATAAAGAAATTGTTGATGAATATTTTAGAATAAATTTAAAATTTAATAATATGAATCATTAAATCCAATACAATTCTCAAGAATGAATATAATTCCATATCAATCCCTCCACAAAATCACATTCCAAGATAAAAGAATATTGATCTCTTGGATTGAAACTCGTTACTTTATGAGAGCAAAAAGAGAGAAGCCTTAAGAGGCATGAGAGCGAGAAAAGAAAATATCAAGAAGGAAACAATCATAGTACAGATAGAGGCACGAAGAACCATCATCTAACCAGAGAGGTATCCTGCACCGAGACTGTAACAGCCAGAAGTATGCAATGATGGTTGCGAAAATGTTTTTGAGGGTGGGTGTATGTGAACATATTACTTAAAAGATATAAGTGAATATCATTAAGTTGGTAGTCATTTAAACAAAAAAGTCTACAAGCATTTCAGACTTTTATATAGCATAGATAATTTGGAACAACACGTGGATTATTATTTTGGACCCTGGTCGGACAAGCCTCCACTCCACAATAATTTTGAAATACCAGATATTTGATATGAACGTATAGTAATGTAGTGTATAAAATCTCAAATTTTGGATGACACGACCATGTAACACATACGAAAACTTCAAGACAAAAGAGTCTCTGACTCTGCATGTGCTTCAATTCCTTGAACCTTCCTTCTGTAATATTAAAATCACGCCATCTTGAGACCTGGAAAGAGAGGCAGCATAATCTCAGACCAACTTCATCTCTCACCTCTCTGGGGTTTCAGGTATAATCTCTGTTGTAGTATGCGACTCATACTGAGTGAAAGACATATATGGAGAAAAAGGGGCAAATGTGAGAGAGTATAAGTCCCATCATATTGCCACCCTGCCCACTTCTCAGTCTTCTTTCTGTTCTTCAAGTAGTGCCAATATGGTTCCTAATATATTCAATGACAGTGAGTCTGTTTTGCAGTTCAGGAGGGGGTTTGAGGAAGCTAGTAAATTCCTCCCAAATGGTAATGGTTTGTTGCTTGATTTGTCAAACCACCATACTGGGCTGTTAGGTCCTGAGGTGAAAGGAAGGCCCTAATAATGTGGTAGATAAGGTGGAGAAGAAGCATGCAGATGAGTATTTTAGAAGGAGGGGAAAGAAGAATTCTCATCCAGGGGATTTGGAGCCAGAAGAAGAGAGGAGTAACAAGCAGGCTGCTGTTTGTAATGAAATGACGGTGACATCAGAAATGTTTGATCAGGTGTTGCTAAGTGATGCGGGGAACCGTGAAGCTGCTCTACGTGAATCCTGGCAAAATGAAACAAGCATGACTCTGCAGCAGGATGGTCAATCAAAAGGATCTGGAAAGTCCCATGGTAGGAAAAAGGGTGGGAAAATGAAATTGGTGGATCTGAGAAGTCTATTGACTCTGTGCACAAGCAGTTGCAGCTGCTGATCGGATGAGCGCAAATAGGCAACTGAAGCAGATCAGACAGCATGCTTCTCCTATGGGTGATGGGATGCAGAGACTGGCTCACTATTTTGCCAAAGCCCTTGAGGCCCACTTGGCTGGCTCGGGATCCCAGATGTACAAAGCTATAAGTACCAAGCCCTCAGCTGCCAATTTCTTGAAACTATACCACCTACTTCTTGCAGTTAGGCCCTTTATGAAGGTCACTAATTTCTTCTCAAACAAGACAATTGCAAAAGCAGCTGAGAAATCAGGGAAGCTCCATGTTATCGACTTTGGTATTCTCTATGGTTTTGCATGGCCTTCACTCATACAACGTCTCTCATCTAGACCCGGTGGACCTCCCAAGATTCGAATTACTGGGATTGATCTTCCACAGCCTGGTTTCCAGCCTGCAGAAATGCTTGAAGAGACAGGGCGTCTGTTAGCAAATTATGCCAAGAGCTTCAATGTTCCATTTGAGTTCAACGCCCTAGCACAAAAGTTCAAAACGGTTCAAATTGAGGATCTCAAGCTAGACAATGACGAGGTTCTTGCGGTGAGATCCTGGCATAGATTTAGAAACCTACATGATGAAACCGTGGTGGCAGAGAGTCAGATAGTGTTCTGACCCTGATCAGGAAATGGAACCCAAACATTTTTATACATGCCATTGTGAATGCGGCCTGCGATTCCCCCTTCTTTATGACACGATTCCGAAAGGCTCTCTTCCACTATTCTGCTTTGTTCGATATGCTTGAGGAGAATGTGCCCCGCAACATTTTGGAGAAGATGCTGCTGAGTGTATGGTCAAGAGATAATGAACATCATTGCATGTGAGGGCTTAGAGAGGATTGAGAGGCCAGAGACATACAAGCAGTGGCAAGTTCGTAATGAGAGGGCTGGGTTCAGGCAGCTCGCTTTGGACCAGGAGCTTGTTAAGGTAGCAGAGGAGAGGGTGAAATCATGCTACCACAAGGATTTTATGATCGATGATGAAGATGGCCAGTGGTTGCGACAAGGGTGGAAGGGGCGTGTTACTTATGCCATGTCTTCTTGGAAGCCAGCTTATTAAATACACATTCATTTCTACTTATGAATGGTTAAGGTCATTGGATTCACCTTGTAGAATGACAGCCTTTTGTCGTATATGAATTTGCTTGGGATCTTTGATATCTTAAGCTATGGTACCAACTTCCCTCACATTAAAGTTAGCGCAAGTCTGTATTCCACAAACTCTTAACCCTCTTGTTTCTTGTAAATTCATACATCAAATTGATTTTGATAATCATTGAAGAAGTAGAACTTCCTATCATCTATAAACTTTGAATTGTTGGGTAAATTAAGTAACTAAAGACTTGTAGAAATTTTGCTTCGTTTTCCTCCCACTTGAACACTAACTTGATCAGAGGGGATCTCCAAGGGCTCCTAAGATATTCCTGGAATTGCAGGTCACCCTCGATAAGGAGGTGAAGAAGCACATGCTCGGTCTCAGTAGTTCTCATCGTGTTTGGGCAAATAGGTCTATGTTCGAAGCTTTCAAATAGAAGAGTTGATCCGACAAAGAGTTGATGAAAACACTCAAGAACCCCGGATCATAGTTAAGTTATTGTTAAAAGCTTAATGCCCAAGGCTCCTAGACAACCCTTACGTCAAGAAAGAATAAGAAACTCCTCGGCAAACTTAATGCCTAAGGCCCATAGACGGCCCGTACATCGGACAAGAGTCTAAGAAACTCCTTAACAAGATTAAAGCCCTAGGCCCTTAGACGACCCATATGTTAAGGAAAAGTTTAAAAGACTCCTTGGCCAAGCTCCAAAAGGACTCGGTGCAAATCCTAAGGCTATAGTCCAACTAGATAGGTTCGCTTAACAAATTAATGAAGAGACATTCGTCCTTGGGCGGGGCTTAGCCCCCTGTAAGAAGAGGACAGACACCAAACCACGTGAAGTTCACCAGCCCCTGACCCCTGTCTTGTTTTCATTATATATAATATGATCAGTATCATTTTGGAATATAATAGGCTGGCGGGCGAGATATGGCAAACATAGTAGTTTGACCAATATAACATTTATTTGCTTTCTTGACGCTGCATAAAATCCTAATCACACCTTGTTTTTTGTCCAAGAAAATTGCTGTCCAACTAAACTGCCCAAATTATCATTCTTTTAGTACATATAAACGACACTTGTCGAAAATTAACTTGTCGGGATGATATTTTTTATGTTATAGTGCTAATGGTAGGATATATGACCCGCCTTTGGTCATAACCTATTTCGTTATCTTCTACGATTTTCAACATCCAAGAAGGCAATCAACCGGGTTATCGTCCAAAGTTGTACTGTAAAGAATATAGAACTTACACAGAGGGGTTTCAACTTTCAAATCAAATAGGCAGGTTTAAATGGGTAATTCTGAATCAGCTCAAACAGGCTATCAACCACTAATGAGCTTAAAGGCCTTTAAACTTTTGAATGAAGAATTTAGAGAAACATAGGTATTATTATTCCTTGAACCCTTGTTCTGTAATATTAAAACTCTAGAGTCCTGGAAAGAGAGGCAGCACCATCTCACACCAACTGTATCTCTCAGTCCTCTGGCTCTGGGGTTTCAGGTATACCATTTGCGTTCTCAGCTTCCTCACTACCCAAATCTTTATATTTAAATTGACTGCTTCTGAAGGAGAAAGTCTTTTTATGCCTACTTGAATTGAACGCTTTTTTCTGTTCAATTCCTACCGCCCATCATATGAACGGACCTACATTATTTTCCTTGCTTGAAAATATCAGTTCTGTTGTGCTTCTGGGGTTAATTTCTTCTTATTTTCAAGGGACTCTAGTTTGTTTGGTAAAAAGCACTGAGGTGTATGCTTGAGAGAGAATCAGTGATTGAAATTCTGCACTTTTTGAGTTTCAGGGTGTTAATGTTGTGGCTGCTTGGAAAATAGATGATCATGGATCGATCCTCGAGTGGATTGTACTGGTCAATGGATAGAACTGGATTCAATGAAGACTCTGTTTCGGTTTTACCGTGTCAGGATCTTACTAATGGGGGAGACAAATTGCAGGAGCCAATTTTAGATCAAAATGATATAGATATTCTACCAATTTCTCCCCACTCAAGTTGTAATAATTTAGCCTCCTGGCCGGATGTAGAGAAAGATCCTCACGAGGACTGTGATTTTGGTGATGGAGCTCTCAAGTACGTAAGCCAGATGCTTATGGAGGAAGACGTAGAAGAGAGGAATTGCATGTTTCAAGAGTCTTTGGCGCTTGAAGCCACTGAAAAATTGTTTTATGACATTATTAGGGAGAAGTATCTTCCTCCAGATGATCACCAGACAGCCCCTTTCATTGAGGAAAATTCTGGCAATCCAGATCAAAATGGTAGTATAGATTTCAGTACTTATAGTAGAAATACTACTAGTGATGGTAACTGTGTGGAACTAGGGAGGAATTTTGATGTTGGAGAGTATAAATCCCCTCATGTTGCCCCCCAGCCCACTTGTCAGTCTTCTTTCAGTTCTTCAAGCAGTGCCAAAAGGGTTCCTAATATATTTAATGACAGTGAGTCTGTTTTGCAGTTCAGGAGGGGGTTTGAGGAAGCCAGTAAATTCCTCCCAGATGGTAATGGCTTGTTGCTTGATTTGGCAAACCACCATACAGAGCTGGAGCTGAAGGAAGGCCCTAATAATGTGGTAGATAAGGTGAAGAAGAAGCATGCAGATGAGTATTTTAGAGACGGGTGGAGGGGAAAGAAGAATTTTCATCCATGGGATTTGGAATCCAAAGAAGAGAGGAGTAGCAAGCAAACTGCTTTTTATAATGGAATTACTGTGACATCAGAGATGTTTGATCGGGTGTTGCTATGTGGTCCAGAGGAAGATGAAGATGCTCTACGTGAAACCTGGCAAAATGAAACAACCAAGACTCTGCAACAGGATGGTCAATCAAAAGGATCTGGAAAGTCCCATGGTAGGACGAAGGGCGGAAAAACGGATTTGGTGGACTTCAGAAGTCTATTGACTCTTTGTGCACAAGCAGTTGCAGCTGACGATCGGACGAGCGCAAATAAGCAACTGAGGCAGATCAGACAGCATGCTTCTTCAATGGGTGACGGGATGCAGAGACTGGCTCACTATTTTGCCAACTCCCTTGAGGCACGCTTGTCTGGTTCCGGGGCCCAGATGTACAAAGCCATAACTACCAAACCATCAGCTGCCAATGTCTTGAAAATTTACCACCTACTTATTGTGGTGAGCCCCTTTGTGAAGGTCACTAATTTCTTCTCAAATAAGTCAATTGCAGAAGTAGCTGAGAAATCAGAGAGGCTCCATGTTATCGATTTTGGCATTCTCTATGGTTTCTCATGGCCTTCACTCATACAACGTCTCTCATCTAGACCAGGTGGGCCTCCCAAGCTTCGAATTACTGGGATTGATCTTCCAGAACCCGGTTTCCGACCTGCAGAAAGGCTTGAAGAGACAGGGCGTCGGTTAGCAGATTATGCCAAGTGTTTCAATGTTCCTTTTGAGTTCAACGCCCTAGCACAAAAGTTCGAAACGGTACAAATTGAGGATCTCAAGCTAGACAATGACGAGGTTCTTGCGGTGAGATCCCGGTATAGATTTGGAAACCTCCCTGATGAAACCGTGGTAGCAGAGAGTCCAAGAGATAGTGTTCTGACCCTGATCAGGAAAATGAACCCAGATATTTTTATACATGCCATTGTGAATGCGGCCTGTGATACCCCCTTTTTTATGACTCGATTCCGAGAGGCTCTTTTCCACTATTCTGCGTTGTTCGATATGCTTGAGGAGAATGTGCCCCGCAACATTTTGGAGAGAATGCTGTTGGAGAGAGAAGTGTATGGTCAAGAGATAATGAACATCATTGCATGTGAGGGCTTAGAGAGGATTGAGAGGCCAGAGACATACAAGCAGTGGCAGGTTCGTAATGAGAGGATTGGGTTTAGGCAGCTCCCTTTGGACCAGGAGGTTGTTGAGGAGGCAAAGGAGTGGGTGAAATCATGCCTCCACAAGGATTTTATTATCGATGAAGATGGGCAATGGCTGAGGCTAGGGTGGAAGGGACGCATTACTCATGCCATGTCTTCTTGGAAGCCTGCTTGTTAAATTCACATTCATTACTACCCATACAGGTCATGTTGTGATCCTTCTAGAAATCCTGTTTAGATTTGTTGGGATTAGATGAAATAATGTGTTCCATTTTAGCTATTCTTTGACTACGTTTTCAAGTATGGTGCCTGCCTTACTATTTGTTTTGTCTCTTAGCTATACACTATCCCTACTAGGATATCTTTGGATTAAAGGTCATCTCCTTTTTATGCCCCAAAAGTCTCTCTCCTCTCTTGCTACGTGGCTTTTTCATAATCATCTTTAAATTAATAATACTTTTGACAGATATTTTATAAAATATTTTTAATTTTTTTAATATTTTAAAAATAAAAATTATCAAACATTAAAAATATTATAAACACTTCCTAAAATCACTATCAAATACACTATAAATAATTATATAATGATAGTCAACTATTTCTTTCTTCGTAAGCTTCATGCACTTAACACTTTATTTTATTTTTTTTACTCTAAAGTCTTATTTGGTTTCTTCGTACTTATCTCATTAGTGGGTAGTTTTGGAATAACATCACTTTTTGGTCCTTGGGATTATCCTTTATATCTAATTCTTACTTAAGATTTAAGCTTAGTGAATTTAAGGGATTATTAGTTGATCCTAGTAATTCAACCCTCATTTTTCAAATTATTGAGCTTTTTAAGAATAGTCTACCTCCATGAGTTTTTTTTATTGATTTATCCTACAACTTATCTTACCTATTTTAAAATAGTCCCCGTGTTGCATGCCAATAACCAACTGGAATTATTTACTAGTTTCTTGTATGAATTGGCTAGTTATCTTGGCCTCTCTTTTTTGTAAATCAAGAGCTTGCTTATGTAGTTTGATTTGGTTTTAGCTTTACTTTTGCAATTTCGGTTCTTCCGACAACTCAGATTTTAGAAGTAGGAGGTCGTAAATCTTAAGCAAACTGATTGTAAATCAAAATTTTATATATTTTGAGAGCCTTTTTACATGATAAAAAAATGTTAAACTTCATTTTCAGGGTCAAATGCCTTTCATTTTCAGAGTCTGAAACGCACCAAAGCACCAAAGACCAATTAACGTGGCCATCATCCTCATTTTAGGGCCAGGTTTTGGTCATAACCTGCTTCATTGTCTCTTATGGTTTTCAACATCCAACGAGGGTAGCAGCCACGTTATTGTCCAAAGTTTTGTTATAAAGAATACAAAAATAACTTTGGTCAATTTAAATAACATTTTCTGTGGCAACAAAAGTAAACGTGCATGCTTTGAAATGAATGAAAGATAAAAGAAAGAGTCTTTTATGTGTTGGATTTGCAGTATCCCTTATCTTGTTCCAATGGAGAACACGTGTTATTTTTCCTTTTGTACACATGGGTTTCAAGTTAAATAGGTTTGTATGAGTAATTTTGGGTCACTTCAACTAATGCATGTCTCATTTAAGGCCGATTATAGCATTTAATGAAATATTTTTTAACATTTATTAATTAGAATTTTAGAGTCTATTTCATAATATTTTTGACATTCGATCAAATTTTGAAAACAGCTTTTAAAATTTTTAAAAATTACTTTTAATATTAAAAAATCAATTAATAGGTGATTTCTTCTATAAACATTTTCGAAGAATATTTTTATTAAAAATACCTTAACTAGAAACATTGTTAAATATTCTTAAGTTGTATTTGGTTTTTGGAATTAATTAATAAAAAGAAAAAAATTGCTAAAAAATAAATTTTTTAAAAATGTTTTGTAATCGTGGAAAAAAAGGCAGATAGAAAATAATAAGAACTATTTTTTGTTTTTTTATATATATTTTTTCTTATGTCCTTTTTCTCTTTTTATTTTTTATTTTTTTGGCAAATCAAACATATATCACAAGAAAAATTTTCTTATATTTGGATGTCAAAAAGAAATGATAGAAAAAAAAATTTAAAAAAATCCTCTTTCCAATGTGTATTTTTCAATAATTTGAATCTTCTTTCTGTAAGATATTTTCCTTGACATTACAATAGGATAAAAATTTTATAATTTTTAATACTTTTTTGAATTTACTTTCCTTACTTTGATATACCAAAAACAGCCATAAACTCTAAGTAAAGGCAAATACTTTTAAATCTTAAGGAAAATAATATTTAAATTTTAAATTTTTATTTATTTAAACTTCTAGGTAAGACACGTATGGGTTAAAGAAAAGGCCTCCTAGCGAGTTGAAATTTTTTTAAGCTTTTAAATAAAAAATTGGGGGAAAATATAGGTGAAAAAAAATAAAATTCTTCCCGAAAAACTGAAAATTTTATTATTCTACTTGCTAGATACAGAAAGGGACTTCCTTAAGGAGAAGACCTCATTGAAAATTTTTGCACGAATTTGGAGTAGGTATAAGAGCAATCGAATGCTCCATTGCTTCATGATGAGAGCGTTTTATTGGCTATTACTCCATTGTTGTTACAGGCTTTGCGTGCTTTTTGGATACTTCGTTGACCTTTGGGCATCCGAGGAAAAAAACAATTGTGCTCTACATTTTAGGTGCAGGTCGATTAGTAAAGTCGACTTGTAAGTTTCTTTAGGTCCTCATTTGTGAGTAAGGTAAATTTTGGTAGCTTCAGTGTGGTCTTCCACCATAGCACCTATCTCCAAATGTGCTGGTCGAGATCAGGTTTCAAGGTAGACCAATATCTTGGTGGTAGAATTTTTGGTAGCTCCAATAAGAATTATTATTTCTGAAGTAATAAGTTTTGTGCTTCCGCTCCACACTAATTTTGAAATAGCAGCTATTTGATATGAAGATGGCAATATAGTATTGGACATGCCCTACTAAATAAAGACGAACAAACTGGTAAAAAGTCTTAAACACGTTAGAATCTCTGACCGATGGAAGTCTCAATTCCTCCAACCTTCCTTCTGTGATTTTAAAATTGTGCCATCCTGAGGCCTTTGAAAAGGAGAAGTAGCACCACTTCATACCTGCTCCATCTCTGAGTTCTCTGGGGTTTCAGGTATTTCATCTTCATCTTAAAATTCCTTCTGTATATTTGTATATTTTTCAACTCTTTTTTCTGTTGAATTCCTCCTGCCCATTATATTCTGTAGCTTCAAGATCATTTTTGCTGTGCTTTTATTGTTGTGGCATCTGGCAAAATAGTTGGCCATGGATCGACCCTCGAGGGGAATCGAATTCAGTGAAGACTCAGTTCCATTGTTATCGGGTGAGAATCTTCCCGGTGGGTTGAAATTTCAGGAGCCGTTTTTATATCAAAATAATATAGATACCGTACCAATTTCTCTGCACCCGAGTGGTAGTAATTTAGCCTCGTGGCCGTGTGCGGGTGTGGAGGAAGATCCTCTTGCGGACTCTGACTTTAGTGATATAGCTCTCAAGTACCTAAGCCAGATACTAATGGAGGAAGACCTAGAAGAAAAGACTGGCATGTTTAAGGAGTCTTTGGCGCTTGAGGCCACTGAGAAATTGTTCCATGACATCATTGGGGAGACATATCCTCCTCCAGGCGAGGAAAATTGTGGCAACCACCCATCTGAAAATGATAGTATAGATTTTAGTACTTGTAATAGTAATGATACTAGAGATGGTAACTTAGTGGAACCAGGGAGGAATTATGATAAGTCTCCGCATATTGCTTCCCCGTCAACTTCTCATTCCTTCAGTTCTTCAAGCAGCCCAAATATTGTCTTAGATGGTTTTGTCGATGTTCCAATGAGTACCCTTAAGGTTCCCAATATATTTAATGACAGAGAATCTGTTTTGCAGTTCAGGAGGGGGTTTGAGGAAGCTAGTAAATTCCTTCCAAATAGTTCTGATTTGTCAGTTGATTCGGCAAACCATAATACAGGACTGTTAGTCCCTAATAATGTAATGAATAAAGTGGAGAAGAAGCATGGAGGGGAGCATTTTACAGATGGGTCAAGGGGAAAGAAGAAGACTCATCGAGATTTGGAATGTGAGGAAGTGAAGAGTAACAAGCAGAGTGCTGTTTATAATGAAATGACACTGACATCAGAAATGTTTGATCGAGTATTACTCTGTGATGCAGATGCATATGAAGCTGCCCTTCGTGAATCCTTTCAAAATGAAACAAGCAAGACTCTGCAGCAGGATGGTCAATCAAAAGGATCTAATGCTGGAAAGCCCCGAGGTCGGAAGAAGGGTGGGAAAAAGGATTTGGTGGACTTGAGAAGTCTATTAGCTCTTTGTGCACAAGCTGTGGCGGATGATGATCAGGTGAGCGCAGGTAAGCAACTGCAGCAGATCAGGCAGCATGCATCTCCAATGGGTGATGGGATGCAGAGACTGGCTCACTATTTCGCTAATGCACTTGAGGCACGCTTGGATGGCTCTGGATCCCAGATTTGCAAAGCGGTTATTACCAAACCATCAGCTGCCCATTTCTTGAAAGTTTACCACCTACTTCTTGCAGTGTGCCCCTTTTTAAAAGTCCTTAATTTCTTCACCAATAAGACAATCACAAAAGCAGCGGAGAAAGCAGAGAGGCTCCATATTATTGATTTTGGTGTTCTCTACGGTTTCTCATGGCCTTCACTTATACAACGTCTCTCAACTAGGCCTGGTGGGCCTCCCAAGCTTCGGATTACCGGGATTGATTTTCCAGAACCTGGCTTCCGACCGGCACAAAGGGTTGAAGAGACAGGGCGTTGGATAGCAAATTATGCCAAGAGTTTCAATGTCCCATTTCAGTTCAATGCCATTGCACAAAAGTTTGAAACAGTTCAAGTTGGGGATCTCAAGATCGGTAGCGAGGAGGTTGTTATAGTGAGGTGTCGATATCGATTTAGAAACCTCCTGGATGAAACAGTGGTGGCAGAGAGTCCAAGAAACATAGTTCTGAATCTGATCAGGAAGATGAACCCAGATATTTTCATACACGCCGTCGTGAATGCGGCCTGCGATGCCCCCTTTTTCATGACACGATTCCGAGAGGCTCTCTTCTACTATTCTGCTTTGTTCGACATGCTTGAGAATAATGTGCCCCGCAACATTTTGGAGAGGGTGGTGATCGAGAGAGAAATATTTGGCCGAGAGATAATGAACATGATTGCGTGTGAGGGATCAGAGAGGATCGAGAGGCCAGAGACGTACAAGCAATGGCAGGTCCGTAATGAGAGGGCTGGATTTAGGCAGCTCCCTTTGGACCAGGAGATTGTTAATATAGCAAAGGAGGGGCTTTTTTAACTTTTGCGGCAATTTTAAAAAATTATAATTAAAAAATGGTAGTTTTGAAAATATTGACAGATTTACGGCAGTTTTGGCCACGTGGAAGGTGTCTTTTGAAGAGACACCTTCCACAATTTTCAAAATCATGAAAGAATTGAATTTAAGCTAAAGGTGTCTCTTCAAGAGACACCTTCTACAATTCCAGAAATTTTGATTTATATTAAAGGTGTCTCTTGAAAAAACACTTTCGACGTGGCAAAAAATCCAATATGCATTAAAGGTGTCTCTTGAAGAGACACTTTCCACGTGGCAAAAAATCCATTATTCATTAAAGGTGTCTCTTCAAGAGACACTTTCCACGTGGCAAAAAATCCATTATTCATTAAAGGTGTCTCTTGAAGAGACACTTTCCACAATTTGAAAATTTTGAATGTCTTATAAATTTGATTTTAAAGCTAAAGATGTCTCTTGAAGAGACACCTTCTACAATTCCTAAAAATTTTAATTTATACCAAAGGTGTCTCTTGAAGAGACACCTTCTAGAATTCCAAAAAATTAGATTTATACTAAATATGTCTCTTGGAAAGACACTTTACACAATTCCACAAAATCCAATATGTATTTTATTTGTGGAAATGATTTTAAAGCTAAAGATGTCTCTCTTTAATGTATGAAAATTGTGGAAAGTGTCTCAGTATAAACCCAATTTTTTTTAAATAATAGAAGGTGTCTCTTCAAGAGACACCTTCAATATAATTCCATTTTTTGGGAATTGTGAAATGTGTCTCTTGATACCTTCCGCAATTTTAAAAATATTGAGTTTATACTGAAAGTGCTTGTTCAAAAGACACTTTCCACAATTTTCATTCAAACAGTGGAAAATTTTGAATTTATGCTGAAGGTGTCTATTGAAGAGACACCTTCCATAATCACAAAAAACTGAAATTATATTCGGACGCCTTTCATCATTTTTAAAAAATTGGGTTTATACTGAAAGTGTCTCTTGAAGAGACACTTTCAACAATTTTTCACGAATTTTGAAAAGGGACATTCTACAATTCCCAAAAAATAAAATTATACTAAAGGTGTCTCTTCAAGAGACACTTTCCACAATTTTCATTATTTGTTAAAAAATTTCGCTTTATACTGAAAGTGTCTCTTGAAGAGACACTTTCCACAATTTCCATACATAGTAGAAAATTTCGAATTTATACTGAAGGTGTCTCTTCAAGAGACACCTTCCACAAAAGAAAAAAAAAATTCTATCTCTTAATTAGTATTACCTACTGTACAACCAAATGTGCAAAGTTTATCACCTGTATACATTATAATCAGTATTTTCACATTCAATCCAAAACCAATGAAAACAAGTAAACCAATAGAGAATAACAACACCTTTCCAAAATAGTAACAATACTATTTTGTGTAAAATAAGTCCAAAATAGATAGAATACTATAGAACTTACGTTAATAAAAGTTAGTTAATCCAAAATATAACAAGTAAAAACATACATCTTGAGTATCTGTCCAAAATAATCATATGCAAAATACTAATAGTATCCAAAATATAAGTCATATGTAGTAACATCCTCAATGTGTACCGCACGAAGGAGCCTTCCTCTTCCGTAATGGACGTCTATGATGTGCATGCTCCACTAGTGGCTCTATGGGGCTAACATGTAACCCTCCATGAGCTCCACGACCACGTCTCCTACCACGTCCTCGACCATGTCCTCGACCACGATTAGTCTCTTGTCCTTGTTGATCATCATTTGCTATATGAACTAACTCCTCATGAACCAAAGAAGCCTCTATCGATGGTGGTGATGATGCAACAAGTGGTACTACAGGTGGAGTGGATGGCACCTCCATAGGTGTAATAGGAGTCTCCTGAACAGGTGGCAGGCTAATGTCAGTCGATGGTGCATCTCTAAGAACAGATGTATGGCTAGTCCCTCTCGTATGAGCCCCTCGCCCTCTAGTCCGTACACCTCCTGATCGAGTAATGGGTGATATCGGCTGCTGATGAGGTGGTGGACTACTCCTCGTATGAGGCCCTCCTCCCCTAGTCCGTACACCTCCTGATCGAGTGATGGATGATATCGACTGCTGATGAGGTGGTGGACTACTCCTCGTATGAGACCCTCCCCCTCTAGTCCGTACACCTCCTGATCGAGTAATGGATGATGTCGGCTGCTGATGAGGTGGACTAATGTCAGTCGATGGTCGCACTCGGGGAACAACTGGTGTATGCCTAATCTCTCTCGTACGAGGCCCTCGTCGTGTAGGTCGTACATCTCCTGATGGAGGCTGGAGCTGTGTAGTAGCATCAACACTAAATGGAGCATCTAAGCGATCCATCTCATGTATGGCCTCTAATACAGTAGTACATAGCCTGCGAATGCGAAAATCATCTGGAGGTGCAATATCATATATCTGGTGTATGCTGGTAGTCTGTAAATCAAATAAGAGTTAAATTAAATTCTTATAAAATAAAATAAACTTTAATAAAAGATAAAACATAAAAATTACCAATAGCTCGTGGAAGGACCCAGTCCGAGTAAGAAACCGAATAGTAATGGAGCGATACCACACCATGTATGGATCATGATACCCTAATGAACCTATAGCCATCTCGCCTCTAGCAATATGCTCACGCCTAGAGCTCCAACGTCGAATGTAGTCTCCATGTCGAGTAGTCCAATCAACATCATGTCTACCTCTCAAATCACACTTGTGTAAGATTGACTCATTATCACATGGTTGAGGAATCCCTTGACGAAAACCAAACTGCCGCAATACTCGATCAGGTCTATGCCATTCAATTATGTGGAAACATATCAAAGGTGAGATAGTGCACCATATATCTTTCCCAGCAGTACAATAATCAGGAAGACCAACATTCATGTCATCAACATAAGGCTGCCATATAATCTGTACCCAAGAAACGTTAGATATAATCAATGGTATAAAATTTGTTTAGAGAAACAAGTATAAGAAATGAATCACACTTTTATCACCTGATCTGCTGTAAGTCGATCAAGATGGTGCCTATACTGAGCTAAGACGTGCATGCTAATGGAAGTAGTCCGAAACTCATCTCTCCACCTATAAAATTAAAATAACAAAGCATAGTTAAATAAATAAAAAATGTTAGAATTTAAGTTTATGCATGTATCCTCATAATAGTAAAATTTGTCGTAATTTTATAATATATACCGAATGGCCAATGGAGGTGGAGGCAGCTGGTCATCATGTGGAGCTACACGTAAACGATGAGGTGCAATAAATGGGAACCTCTCCCATACCCATAACTGGAGCAAAATCAGTGGGCCAGATATATCATGTGTATCAATATGAGAGGCTCGACACAACTGTCGATAAAGCCAGGCTAAACATGCACTACCCCAACTATACCTACCAGCAACCTCAAAATCCTCTAGAAGGGGTAAAAACATAAGATGCACCTTATCGCTAGACTTTCCTGAAAATAGAAAACCTCCAATGAGCTGTAAGATATAAGCCCTAGTATAACGCTGAATAGACTCCTCATCAGCATCTGGTGCCAAAGTAGGGAAGCTCTGACTCAACCATGTAAGATGAAGGCGCTGGCCATCTATGTCTGTATCTCCAGGAGTGAGTCCTAATAGAGAATAACATACACGCCTCCAATCTAAACATGTGCTACCAGTAACTGCATCTCCATCTACTGGTAGTCCAATCAACATGGCAATATCCTGTAGTGTAATCGTGCACTCCCCCTGAGGTAAGTGGAAGGTATGAGTCTCAGGTCGCCATCTCTCAACAAATGCAGTAATAAGATGCCAATCCAAGGAAATGAATCCTAAGCGTGCAACACCATAGAAGCCTGCCCGCTGCAACAACGGAATAATACGCTCGTCGAGGACACTGGTGCGATGGAAGATCGCCTCACGCCGTCTACAATGAAGCTCCTTAGAGTCTACACCTGTCCATGCTACAGATGACCTGTGTCTGGCCTGTCCATGTAGAACTGTCGGATCCAAAGGTCCCGGCTCCATCGTGCGGTGATACCTACATATACCAAATAACCATTAATTCTTGTTATCATTAGTATGATTACAAATTTACAGACATTACATAAAAATATCATATTATCAAAATGGATAATCTTTCATACTTTAATTGTCATGAGGAAGGGGGTTGGAGGATTGCCCTCCATCTTTTGTGGGACAATTGCGACGATTATGGCCCGCTATTTTACATAAACCACATCGAATCCTAACGCTTGGTTCCTTCAAATCCATTTCATTCCTTATCCTTGATGATCTAGGACGCCCCTTATCCCTCATTGAAGTTGGGTCAGGGTGGAGAATAGGAAAATCAGGATATGGCCAATAAGATTCATGAGGAATGGGATGAAATTCAGGAGCGTAACAACTGGCATAGGCATCCAGCCTATAGTATTTTTCAACTAATTGCCAACTATCAATCCTCATATGAGCAGAAACAGCTAGCACATGTGAGCATGGAATGCCAAATGATTGCCACTTATTACAACTACATGTACCTTCATTAAGCTTAACCACTTGTTTGTTACGTCCTTTATCCATATGAAACCCATGGAGAGCTGTAATTACTTCAAATGTTTCATGAATTCGATGGAAAATGGTGACAGTGTGTCCACTAGCTTTGGCCTCGGCTCTTCTAAATTTTTCAATTGCATATGCAGTGTACACATCTCCAACTGCCATTCTAGCACGTATCTCTGCTCTACGAGTCTCAAAGTATGACACACATCGATAAAAAGTTAATTGAACAAGTGCAGTGATAGGTAACATTCGCGCTCCCTTAAGCACCCCATTAATGCACTCAGCAATATTTGTGGTCATCCACCCATACCGATATCCTAGATCATATGCTTGAGTCCACTTTTGAGTGTCTAACTTTGAAAACCAAGCCACACTTTTTTCATCCAATCGTTTTAACTCCTCCATGTATCTCTCATACTTCCGCGGTTGATGTTGACATCCAGCTCTATACGCCAACTCTTTTAAGACCTTATTCTTAAATTTGTCATTAAAATTGCTCACTACATGCCTAAGACAGTATCGATGTTGCGCATGAGGGGGGCTCCATCCAACTAATGGATTTCTAACAGCAGCATTTATTCCTGCATGGCGATCTGAAATTAAGCATATTCCTTCTCTTTGAGTGACGTGATGCCTCAATGCAATAAGAAACCAAGACCAACTATCCTGTGATTCTTCCTCAACAATTGCAAACGCAAGGGGGAATACATGACCATTTCCATCAATTGAAGTAGCAATTAAAAGCTTCCCCATGTATTTTCCATATAGGAATGTACCATCAATTTGTATAATTGGTCTGCAATGCTTGAACCCTTCAACACTTGCCCCAAATGCCCAAAAACACGCATAAACCGCACGTTCCCAGAAATCCCTCCTAAAGGTATTGTCTTCCAAACAACCTTTGTTCCAGGATTAGTTAGCTGAAGGATGTTCATCCACTTCGGCAATGCTTGATAAGATTCATCCCAATCACCAAAAACTCTAAGCATTGCTTTTCTCTTAGCTTCCCAAATTCTCCTATAATGGACATCATATCCAAATTTATCCTTCACTATCTGGTGTAATGTAGCAATAGAGGTAGTGTGATCCCTCTGAACTACATTTTGGATCTCTCTTGCAATCAATGTAGAGTCCAATTGAGAGTGGTCTTGTGATAATTTAGGGTAAACACAAGTATGAGGACCTGCGTACTTGGTTATCTCAAACATTCCATGGCTTTTACGACGACATGCACGAAGCCTCCAATTACATCCTTCCTGCCACTTCTTACATCTCACTGCCCACAATTGTGGTTCTGATTCACAAACCACCAAATGTTGATTCCGACATATTGCATAACGTTTTACAGCATATTGCAAGTCTTCTTTACTCTCAAATCTCAATCCTTTAAACAACTCATTGGATTCATTCCACAATCCGGTACGTGGTGTGAAAGGCTCAGCAGTCATGCTATTTATTGCATCCCAATTCAATTGTTTGAACATTGGGGAAGGCATAATATGCTCACCATCATCTGAAGAAACCTTATTTGTTGGAGGTTCATCATCATAATGCATCTCATTAATTTCGTCCTCATCATAAAATTCCACATCATCATTTTCATTTGTAAATGGGATGTCAACATAATTGTTTGTCGCTCCCATGACTGACTGAGTTACTACTGCCAAATTCCCCCCCATTTCGTCATTGTGTGCTAAATTCTCATCCATTTCATCAATCTGCACTGCCGAATTCCCCTTTGCAGGTATTTCCACATCATGACCCATAATTTCTTGATCAAATGATGGACTTAACTCAGATGAATGATCCCTTGGACGTGTCTGCAAATACATTTCAATAGTATTCGACGGTGGGATTTGTGCTACAACATGAAACATTAACCTTACATCATCATCATCTTTAATTGGTAATTGTATATAGTTAATGTTCCCATTTCCAATCGACATAAGAATTGGATACCCGAAATATCATGGATAACATGGTATCAGCGCGATCAATCGACATAACATGACACAACTTATCCTCCAACTCATCATATTTGATCAAATTGTTCACTAAAACACCTTTTTTAGGAGGACAATTGTAACACACCCCATTTGGGCCATCAATTATTTCACCATCCTTGTAACACACAATTGTAAGCAAACTATCCATTCATGTACCTAAAAAGAATCAAATAAAATATATGTAAGTCTGAATCAAATTAAATTTATTTTAATGTATCATATTCAAGTTAATGTATTCATTTTATACAAAATAAATTATTTAATTTTAACAAATAAAAAGATAGTATATCCATGCTAAAAAAAAGATAGTATTTCAACATGCATCCCTACCTCCACTAAGGCAAACTTGCCCTATGATATATGATATGCACTAAAGAAATATATATCAAAAGTTAGGATATAAATACAATATTAAAAAAAAATACTTGAAATAACAAATTAATTATAACTATTTTATAATTGAAATTAAAATTTTCATTTAATTGATTAGTAAAATTATATCATAATTTTATCCATAGTGTTTTTAATATTATTAATATATTAAAATTTATCCATTTATCATCATTTATTTTATAATATATCATAATTTTAATATTAAATAGATTTTAAAATTAATCAATGTACACTTATCAAATTTATATTTTATATTATAAGTGGCTCAAAATTGAGCTTTTTTTTTGTTGTTGAGGGGATTTGAACCCCTAACAAAAGGTTCAACATGCATCCTCATCTCCACTAGGACAAAGTTGCCCTATGATATATGATATGTACTAAAGAAATATATATCAAAAGTTAGGATATAAGTACAATATTAAAAAAAACACCTTAAATAACAAATTAATTATAACTATTTATAATTAAAATTAAAATTTCATTTAATTGATTAGTAAAATATATCATAAATTTAATATTAAATAGATTTTAAATTAATCAATGTACACTTATCAAATTTATATTTTTTATTATAAATAATATCAAATTTATATTTTATATTGGTGGTTAACACTCAAAATTGAGCTTTTTTGGTGTTGTTGAGGGGATTTGAACCTCTAACAAAAGGTTAGGCATGCATCCCAACTCCACTAGGGCAAACTCGTCCTATGATATATGATATACACTAAAGAAATATATATTTAAAGTTAGAATATAAACACAATATTAAAAAGCACTTTAAATAACAAATTAATTATAACTATTTTATAATTAAAATTTTCATTTAATTGATTAGTAAAAATATATCATAATTTTAATATTAAATAGATTTTAAATCAAAATTGAGTTTTTTTTGCTATTGTTGAGAGGATTTGAACCCCCAACAAAAGGTTCAACATGCATCCCTAGCTCCACTAAGGCAAACTTACCCTATGATATATGATATGCACTAAAGAAATATATATCAAAAGTTATGATATAAATACAATATTAAAAAAAACACTTTAAATAACAAATTAATTATAACTATTTTATAATTGAAATTAAATTTTTCGTTTAATTGATTAGTAAAAATATATCATAATTTTATTCATAGTATTTTAATATTATTGATATAAAAAATTTATACATTTATCATCATTTATTTTATAATATATTGAGTACATTTATACTTTTTATATATTTTATATCGTGGTTAACGTTCAAAATTGAGCTTTTTTCGCTGTTGTTGAGGGATTTGAACCCCCAACAAAAGGTTCAACATGCATTCCCATCTCCACTAGGACAAAGTTGCCCTATGATATATGATATGTACTAAAAAATATATATCAAAAGTTAGGATATAAGTACAATATTAAAAAAAACCTTAAATAACAAATTAATTATAATTATTTTATAATTAAAATTAAAATTTTCATTTAATTGATTAGTAAAAATATATCATAATTTTAATATTAAATAGATTTTAAAATTAATCAATGTACACTTATCAAATTAAAATTTTCATTTAATTGATTAGTAAAAATATATTTTTAATTTTAACAAATAAAAAGAGAGTATATCCATGAAGAAATTTCTCCTCACCTCTCTTTCACAAGAAGAGAAACAAAGCAAAAATAAGGGAATACAGAGCTATAACAACGAGCTACTTTTACTCCAATTCCACAACAAAATTGTGATGTTTCTTTTGAAGATTGTTTGATGCACCTAACTCAAGTTACAATTACTGAATTATTCACCTCTCCAAGCAGGAGAGAAAATGAGCAAGTTTTGGTTTACAAGGATCTTCTTGGATGTTAAAGGATGACAGGAAGAAAAAAAAAATACCAAACACTAATTGAGAATGATTCATTCCTCAAGATGTTTTCAACGCCTTTATTTCCCCTCATACTTTTCAAGATCCAAACAAACCTCTAATGTGCTCCCTGAATCCTCCCACAAATTGTGCAACTAGGACTTGCAAAGAAAGAGTATAAACCAAACAACCATAACAACCAATGTAACAAGAACAGAATTGCACAACCAAAACATACACCAAAAGATGATGCCGAAAAAGGATTCTTAGACAAGGTGAAGTGGGTAGATAGAAGAATTGCTTTGTTTCTCTTCTTGCAAAACCCCCAACGAAAAAAAAAATGCTTTTGTTTTTTTGCTCTCTGTGCTTTCTGGAGCTGTTCTAGGGGTCTCTTTGCTTTTGTGCATTGAATTTAAATTTCACAAACCCTAAATCCACGATTTTTGAGCCAGGCTGAAAAACGCAACCTTTCCCTGCAAATCATTATCAGATTACCAAATAGTTTTTTTATATAAAAAAAAAAAATTGGATCAAATATTGTATCCGAGCTGGCGGAAAAAAAAATGGAAACAAAATTCTCAATTTTCCCACACTTTCTTGGCAACCAAACAGAATCACAACAAGTTGAACCACAAAAAAATGAAAACTTTCTCCATAATTTTTAGTCTACTCGGTTTCATTGTAAAAAAAAAATGAAAACTTTATTTTTTTCAACTTTCCCATACTTTCTTGGCAACCAAACAGAATCACAACAAGTCGAACCACAAAAATAAAAAAAAAATGAAAACTTTCTCCATAATTTTTAGTCTACTCTGTTTCATTGTAAAAAAAAAAACAAAAACTTTATTTTTTTTCAACTTTCCCACACTTTCTCGGTGACCAAACACAACCACACCACCAAATATAACCATAAAACTTACAAAAAAAAAACCGAGGGCAATGGTCTCTCAGATCTCCACTTCAGTTCCTTCTTATTGGCGTTGAGGTAAGGATCTTCCCTCCCTAATCGGCGGTAAGGATCTCCCCTCCCTAATCGGCGTGCGGGAAAATGAGTTTGGGGCAGAGGACAAAATGATTTTTGAAGTAGAGAAGAAAAGAAGAAAACGGGCTGAGGAAATGGGTTATCCGACGTGTCATCCTACCTGTTAAAAAGTGCCGTAGAATTGGAATTATTTTCCAATCTACGGTATTTTAAAAATTACTTTTTCTAATTGCCGTATATTTATCAAGATCCCAGCAAAGGAGAGAGTGAAATCATGCTACCACAAAGATTTTATGATTGATGAAGACGGCCAATGGTTGCGACAGGGGTGGAAGGGACGGATTATTTTTGCTATCACTTCTTGGAAACCTGCTTCCTAAATTGATGATATGGGTTCTCGTCATCCTAGAAATTGAGCCTTTTGTTCAATATCAAGAAGCTCAGTAGCTGGTTGCTGCTTATCTTCTTTGGTTCTGTCCGGGCAGTTTGTATACATGAAATGAAAATAAAAGAAGAATGAAATGAGAGAGATGAGAGAGAGAAAATCCAAGAGTGAATGTGAAGTATAGTATAGAATGGAATTTATATTGCAATTAAATGCATAGATGTCAACTTTAATAGTAGAAAAGGAAAAACAAAGTCATTGATCAAATCTCCGTTGTGTGAAACCAGAAAAATAATAATAATAGGGAGAAAAAAAATGAAAACAAAATACAAATGATTTACCGTCAATCCTAAGCCTACGTATAGAAGACAGAGAAAAGAAAAAATTTTCTTTATTATTGAAATAAATTATAAAATCTCTTCTTATATTTTTCCTAATTAAAAGGAAGTTTCGTATAGAAAATTAAGTGTATAATTATTAAAGATGCTTTTTTTCACAAAGGAAAATGATGTAATTGAAAACACACTTACAAGAATATCTTCTATTAAAACTATCAATTAACTTTCTAGATTTAATTCAAAATAAACGTAACATCAATAATACCAGATTTAATTCAAAATACACCTAACATCAATAATAAATAAATATAATAAAAATATTTATTATATTTATAAACTAATCGAGATCACAAATACCATATTTAACTGAAATGAAAGGAAAATAACTTAACAAAATTTGATCTAATGGATGTTCAAAGTGGTTTATGTAAAATATGATTTTCTTTGAAACTTTGTGAATGACATTTAAAACACTCAAATAGAAAACGGAGATGAGACATCAATTTCATTTTCATTTTCATTTATTAGTATATTTAAATTGTTTTAAAAATGGAATAAGAATTAAAAATTGATTGATATGAAATCAATTCTTATTCTATTTATTTATTTATTATTATTATTATGATTCACTTTCATTCATATTTATTAATTTTATTGATTTTTTAAAACCTCTGTGAATGGTATGGAGAACTAAAATTCAAGTATATTTTTGAAAAGATATATTTAGTATAATTTTAAAATTTTAATATATGATTGATATATTTTTCTCATCACACGTTTTAAATTTATTTTTTAAAATTTCCGTAGATGGAAAAAACACACAATATATTCCTATGACTTAGAATTGGAGAAGCAATTCCCGCAGAATTACTTGAATGTAACTTCGAAATTTCAATTAGAGCCGTGGAAGGCGTAGACAAATTCCCAAGTCTATCCGCGTGTGGAAATGTCTCTTTTTGCTTTCTCTCAAAACTTATATCAATATTTCGGGCAGGTACGTCTGATGAGTTTAATAAGAGGAAATACAGAACAGGACAAAATCTGTTGACAGCGGGCATTTGGGCGGCCAGGATTTTCTCCTGCTCCGCCTCATCCTGAATTGCCAGAATCTTCTCTTTCTTTGGTGCGTCTGTCGCTGGTCCTCCATAATTTACAACTCATCGCCTCCTGTCTCAGACCTCATAGCACGTACCACTTGTCGTCTCTCTCGATTCCAGGTTTTCCTTTTTCCGTTTATTTTTCTTTCTGTTTGATTGTATATGTATTCTCGTAATATATTCTTTTGCGTCAAGATTTCATGTTTGTTTACTCTAATGTTCTTGGTTTGGCGTAATTTTAGGGTTTGTTTTTTTGCTTGTTTAATATTAGTTTGCTTAATGAAAACTGAAAAGTTTGGGATGTTTTTTTGTTTGTTTGAGAGGGAACCGTTAATTGGAAATTTGCTGTTTTAGGGTTCAGGTATTGTTGTTGTGACTTTTGGAACGTAGATGGTCATGGATCGATCTTTGAGTCGATTATACGGGTCGATCAATGGAATCAAGTTCAGTGAAGACTCTGTTTCAATTTTATCTGATCAGAATCTTAGTAATGGACCGGGATCGGAGGTGCCGATTGGTTGTGTAGATATTCCACCATTCCCACCTGATCCAGGCTCTAGCAATAAAGCCATGTGGTCGAGTGTGCGCAGGGAGGAAGATCCTCATGAGGACTGTGATTTTAGTGATGTAGTTCTTAAGTACATAAACGAGATGCTTATGGAGGAAAAAATAGAAGAAAAAACTTGCATGTTTCAGGAGTCTTCAGCACTTCAAACCACTGAGAAATCATTCTATGATGTTATTGGGGAGAAGTATCCTCCTCCAATTGATCACCGTTTGATGAAATCCTCACCTTATGTGGAGGAAAATCAAGAAAACTCATCTGAAAATAGTAGTGGGAAATGCAGTAGTTATAGTAGTATCACTAGTTCTACTAGTGATGGTAACTTGGTGGAACATGTGTGGAATGGTGATCTTGGAGAGTGTAAGTCAGCTCATAGTGCTTCCCAGTCCACTTCTCAGTCTTCTTTCAATTCTTCAAATGGTGCCAGTAATATTGCAAATGGTTATGTGGATTCTCCGATGAGTACCCTGAGGATTCCGGACATATTTAGTGACAATGAAGCTGCTTCACTGTTCAGGAAGGGGGTTGAGGAAGCTAGTAAATTCCTTCCAAATAGTACTGGCTTGTTTGTTGATTTGGTGACAGAGAATAGTAGGGGGTTAGTGAAGCAAGATCCTAAGGATGTGGTTGTTAAGATGGAGAAGAAACACGGAAATGAGTACTTTACAGGTGTGTCGAGGGGAAAGAAGAATCCTTATCCAGAGGATTTGGATTCAGAGGAAGAGAGGAATAGCAAGCAGTCAGCGGTTTATAATGAAATGACTGTGACATCAGAAATGTTTGATCTGGTCTTGCTATGTAATGAAGGGAAAGGTGAAGCTGCTCTTCGTGAGTCTTTTCAAAATGAAGCAAACAAAACTGTGCAGCAGGATGGTCAATCAAAAGGATCCAATACTGGAAAATCCCGTGGTAGGAAGAAAGGTGGCAGCAAGGACTTGGTGGACTTGACAACTCTACTGACTCTTTGCGCTCAAGCAGTTGCTGCTGATGATTGGAGGACAGCAAACGAGCAACTAAAGCAGATCAGACAGCATGCTTCTCCTACGGGTGATGGAAGGCAAAGAATGGCTCACTATTTTGCCAATGGTCTTGAGGCACGCATGGCTGGCTCTGGAACTCGGATTTATAAAGCAGTCATTACTAAGCCAACATCAGCTGCTATTGTCTTGAAAGCTTACCATCTACTTCTTGCTGTGTGCCCGTTTAAGAAGCTTCCTAATTTCTTCTCAAATAAGACAATTACAAAAGTGGCAGAGAGAGCAGCAAGGCTCCACATTGTTGATTTTGGTATTCTCTATGGTTTCCAATGGCCTTCTCTCATACAACGTCTCGCTTCTAGGCCTGGTGGACCTCCCAAGCTTCGGATTACTGGAATTGATTTTCCACAACCAGGCTTCCGACCGGCAGAAAGGGTTGAGGAGACAGGACATCGGTTAGCAAATTATGCAAGGAGTTTCAATGTTCCATTTGAGTTCAATGCCATAGCGCAGAAGTGGGAAACAATTCAAGTTGAGGATCTTAAAATTGACAGTGATGAGCTGCTTGTTGTAAACTGTAATTGTAGATTTAGAAACCTACTTGATGAAACTGTAGTTGTGGAGAGTCCTAGGAATATTGTTCTGAATCTGATCAGGAAGATGAATCCTGATATTTTCATACAGGGAATTGTGAATGGGGGCTATGGTGCTCCCTTCTTTCTGTCACGATTCCGAGAGGCTCTCTTTCACTTTTCTGCCTTGTTTGATATACTTGAGGCTACTGTGCCTCGTCAGACTTTGGAGAGGACGCTGATTGAGAAAGAGATATTTGGTTGGGATGCAATGAACGTCATCGCATGTGAGGGCTCAGAAAGGATTGAGAGGCCAGAGACATACAGGCAGTGGCAAATTCGTAACCTGAGGGCTGGGTTTAGGCAGCTCCCTTTGGACCAGGAGATTTTTAATATTGCAAAAGAGAAGGTCAAATTATGGTATCACAAAGACTTTGCGGTTGACCAAGATGGCCAGTGGTTGCTACAAGGATGGAAGGGGCGCATTATTTTTGCAATCTCTTCTTGGAAGGCTGTTCAGTAAATGCATGTTCTTTATCGCTTATGAATGGTCAAGATCATGGAATTCCCATCACAGACAAATTCCAGCCTTTGGTTCTGCTTATTTCACAGATTAAACGGGAGCTGAATTTAGTTGATACCTTCTTGTAATTATGCTATGAAATGTGGTTTCAAATGGAGTCAGCAATGACAACAATTAGTTTTTCGAAGAAAGAGATGACAGATTGCAAAATATAATGTAGGAGAAGATATTTCATGTATCTCAAGACAACGGTCTCTACTTTGTGAATCACTGAACGAATAACTCATGACATTCTAGGGTATGGTAAGCTTTGACATACACATGTTTATAACAAGTGATTTAATTCTGTCGTACAGTTTGTATACATGTAAGTGATACTTCAAGGATTATTTAGAAAAGCTGATTCTTTTTTGGTTATGGCTTTACTATTGCTGTTAATTCTTGGGTGCTTGTGGGCTTCATGTCCTTGTGCGATTGATTATCTTGGTTCATTTCATATGGCTTCTAGTGAGGACTGTTTCTCATTGTTCTATGATAAGACAGGTTTTCATGCTTGATGCTGAAAAGATGTATGTCATGTGGTGTTATTTGTTCTGATTGGAACCTGCGCGTCATTTTCTTATCAGATGAGAAATATATGCTTCCTGAAGTTTTCAGTTTTTTTCAACATGCAAAATATAATCACATTATAATTTTATTTCCCTTCTAGAGGATTTGCTGAAGAGATCTATTTGTGCATTTGATTGACTTATCATCATTGTCTATTAATTTATTAGTGTAGTTTAATTAATAAGTGGTTAGGATAGAGGGTCAAAGGAAGCAGGGGATCATGGAAAGAAAGTAATTCAAAATGATAGTGTAATTTCATCTTAAAGTCTAATCTTGAATTTAGAGAAATGATCAAGATCTAATTCCTGATGGACTGGCACTGGCAAAATGAATTATTCAATTAGGCTGGGGTAATCAATGGCAATCTGTGTGCTTTTGTGTTGCGTGTGCAAAGAAGAAAAAGGGGCATGGATGCAATGACCCATGAAATAGAAAAAGTGAAAAACCAGCTTCCAAATCTGACTTTGAAAATGGGGATGACAGTGGTAGCCTTGGATTTCCAGAAAGGTAGGGCTGTTTGGATGCTCTTTTTTAAAACTGTTCTAGAAAATAGTTTTTTAGAACGGTTTTTGAGAATAGGTTTTTGTGTTTAAAAAAAATAATAATAATAATTGTGTTTGAGAACTGAATTTTAGAAAACAATTTTTGTTCTAAAAAAAAAAAGAAAAAACATGGTTGAATTAATAAAAAAGTTTTTTAGAATAAATAAAAAAATGTTTGAAAGTTATTTTTTTAATTAATAAAGTTTTTTTTATTAATTTGATATTATAAATATATAAATAATTTTTATATGCATAATTTATTTAAATTAAAAATATATATTTTATTTTAAAATTTTTACACTAGTTATAATTTTTTTAAATAAATAATGATTTTGTAATCATGTGTAAGTATATTAATTTCAATAATTTAAAAAAGAAAAAAGGGTTAAAAAAAAAGAGAGAAAATATGAAAAATAATTTATTCTTTAAATAATGAAAATATATTTTTATTGTTATAAAAAAAATAGTTTTTTTAGAACACGAAAAATACAAAAAATAAAAACACATCTCCTTTCCTAAACAAGTTTTTTGTATTTTTTGTTTTCAATAACAAAAAACGGTTCTTAAAAACAGGAACCAAACAGGTCATATTCACTACTCAGTTTTGGATTGAATTTTGATACCCAATTTCAGAAATCCAAGCAAATAACCTTGACTTTGGGCACAAAAAACGTTAGGAAGAATCCTCTTCTTCCTCTCACCACTGTTGCCAGTGAAGAAGGAAAAACTTGTTAGAACAAACTGCCTAGACAAAACCTACACAAGGATTACTTAAAGAAAACCAAATAAAGAAAAACTTTGCTTGCTATCACAAAAAGGAAATTACCTAAAAAAAATAGAGCTAAACAAGGATTAGCCAAGGGAAACCAGATGAGGAAAAACTTTATTCTCTTGCTTGGAAAAAAAACTTGCTGGTGAAAAAGGAAATTACCTAGAGAAAATAGAGCTAAACAAGGATTACCTAAAGAAAATCATATAAGAAAAAACACGCTTGCTATCATTGTTAAATATGATTAAGCCCACAATCTTCCTTACTTCTACATTACATTTTTTTTATAAAAAGGAGAAGACGTTTACTTAAAGAAAATGGAACTAAACAAGGTTTAACTAAGGTGGTGTTTATTTTTTTTACTTAATTCTAAATAGAACCTCAATGCTTAATAGTGTTAAATATTAGGTTGTTTGGTTTTTTGGTATTTTATTTCTATTAAGTATTAAAAAGTAAAAGAAAACCAATATGTTATTTTTTCTATTTAGAAAAAGTTACATATTTTGATTTTTTTTATTTAGTAAAAAGTTTATAATAAGTCGTAAAAAGTTAAAAAAACAAACAAACTAAATTCTGAAAACAATTTACTTTCAGCAAAAAACTAAAAAAACAAACATCACCTAAGAAAAATTAGATGAGAAGATGCTTTACTTCTATCATCTGTTATATCAAGATTTTTTATGATAATAAAACTATGCTTAAATTTAATGGTTACATTTGAGTGTGTGAAGCAAGAAAGATTTTCTAAGAGACATTCAAGAAGAGACAATGGTAGACGTCAGATTTAAGATTTGAGGCGGTGATTGGCAAGTGTATGTAATTTTTCCTATAGTTATTTTGTTCACTATGATTATACATCTAAATTCTAATACATGCTAATTATTTTTTAGAAGCTCTATGGAAGTTTTTAGGAGAGAATGAAAAAGAAAAAAAAAGGTCCACTTGACTTCGCTTTCTTTTTATTTTTGGAATAAAGGAAAGCCATCTCTTGGAAAGAGATAGGGTGATAAGATTTTTTAAGTCTATCTAGAAAATATATCATTTTGAAATTAAATAAAGTTTGAAGTATTTTTCAATTTAAAGATTGAATATTAAGGCTTATTTGGAAATGTTTCCAAAATAAGTTATCAAAAGAAGTTTTCAATAACAATTCTTAATTATTTTAAAAAACAAAATTCTATTGAGAACTTAAATATAAAAAATAATATTTTTATCTTATTTTGTTTGAAGGTTATGTATAATACAAAAACTTTCAACTTATTTATCATATTTTTAATTGCCATTTAGAAGGCTTTATAAAAAAAAAATTAAAATACCTAAAATTTATTCTTCAAAAAAAACAATTTGTCTTTAGAATCAATATTCCTATCAAAATTATTTTAAATATGATCTTTGAGTTAAAAGAACTATTTTTTCCCGTTCAACTTTCCAAACCTTCATAGAATAAAATAGAAGTAGGTGTAGGAAAATAGGGCGTAACATAGGTATATGTATAAAAGCTCATGGCTTAAAATCACAAATCCATTGTCGTCTAGTCCGGTTTAGGATACCTGGCTTTCACCCAGGCGACCCGGGTTCAAATCCCGGCAATGGAAGACAAATTTTGCTTCATTTTTTTTTTTTTTTTTAAGAAAATATTTTTTGTACACGTGGCAACATGGCACACTTGACCGATTTGACAGTAATTCGCCTGAGGGAACATTAGGGTTTCTCTGCAGGGGAAGAGTAGGAAGAAGGAGATGAGCGGAGCAGGAACGCCTGATTTCTTTTACAGGGAAGCTCAGCGCCTCGGCTATGCGGCTCGCTCAGCTTTCAAGGTCCCCTCCTTTCTTCTTTTTCCTATTTCATTATGCGCTGTTTGGTTACACGGAATCTATAGGGAATGAAAAGAAAATAGAATGTGGAAATCCTTATCGTAATTGGGGACTTGAGAAAAGAGAAGGAAAGGACTCCACCTCAATTTTTCCAGTGCATTCAAAATTTTATTTTTTTTCTTTTCCACACTTTTCTGAAATCAACCAGAGGGCTGTGGATGGTAAGATATAATTTATTTATCCTTCACTCTTTCTGTCTCTATTGCAAGCAGTTGCTTCAGATGCAGAAGCAATACAAACTGATAAAACCAGGGTCATCTGTGCTTGATCTTGGATGTGCTCCTGGTGCTTGGCTTCAGGTTCAGTCGTATTTCTCTTCTTTTCCTTTTATTAAACCTGCCTGAAGCTATGTAATAGCTTTCATGGTGTTATAACCTCGATGTAGGTGGCTTGTCAGAGCTTGGTCCTCTAAAGAATGGTGGGGTTGTTGTGGGCATTGATCTGAAGGTGATTATCACATGATTCTTTTATGAGTCTATTGGTTTCTTGCTCGCAAGGGTATTAACCTATAAAAGCAAATAAAAACAAATTAAAGGTGTGGATTGGAAGATTGAGGCATGGCTTTTCCATTTTGTTACTACGTTTTAATATGCGAACTGTGGTATCTGCAGAACAGAAGGTGAAGGTTCCTTCTATGCATTGTGATTCGAGGGTTAAAACTGTTTGTGCTGATGTCATGAAACTCCCCAAGGACGAAATCAGGGCATTCTCACCACAGGTAAAAGATTGATAAATTCATTTGACACCTTTAACATATTTGCGTTTGAAAAAGCTAGGTCTGTTACCAGCTCATGCCTTTCTGATTGCCTGCAAATGGAACTTGCCCTGGGCAATTGCCTTCTTTTTGTTTGTGCTGAATGCTTCAGAATTTTATTTTATTTAGTTGACATTCATAAACGAGAAGAAGGTTAAGCATTTTGAGTAGTCCTCGGCTGAGTAGCTCTTAGTCTACAACAAGTTTTAGTTAAGGTTAGAATGCTATGGTGCACCTCTTTTAGTCTTAAGAAGCCTGAAAATATATCTGTTCATGACATAGTAGTCAAACATCTCTCTCAAAAAAAAAAAAAAAATTATCAAACTTCTCAAATAGTTTTGGCATGCAAGGATGATAAGTTCTAGATTGTTTCACTAATTAAAGCCATATCGTTTTGTTAATCTATTGCTTGGGTTGGCCTGCTTAGTTTTCAAAGTACTTGGGCCACTGACTGCATAACAACATGTGAAACTCACAAGCAATAATATGAAATGTTAAACCATTTACTAAATCTATGTCTAAACCCAACCCAAACTCAATTTCTGGCTGTAAAACTTATATTAATCGCCTAGTTCATTGGAAAATTGAACTGGATAGCCAAACTTCAGGCTTCATGAGTAAGCTTCTGCCTAGCAGCTCAGTATGCAGCCCCTCTAGCCTTTGTCTCATGGTAAGGGTTTGTTTGAAAATTGTTCTTAAAAGCAGTTTTCTGTTCTTTATATCAGAAAATCATTTTTTAAGAATTTGAAAACATGTTTCTTAAACAATTTTGAGGTGTTTTTAGGTTTTTTTTTAGGATGTTATGAGCAATAATTGAAAAGATAAAAAATACTTTAGGAGTTTTTGTATTGTACATAAGTATACAGCATTTTTATGGAAAATAAGCTAAGAAAACTATTGATAGCAGGGAGATGATAATTTATTATTGATGAATTTGTGTGCCTAGGCTCTAGGGTGACTTTGCACATCTAAGCGCCCTCTTTAAAACTATGTAAGAGAGTGGAAGAATGCTCATATTGATTAACCTTTGATGTCATTAGGTTGTGTTTGACCTCATTAATGAGAAAATGCTCATAAATTCAAAAACCAAAAAAAAAAAAAAGGAAAAAGAACTGGTACAAAAACATCACTGGTACAAATTTGTCTTTGATCCTATCCAAAAACCCAAAAAAAAGGTAGTTTTTTTTTTAAGGTTGAACTATTTTTAGCATCATTCTTTATCTATATCTTCTCTCTCTAGTGGAGCTACACAGTTTTGGTTTGTGTATTGTGCAGCGGAAGGGATTTTCAGTGATACTTTCAGATATGTGTCCCTTGGTTTCTGGAATCACAACTAAAGATGCAGTTTTATCTGCAGAATTAGGCATGCAAGCACTCCATTTGGCTGTTGGAGGGCCTGCCCTAGCTCCTTCAGGCGACGAAATTCAGAAGGGGGAGCATCATGATGATTCTACTTCTGGTCCAGATGATGATGGCATCCTCCAGCCAGGTGGCCACCTTGTCATTAAGCTTCTAGAGAGTGAAGATGCGCAAGGTGGGCATTTTTATTGCAGGGTACCCACAAGTGCTCTTCCCTTTTGTGTAGTCTTATGTTTCTCACTCTCTTCTGGTCATTTGTGTCGCAGGATTTAGCCGGATTTGCAAACCACTCTTCAGAAAGGCATCATGGTTGAGGCCTAAAGCTACAAGATCTTCATCAAGGGAGATTTATTTGATTTGTCAAGGGTTGCGGCCATAGGTGATTAATTCAAGTAGTTATATTTTGGGCAAAACACATTGCTCAAGCATGTGATTTCTAGGGATGTAGGAAATACACAGTTTTGTAATGTAGTGAGGATTGTTGATTCATTGCTCAAGCATGTAATTTCTTAGAAGAGAAGCGCAAAAACATAAACAGATTCACTAAAATCCTTTTAAAGTATTAGAAGAAGAGAAGCAAAAGACACTTCACAAATTCACAATTTCAAAATATAAAAACGGAACCCTGAACAGGTCTCTCTTATATCTCTCGCGATTTACAAAATAATTTAATTCCATATGTGCAGAGTGTTTTCATCGAATATGCGTCCGTCCCATTGACCAAACACCTGTATCTTTGACTGGTGCCTGAAAAGAGATGAAAATGCTAATTAGACACCGGAAGTTAACCACTGACTGTTTGTTTTCAAAGTTTGGTCATACTTACTGGTGTTTTCATGGAAGGGAAGATATTCCAAAACCGTAATGTCTCATCCCCTGCTCCTGTTACTATCGTCTGCAAAAGCAATTTTCACTTCTCTTAAGTTTTTCTTATATAGAGCAGCATTGTGTGCTGTGTGCATACGGCGATTGTAGCTGAACTCACTTTACAGAATTCACTTGTGCGTCTGTGTGTGCATGTATGTATGACCTATGACCGTATACTAAGTAGAATGCTTCAACTATGGAGAAGATAGCACTGTACCTGACCATCCGGCGACATGGCAAGATAGAGCACTCGCAAACTATGGCCAGTTAGAGTTGCAACCTATTCAAAATTCGAAGGAAATACAGATTTAGTTAGTTTGTGATGGAGAACGATACCAGAATCTTCAAGAGGTTCATATAATTAATACCTTTGTCATTGATGGGTATTTCCAGACCATAATCTGATTCTGGGAATAGCCATGAGTGCTGACTAGCTCGTTCACATTCTTACTCCATGCCAGATTGCATACCTGAAGGTGAACCCATCAAAATTTGATTCAGTATTATATATGGTGGTCCTGGTTATTGCACCAAGACTCTATGCCATGCCCATAAGAGTTGAAACCACACCTGGCTTCCTGTGTCAACATGGTTTAATTGATTCCCATTTGTAGTACTCCAGAAGCGGATACACCGGTCTGCAGTCCCACCTCCGGACGCAAGGAGGCCGCTCTGGTGAGGTGACCAAGCTATGGCCTTCACAGCAGCTGTGTGCTCTGTCAACTTCAAAACTGGTTGCTGAGAATGCTGGTTCCACACCAATAGCTGATCACACAACAATTAATACACTCTCATTCAGTACTTCACTAAAGTTGGATTGTAAAAATGAGGTGGGAAAAGTATTGGTGAATGGATGTATACCTGATTATCATTACCACCTGATGCAAGTTCTCTATCATCATGGGACCATTTCAGCCCACACACCTGAGGATTTAAAAATCAAGGATTGAGATTGGTTGTCATTTAGTCACCAAAAAGAAAATTCATCCAAGGTTCTTCTGTTGAATTCTAATGAACACTCACTTCGGATTTGTGCCCTACAAGCTTGCTAACAAAGTCATTTGAAACACGAAGATCGTGTTGAAGTATGTTGCGGTCTCTACTTCCAGAAGATAATATCCGCGAGCTCCAAGCCAGGACTCCGGTCCTTGTTTGGTGTCCGCTCATGGTTCGGACCTTCTTGCCCTGAGTTCCATCCCACACCTGTTACACCACCAGTAATTTTTGGTCTAGTCTCGACTGTGTATAATGACACAACTGACTCTGTATAAACAGATTTGGCTAAAATCAGAGAATTATGTACCTGAACTTGACCAAGATGTGTACCAATCGATATGTATGAACCCTCTCGGGTCCATTGGACCGAGCACACACTGTCACTGGGCCCCAAATCACACAACTTGGTCACCTGAGAACAGAAACAGCAATAGATAAGCTTTTGCAGTGATGGAAGAGGAAAAATTAAAATGCATGGTTGTTCAAAGCGCTAGAAATAATCAGACTCACCTTGCTGGTGGATGCAGTCCATAGATAAACACAGGTGCCCAATCCAACTGCAAGCACATTCTGTGAAGACCAGTCCACAAGGTTCAAGTAGAAATCATCTTGAAGTGATGGGGCATCCAGAACCTGCAACCATTTGGCATCCAGTCAGCGACCGTTTCCTATATTTACTTCCGGATGTTGTATGTGAGTGTTTTCTCAGAAACCAAACAGACTCAAGAACAAAAATGATAGTAGATCTAGAAACCTTATGGGGTGTCTTGGGGACCTTCCGAGGCGGCTTTGGAGGCGTAGAAGTCTCACTAGAAAACCCGCTATCAGGACCAAAAATGGAAGGGGAAAAGGGCGAATTAGGCCCCGAATGATCCGTCTTGAACCTTAGCATGTTCTTGCTGGGACTCATCGGAGACCCTTGACCTGCAGGAGATGAAGAACCAAAATCAGACCCGAAAAGCTCCTGTTTCAACAACCTAAAATACGCCTCGTTTCCGCCTTCCTTAACCGGCGATGCCTTCTCGATTAGCCCAAAAGTATGAAGCCTTGACGAAGATCTGCATGGTATGAATCGGTCGCTACAACTTGTGGCTTTCGACGGGGACGACAAGTTTGATATCGCCCGATAGGAACCCGAAAAAGTCTCAAGGCGCAGAGAGGTTTCAGACATCCCAGCTGGGAGATTCAATCCACTTTTTCTTCTTTCACTGGAATCCATTTCTGGGTTTACTTGAGCTCGAGTTCTCGAGTTGTCGGGCGTGATGTAGATGAACAGATATTGAAAACTCCTCTCCTCTCTCTCTGCAAAAGAAGAGGGGTTTTCTAGGGTTTTAGGGAGGAGCTTCGTATTTGGATTGGAAGAGGGGCTTTCTCTGCAAAAGGCTCCCAAACGGTCGAATTTGGTAAGGATAAGGCATCAGGAAGGCCTTGCTTGTAAAGGAAAAAATTCCCAACGGTTAGTTTGTTTTTGGAAGTAGCCGTTGCTTTCAGTATTATTTAAAAAAAAATCACATTTTATATGATTTTATTATTAACATGGAGTTGGCTCCTCTTTCTCTGAGATTCGCCCATAGTTGTCAAGCATAAGTACATGGTATCATTAATTAAGTCTTCATAAGAGTTTGATTATAGACTTTTTAATACTAATATTTTCCTTTTTGAAAAGAGGATTGAAATGAATATTTTAATATTTAAAATGATTAATTTGAACTAGAGTTAATTTTATTTATCTCATATGATGTTTTAGTTAAATACATCTATATGTTTAAAATTTCATCGTGCATTTATTTTATTTTGAGTGAAAGGGGAGGTTAAATTAAAATAAGAAATAAAAAAGACAAGAAGATATTCGATGAATTTCAAACATGTAAGGGCTAAATGTATTTAACCAAAACCCAGAGGAGAATGAAATTAATCCTTTTAATTAAAACCTCATCTATTCCTCCCATTAATTTTGTATATTTTTTTAATTAAACTCATTTAACAAAGTAATTTTTAAGCTCAATCATGTCATATTGAGCCTTTTATGCAATAAAAAAAATGGAAAGCAGAATTTTCAAATTGTCTTTTGATCCACTAAATGTAAAATGTGCAATAAGTTTATTGTTATTCTTTCTTAAAATTTATTTCTTTTTTTTTTTTTTGAAAAGTAGAGCAAAAATAAGAGAAAATAAATAAAATAAATAAATTATTTTTATATATTACTTTAAATTTAGGTTAATTTTTATGTAAAAATTAAATAATTTAAAATATGTGATTTTTAACTAATTTTAATTATCTATATATATATATATATATATATATATATATATATATATTTTAATGAAACCAAATATGAGAAAACATTTTTTTTTAATATTTTTTATTTACTTAATACTTTCCAAAAACCAAATATACTCTTAAAATACATGTAAATTTCAATTTTGAATTCAATAATATACCTTTTTTTATATGAATTTTCAAATTTGAATTCAATTCCAACAAAACATTTATGCCTTTTCTGGCCAAGTGCGCGTCTCATTACCAATAATGAAGCCAAAACAAATGTTAGGAGGGCATCCCTGTGAGATACGGGGGCAGTCCCCATGCTTGTATAATAAGGTCGGCACGGTCAAGAATGCATCTCTCTCTGCTCAGCAAAAAAGGTATCACCATCATAAATGAACTGAATCTATAGCAAATGAATTTGAACCCTACTTGTGTTGGTGATGAGAGTCGCTCAAGCTGTACATCAAGATTTTGTGATCGCAGCACACCCACTAAAACTAGCTATATAGCAAATGATATTTGAGGATGAGATGCAATAAGGCCCTGTTGAGCTGGTCTAACATAGCAGGACCAACAAGGTTCACTAGGATTCAAGGCTTTAAAGGCAGCTGCAGCAGGTAAAAACTAAAGGAAGCTGAATATGCTCCATTTAGATAGATAACACTAGCATAGGTGAACCCTAAAAGAAACTCTGCGAGCTTTTTAGTTCCATTTATCTCACAGCCACACAGCATCTCTCCTGGTCGCTAAAAGGGTACTTCACACAAGACTAGGTGCACTCGTACTTGCAATGCTGGAGCCACCTTCATTGTTTTACCAGCACCTTATATATAACATAGACTTGGCCTCCACTGTTTGCTGGATTCTATGCCTAATAACAAACCCAAGCATCATGCAAAAGGTGAATGTATCAGCACATGATTGACTTCTCTCCTCTTTTAAAAAAGCATGAAGCAAACTGGGGCCACCGTTCCCATTGAAATGGTAAGGTTCAAGCAGCGACGTGATAATTAAAATTAACGTGATCCCTTCCTAGCAGAAACAAGGAAAAACTTTGAAGAACAATGTCAATAGACTATGGGCATTGGTGTTTGACAGCAGCAGAAATGACATGAGGATGATATTGGTAGATATATGTGGTAATATTTGACAACAGCATAAAAAAGCATGAGGGCATGAACTGCCAGAGTTCAGCAGTCTGTCTAAATTGTTAAGTATTTAAAGTCATCCCAGATCCAAGGCATTTCTTAATGTGGTATCACCGAAATAATCATAGTGTGTACCTCAATGTATATCTACGAAGCCAATCTTCACCCTTTTCATAGTAGTCTGTCTTACTGAATGTTTGCCCTGGAAATTGCAAGGATGCAGCATAAACAGCTGCACCACGCCATGCATCAAGAACTGGATCTGATGCTCTGACCACTCTTATTGGTGATCCACAAGGACGAATCATCCGGATTCCAGCTTCTAAACGCTCACGAATACCAGGGAAGAGACAGCTCCCACCAGTTAGAAGGATCGAATTGGTCATTCGCTCGTTTAAACCTTGGCTCCTAGATGGCAACCTCCTTATTGAAACCCCAGCCATCTCATCCACACCTACCTGGTCCACCCCTACTAAATTGGGATGAAATAGAATTTCTGGGCACCGGAATCTTTCAACACCAAACACAATCTGGAAATCTTCCTTGCTGAGAGGACGGAAAGATGGGACTTCAACAACAGGTTGAAAGGGTACTAATTCTGATTTGGAAACAAAATTTGGATCTATGTCCTGACACAATGAAGATCAAGAAATTGATAACCAGCCCATATCCAAAAGTAACCTATAGCTAAGAAAAATAAAAATTATTGAGTACCAGATCAAAATAGTAGAATGAATAACTGACCTGGAGCCTAGAGGAGATACGGGCCAGCTCTGCCTCATATGCATCTGGTCCCTCTTCGTCCTCATCATTATCTTTGCTCATCAGTTTGTAAAGTTGCCAATCTTCATCTCTGGCACCAAAAGTATCCTCACCTTTTCCTCGATCAAATGCTGCCGTTGTTAAGAGGCGCATTCTTTCTTTCTGGGCAGCATTTAATCTCTCACCACGACCAACACCTCCAGATAAATTATGATTTCCATTTGTGTGGTTTCCATTTGTCTTGTGCCGTTTCCGCTGCTCAACTTTTTCAGAAAGTTCTCTGTGTTTAGCACGTAGCTGCTCCAAATAAAGTTCTGGGTTCTCCCTACATTTAAAAGAAAAATTAATTAATGAACAAGAGAAGGAACAGTAAACCAAAATAAGTAGTGTGTACAATATCTTCCAAAACATACTAAGACCATTTTCATAGATCCAGGGCATCCACATCTGACAGCAAAAAACACAGAGGCAATAGCAGATGCCCCACAAAATACCAAAAACAACTGACCACTAAACAAAGGGTCCACAACATATTAGTTGGAAAACTTTGATGAACTATGCAACATACAAGCGTTTCTCTTCATCTTGTTGATTTTGCCTTTCTCGTTCTAATTCTTCTTCAAAGCGTTTCTGTTTAGCTCGCTGACGGCCCTCAGACGTGGTCTTGAGAAACAACTGCTTCTTCTTTTCCTTGAGCTGTCAAGAGACCATAACCAAGAGTAGATATATCATCATTGACAAGAGCTTTTAATTGATTCCAATCATGATGTTGCATTCTCACACCCACAGCACTCCTCAGCATATCATTCAGAAGGTGTTATAAGCAATCTAGCCCAAAATTATGTGGAAGAAAAAACATCTGAAAACTATCTCGTGTATGAGAGGCAAAAGAATATATACAATTACAACTTTATAAAGGTCTTTGGCTAACCAAGATGCTTGGCGAATAAAATATTTTAAATTTTTTTTGTGAGTAATAAAATGGGGAAGCATATAATCAGTCATTGAGCATAAAGGCCTACCTGCTCTGGGGTCAGCATGTTGTCGGAGATATTGATAAGAGGATACTTTTCAGCTGCAGAGGGATCAACCTTCTCCTCAGTTTCAGCTTGTTCACCCTTTGGTTCACCTTTTGCTTTTCGTAAAGACTGCATTACTTTTGCACGAGAAGATTCTATTTCCTGCTTAGAGACATAGCCAGTTTCCGCCAAGAAAGATGCAATGTCTTTCTCTTCTACATTTCCAAGCTGCTGAAGAAGAAATTCCAAACCTTGAAGTTCATTTTCTAGTTCATTTATCCTTGAAGATCTCTTTGCCTCAGCCATTTCCCGCAATCGTTGACCTTGTCTTTCCTTTATAGCTGCCTTTCTCGCAATCTCTTCTTCTGAAGGTAGACCCTCAACTGGAGGTGGAACCCATGGGAGCTGCCAACACCTGGTTTTATCTTCAGCTTCCTTGCCTCCTTTCTGTCATAGAATTACAATGGATCACCTTCAGGGATGATTGGCAAAGAAAATGACTGGAGGAAGAACCAAGTTAGTACCTGAAATAATCGAGCTTCTGAAGCATAATCCGTTGCAATATAACAGTGCTCCATCTTCAAGTCTTCAACCTTTTCCCATGTAATTCTAGACCTGTTAAAAGCGTTTTTAAAAAACACAATTAGAAGTTGAAACATAGAAAGGTCACATTTGACAGAAGCAAGAAACAAATATGGGTATGCTCACATGTGATGAGGGTATTTGAGTGAAAGAAGTTGCTTCAAGTAATCACTGACATGGAACCCACCAATATTTGTTCGGCAGCATGCTTTATAAACAGGCTCACCATCAACAAACTGGAAGCAACAAACATCACTATCATAACCACCATCATCATCATCATTCACAAGGATTACTACAAAACAGTCTTTGACTATACGTTTTATCCAGTATATCAATTTTATTTCATCCACGAAATATATAAATGGGAATTGTATATTATTTCAATACAAAAAAATGGCATATAGATAGATTTAACTTTGCATTCATGCAAACCCTAGAAAGTAGATTTAGAAATTGACACTGTAGAGTATCTCTTCTTTTGCTGATGATAGGGTAAAGGTACAAAACCCACAGGAAATTGATAATCCAAATTTATGCATATGAACACATATAGAAGTGTGATAAGAAATACACAAATTGTGAATGCACTGTTTCATTTCATCTGGCCAATGTAAAGTCCTACTAACAGCACATCCATCAATAACAGATAGTGAAAATCAAAAGATCTTCACCTAATTTAGCAACTGAAACTTAGGTCAACTCCTGCAAGTTTTAATCTGGCACATGTGGTTATCTCCATCAATATAGTACACATTACAATTCTTTAAAAGATCATAAAGGGGCATCATACCCTCCTAGTACCTTGCCTTGCTTCAACTATGGTTATCATGTTGCATTAATCCTCCCCTTTCCCTTCTTTTTCTTCGGAGAAAAATTCTTTGTCCCCCTTATATTTCTTTTTTCATTAGTCTCCCTTCCTTTCACAGTAAAAGGAGCCAAGTAAAAGCAATCAAGCATAAAAACTTGTATCTCAGGTCATAGGGAGTAAAATACCTGAAGATGTATTGTTTTAATGGTAACAGTAGATGGATAGGGCAAACTACTTCTCTTTTCTTTTGGCACAACTCAGGTTACATCTACCTGTCCAGTGTGCCCTTAAATCAAGACACCCTTGGCACTTCAGAAGCCTGTCCACTTTACAGAGAAGCTGACTAGGCCTTTGGCTGTCATGACCTACGTCACCTACCTCTGCTCGTTCCTGATTATCTCTCCATGTTTTGTGGGTGGGTACTAATCTTCCTGAGTTTTCAGTGTCCAAAAATGGGGAGGATTTACAAGGAATTTCTTCTTGATAATTAAATTCAGTTGGCAAATCCAAAACCTCTGGTACCATCCATCTTTGTCAAAAAGGTCCAGTTGGAAATCTCAACTCTGACTATGAAAATAGAAGTTGGTTGAGACTTCTTCCCAATTGTAAGAACATCTAAGACCAAATTTCACAAGGCTTACAGTGTGAAAGTTAGGGCTGCAACTCGGGAGGATGGAATTAGGTTGAAGGCCAGCCCAAGCTTAACTCCATCCTACCATAATTGCAACTTTTCAACCTGAGCTTGGGTTAGGTGAGGTCGATCAGACAGGTTAGATTACTCAGTGCTTCCTTTTACAAATCTACTCTGTGTTCCTTAACACCTCAGACATACTGCAGGATCTTGTTTAACAAACTAATTCATCAATAGTGGGGTGTTGACATAAGTTATAAGAGCAATATAGAAACTTAGAATGAACAATGAAATTTATCACAATTTTATATAGAAGAAACAATAGGAATCATGTAAAATTGGGTTTGTTATCATATTTATAGCTACTAACAATTTTAAATGCAATAGAAATCTCTCATAACTTAAAATTTTTGCATTATCCTTGATAAAAAAAATAAAAAAATAAAATAAAAAATAAAAAATAAAAATTGCTACCTCACAAGTATATAGTCAAATTACATGGAAATATTTGATATGATAACACATGTATTATATTAGTAGAACAATGCCTTGAACCCAAGCCCAACCCAATTTGAGGTCACGTTAACCCTGCTCAACACAAGATTTCCTCTTTAAGGTGGGTGGCATTTGAGTCATGTTGAAGCCATCCAATTTGAAATCCTAGTGGCAACCAGGCATACAAGAATCATGAAAACATATTGATCTTACATCTAAAGTGTTTTACAGCATTAAAACATTTTACAGTGTAAAAGTTTTACATCTAAATATATAAAGCCTCATGAAACTTACGTATCACTCATACATGCAGCAAAAGTAAGGAAAAACATGAAGAGAACAAAAAAGGTTAACGCCTGAATGCTACATAAAATGACAAGGTCGTGTCTTAGGAACAACAACAACAATAATAACTTATGAGACTTGTCAAAGAACAATATAAGCATGAAACAGCTATGACGAGGTCATCCTTTGACTATTTGCACTTACTATCATGACAAGCTATTATACTTGTTCCAAACAGTTAATCCTAACCACCTCCATTGTGGGAATATCCCATCACTATAGTAAATATCAAGGTTAGTAAGACGTACTGGGATAACATGAGTAGTGGTAAATCCTGGGCACACCACAAGACCATCTTTATCACAAATCCCAAGCTGCTGGTTATATTTATAACTGAATGCAGCATCAACACCAAACGCTGTCATCTCAGGAAAAAGAAAGAAAGAAAATTAGGATATGCGAAAAGAGAGCCAAAAAAATTAAAATAAGAAAAGGGAAATATACATGGCCAGTGCCATGCAAATAATTTTATTTTCAACACACATATCTCATGCACCAAATAAAGAGGGCAACAGATATAGTTAAATGATCAGGCCTAACCAATTACAACCAAACATGTGACGAATTCATGGTCTAGAAGAAGCACAAGGAAGACCATGCATCTGCTAGATGATTATTGAGACAGCTCATCCTATATACTCAATCAGTAAGTTTATAAAATCTAAACTTTTTAATACAATTGAAAATCAGTGCTCATACCTACTGATGGAACTCCATAAGTTTCAAAAAGAAGCTCTGCCATTTTACTGCGAGACTGAACTGGGTTGCATACACATTCTGTAATCAGGACAGGATGATCAACCTGTTCTGCCCTCAAATGAACACAGTAAAAACAAAAAAAATCTTGTCAACTTAATACCAAGCAGAAACTTTAAGTATCCAACATGAAGAAATTGACATTAAAAACTGTCCAAAATCAATATAGCAACATAAGTAAGAGTATGGTAATAGATGTCATGCCTGTATCAGAAGGACATTTGGATGGCAATTTGATACATACAGTTCGATTTTGCTTTCCCTAGCCTTTAAGATGATTTGGTTTCCCAACATTTTATAATGAAGAAGGTGATCATGAGAGTGTGCCATCATTGTCTTCCAACCAATTCTTTCCTTAAATCAGCATCATTAAGACAGGCATGGATACAAACACTCCTATGGATGTAATGCTGCTATAAATGCAAACACCACCTCATCATGAAATGCCAGATATTGATCAGCTTTTCAATTCGAGGCCAAAAGACCATACCAAATGGGGCTCAGCCCTTAAATTGAGGGCCATGCCCAAACCTAGGGAGGTTTAGGCTGGGCCCAGACCCAAAATGTGTAGGCTGAGTTTTAGGACATTTTACTCCCCTATTTATCTTCATTAGAAGGAAAGTGCCTTCTTCCTTTGCAAGTTAAATTGTTTATAGCTACTTATACTACATGTAAGACTGGTTAATTGACTATGAACTGCTAGCTTATATAAGACATTTTTACTTAAGAAGGAAGTAGTTGCTTTGTTACAAAGCAACCTAAGCAATAAAAGGATGTAAGGGATCTCATGGAAAAATATGCTAGAATTAAATTAAGTGCTTTGACTTTTGTAGCATGTCAAATTCTCTGAAAGAGCAATTCCCAATGGAACCTTAGGTGCTGATTCTTTGTTTTACCTTATTACCTTAATGACCTTTTGTTGTCCCTTCTTTCCATCATCACCAACTAATTTCCCTTCCACCATTGATTGAAGAATTAAACTTACTGCTACCATCTCCATGGAACAACCTATCATGCATAAACTTAAATCTCATGATCTCAGCCTTTCCTGCATCAAGGCAGTTCCCAAACTCCAATATTTTCTGAAGATGAATCTTTTTTAATCCACTATACATGAATAAAAAAGGGTCAAATTAAAAACTATTTGATAGTCCTATCCCACCTCAGTAGTGTACTTCAGTCCAAAGATATACTTGCAAACCATAAAATTTCAACATATTTGCAAGGAATCCAAAAGGTAAGTCTTTTTAGAATGAAAAATGCACTGTATTAAGAGATTATATTAATCAATGCAATAAAAACCACAACCAGAAACAATGCTAAAGAAAAATTTAGCAGAAACAGAAACTGCTGAACAGACCCGATCAAGTGCAAAAAAAAAAAAAAAAAAAATTGATGCCTAGGCATTGGATAAATATTCTCTTAGCAATAAAACATCAAAATGAAAAGAAACTGTCAGTTTTTTTCTGTACCTGTGATCCATCTGCGCCCATGCGCTCAAACCCGTAGTCAAGAATCTGCAATAGGCAGGATATAATGTGTGAGGCTACTAGACCTATACTATTGATTACTTTATTAGCAACACACAGACACTGGTGAGCACACATGCAAAAATAATCAATGTCACATGCTCCTGATCCTCCATCACAAATTGACTTACACATAATTTATGTAAAATTGCAAAGCACAAAAAATCCAACCTTCGAAAAGAAAAGGAAAAGATATCTTTGAAAAGCACTAAATTATCAGAGCAGTTGGCATGCAGTAGACTTCTATTTTTCTTCAACAAATATATTTCGCAAGGTTGCAAATCAACCTTCCAATGCTACGCCTTACAACAAATGCAAGGGAGAAAATAATAGCAACGTTTCTAGATTGTTAAATATTATGTCCTGGATCTAATGTTCCACAATTAGGGTGGTTTGTCCAGATTGCAAATGGATTAAAGTTTTATGGTAAAACTTTCTGCTCTCCAATGTTCATTTTCTTTTTAGTAGATATTTTCCTTTCTTGTTTATTTGGGTGAGCGCCTGACAAAATCACAATTCAAAGTTGTACAGAAAATGGTGAGACGATAGAAAGCCTAGATAAATCAGGAACTCCTTACAGATATGTTTGGTTCCTAGAAAATTTGAGGGAAAATGTGAGGGAAAGAAAATAGAGAGAATAAATAGAAGGAAAGAAAAAGTGAAGGAAAATAAAAAATAAATTTAAAGTCAAAAAATTATTTTTATATGCACGATACTTCAAATTTTTCATTATTTTTTTTTTCTATATAAAGAGTAAATAATCTAAGAATGCATACATTTGTAACTAAATTTAAATATATTTTATTTTCTTTTGTATTTTCCATAGTAAAACCAAAAATAAGAAAATTATTTTCCTTATTAGTATCTTTTGTCTCTCCATAGTACTTTCCTAGACCAAACATAGAATATACATCCAAAAGTAGAATTAGGTTCAAGATGGGCAGATAATTGCAGCGGATAGAAAAATTCAAAACAAATTAGCACACTGAGAACATGAGAACAGTCATGTGATTAAGTAGTCTACTGTGATTAAGTAGTCAGAATTAGATACTAAAACGAACTTACATATTCCATTATTTCAAATTGATAAACAACATTGCTGTCAAAAGCTGAGCGAGGTGATGAGCGCGTGCAGTCAAAGTATTTCATCAATGCAGGATCATGGTCACCAACAATTGTTACAGTTTCACCTACATATGATAAAATATGAATCAGTTCAATCAACTGCCACAAAATGCTTTACTTCATAGCTTTTACTGTATAAGATGTATTAACTTTTTCATTCATGAAAAAAGAAAGCTTAAAACAGGTGGATGGAATTTATTCAACTGTAAGTCTGTAACAATATCAGACCACCCACACTACCAGTTATGACATCCAAAAACATATCAGCCCATGGCACGTTACACCACAAAAATGGAAATTCAGAATCTTAGCTACAATCTTAGGTTCTAAACAATCTTTACTTCTACACAAGTAAAAAGACACACCCAAAGAGAATGCTTAGACTAAAAAAATAGACCCTCATATCTGTTTTAATATCTGTTTCAAAATCATTGAAAAACAGGGAAACTAGCAGAAAATGCACACTATAATCTGTCTCAAACCACTAAGAAATAATAGCAAATGGCAAAAATGTTAGACCCCATGAAAGCTTTATGGTAGGAATGGACCTACAAACGGTCCTTACTGTTACACAGAGAGAAGTGAGATGTTTCCAAGTTAAAAGCGTTTGCATTATGCAAATACTGAGGTAAAATTCTCCCTTGATTATATGCTTCTTTTGCATCATGGGAAGTTTGAGGAGAAAAATAAGGAATCAAAGAAGGAGGAGAGAGAAAGGGAAAGAAAACAAAAAATAGGTTTAAGCTCAATAAATATTTTTCCCATAATCTCTGATTTTATTCATGTTTTAAATAGAGAATGAAAATTTAAAAATGCATAAATTTTTAAATAATTTCAGTTTTTTAATTTACTTTTGTATTTTCCATGTCAAGCAAATAAGAGAATTTGGGATTCCTCCCTCTTTTTTTTCTCTCTTTTTTTCCCCTTTCTTTATTACTTCGCAAGATCTATGAACAGGGAATATTTTTTTCTTCTTGTGGAGGCATTAATTGGAAATATAGGGTTTATTTAGGAAGGTTTTCAAAAATGGTTTTTAAGAAGAGCTGTTAAAAATAATTCTCAATTGTTTTCAAAAACAAAGTCTAAAAACAAAGTTATGTTGGAAAACTCAAATCTGAAAAACAGTTTTTTGGGCTTATTCCCAATAAAAATACTAAGCATTTAAGTAAAATGCAAAAGTTTTTAAAGCGTTATCTATATTTTCAATTGTTGCTCATAACACTACAAAAGCAGCTGAAAAACACCTAAAATTTATTCTTAAAAAACTCCATAAAAATTGTTTTCTGTCAGAAGTTTGCCAGCCGTGTTTCCTAGTTAGAAAGTTGTTTCCAAGAACAATTTCCAAATAGAACCGTGGTCACTAATGAGAAATGAAAGGTAACACTAAAACCAGTAGGCAACCAGAAGTGTAAGCAAAGATGGTTTGGTAATTGGGAAAGGAAAGAATTATTGCAAACTATCGAATTCCTTTATAAAAAGAAGACAGAATGCAATCTATGCCATCCAGTTTTCCCCTTTTTTTATCTTTTATTTTTTATTTAAGGACGGGGGTGTGGATTGGGAAATTTCTTTAAACTAGCTGTTTGTTTGGTTCCCGTGAAAATTAAGTAAGAATAAAATAAAATACTAAATCACATGTTTGTTGTGGTTTTTTTTTTTGCTTCTAGGAGCCGTTTCTAAACAGAATTTACTCATTCGTCTTTTCCAATATTTTCCCAGGAACCAAACGAGAAAATAAGTACACAAAAAAAGTAAAATAGGAAACCGAAGAATAATCGCGTACCAGTAGCTTTGTGACGCGGCCTCTGAACGATGTTGCGGAAGATGATGCGCGGGTCAGTCTCTCCGGCCCATCTGAACCAAATATCAAACGTTCCCAGATTACAAATACATTCAATTAAAAAGAAAAAAAGAAAAAAAAAAAAAAAAAAAAAAAAAAAAAAAAGAAGAAGTGTGTGACTGTGTGTAGGGTATACCCAATTCGGAAATTGGATCCACCATTATCTATGACAATGGGGCAGTTGGAAGAGAAGAGTGTGTAATCGGACTGGAGACTTGTTTGGGAAACGAAGGGCATTTTCTTTCTTTATCTCCGTGGAACGACACTGGGGTTTTGAGGTTCAACTGTCCTCTGCTTTTGCCCTGGATCTGGGCAACTCGAACCGTGCTGAGCCGGATTGTTTAAACCGCTGAGTCGAACCGAGTTTCGCAATGATTCTAGTACATGCTTTCAAGCTCCAAGATTATACCTACCACAAAATAAATCTATAAAATATATTTCATTAAAAAACTGCAAAAAAATATGTTGCTACTGCGAAAGCTTTAATGCAATCAACACTAATCAAGAACATAAAAATAAAATAAACAACTCAAATGGTACCTTAACGTAATTCACTAAATCATGTCTATGCCCACGGATGAAAGCGAATAATTTCATTATACAATATAAAATATTACAGATAACAAAATCAGAACATTACAAATAATATAATTAGATACAACATTGGGTTCTCGAAACATCCTATGTTTCCTCACTTTTTGTATTTTTACCCTACTATGAACTTTCTCGCTCCATCCGATACTTCCCAGTCTTCCTTACATCTCTATTGACCTTGTATAGTATTTATCGACCTATCTTCATCTCATTAGTTCCAACAACTTTCCTTATTGTATAAAAAACGTCTAATATTATAATAATATATCAACTTATAAATATTATATATAATATTTTTTATAAAAAATAAATATATACTAATTAAGAATTTGTAACAGTTCCTACAAAATAAAAATAAAAATAAAAAATCTTAATAAAGCACTTATTAAGGAGCGCTCATGGGCCATTTTATATGATGCCAGCCCATTTCACTAATTGGACAGCGAAGAAAAGTTGGGCCATCCGGAGGCCCACCTGGTTGCATGAAACAAGGCTTATTGGGTTTAAGCCGACACATCTTTACAAGGAAATATGAGTCCAACGGGTCAGAGAAAAGAATGTGTCAACTTTTCAACTGCACGTGGCGGTGACGTCCCGTACGAAAACGACGCAGTCCACCCTTACCTTTTACACGTGTACATTACCACAAGCATCTTCATAAAGCCCATTCCAGAAAAATGGAGGGAAAACGAAGGGTCCAGATTTAAATGCATGTGGTACCACAAAAGTTTCCCGCACCGACTTGTGGAAGAAGGTCGGTGGAAGTAGGGCCACAGTGATCCACGGAGGCACAAAGTGATGACTTTGAGAGGGCCATATGGACTCCACGTCATCGGCGCCTCCTGTTGCTTCCACCTCAAGCCTGGATAATTGAAGGAGGGGCTTATGGAGGAAGCCAAAGCCACCCACAATTCTCCACTATATCAGTTGCTGCATGATTGTTGGGTGCCTGTATAAAACAGAAAAACGACACTTTACCACCTATCCTCATTTCATAGCTGTCTATCTCTCTCAATGGAGGTGAATGAGGCAGCGGGGGAGGGCTGCAGGACTCCCAGGCACAGTGGGTGTCGCATACCGGCGGCCTTGGCGTGCCCGCCGGCGCCCAAGAAGAAGCCATTTCAGGGGAATAATAAGAAGCAGGAGATGCCCAAGAATGGGTATTTTCAGCCACCGGATCTGGAGGTTCTGTTTGCGATTCCATCGAGGAGGGAAGCTTGTGCGTAACTGGGTGATTTGTAGATAGTGTAATCTACGTATATATAAGTATATCATTTATTTATTATCTTTGAGGTCAGGAAACCTGAAAATAATTCAGATTTGGCAAGTGTAGTTGAGGATTGATTGATATATGATAAAGAGTATTGTTCGATAATTGTAGTCTGTTTTGATGAAGTTAAAAGGGCATGGTGTATGTATAGCCTGTAGGCAATTCTTGTTTGTCGTGTCGGTTATTTAGCGCTATTTGCTTTTTCAGATTCAGAAGCTCTTTCTCTCCCCCTTTGTGGATTTTACTTTTCATGTTATAACTTTTGAGCAGATCTCGGGCCTGGTCTGGGGTCTGAGAGTTGAGGGTCCATTTTCCATCAGCAGCCCATGCTGAACCCTTGGGGCGTGGATGTGTGGGAGGTGGGGCTGGGCTTTGATTGAATCAACTCCCTGGCAAAAATGAAGAGGCCCAATGGCTGGGCTGTCAGCATATGGGTAGCCCAGTTGGATACGCCCAAGCCACAACTCTCCACTTTGCATTCCCCTTTAAAACATCCGAGCTCATGATTGGATGGGAAGGTTATATTATTGGGGAGTAATGATTCTGTGGGAGATTATACCGAGAAATGTTATGAAAGTCATGGCAAGTGGTAACTGGTAAGAGCCTGGAGGATAAGGCCTTGCTGATGGATTTGAGTTATTGTACTAACTCAACGAAGGGCACTTTTGTACTTGACGGGTGTGGGTACGGTGGTTTTACTTGGACATTGGATTCCCCCTATGAAGACCTAATGGATAGGGTCTAGGGTAGGGGGTGGTCCATTGGCTCCACCCTATTATATTGTTCCTAGGCCATGACTACATCATTGTACGGTCTCCAACTCATTTCACCATAGCAACATCATGAGATTTCAACTATGTACCCGCATCCTGCTGAAAAGGCCTCGCCCAATGCACTAGCCCAAACAGCTTCCTTTAGCTTCATCAGCCAGCCCAAATCACATGCATGCAGAATAGGCATTCACACATGTAACCTATTTGGGTAGTTTTTTTGGTAATCAAAATTTACACATGGAATAAAGAAGACACCATGAATCTTTGATATTTTTTTTGGGTTGAGTGGGGTCTTCGTGTTGGGCCAAGGCAATCCAATCAAATGCAGTAGTAATGATATGGTAGGCTAAATAGAGATGAACCCCTTATCAAAGGGACTAAAAGGCAATTAAATGTCTGTAGGACAGCCCTGAAACACTAGAGAGAGATGATAAAAGGTACCGAGAAATGGCTAAATGTGAAATGATATGGGCTGCCACTTGATGTGTCCTGCCGGTGATTCAGCTTTCTGCTATAATTGTTGGCAAAACTGCTAGGACCAAGTGCTAGCTGACGCCTCTCCTGCTGGTTTTTAATCTTCATGTATGTCCTGTGTCCAGCTCTCAACGAAAAGCTCCCCAAAAGAGAAAACAAAAAGACCATCTCATCTCTCTATTATTAACCACTTCTTCCCTTTCAAGTACATTCATTATTATTAGTTCGATTGTACCGGATGAACTATGTTTTCACTATTTCAGCGTGATTGGGACCACTACCATGGAAACCATGCCAAAAGTTACCCTCCATATCAACAGGCTGGTTCATACCATCAATTCAATCCCAAGCTCAAATCATCTGAAATTATTATTTTCTTCCAGGACAGGCCCACACCGTCTACATATTTTGAAAAAGAAAAAGAAAAAAAAGGAGTTAATAGTACCATCCAAATAGGTTTGTATTCAATGCTGTTGGCTAGGGCTTTAACAGAAGTTAATAGCAAGCTTTCACATGGTAGGAGTGGTGAGAAAATAGAAGGAAGTTGGTACACTTAAGGCAGTTTCTTTTAAGGCACTACCCTTGCATGCATGCATGTGTTTTGCCAGTAAAAGTTTAGTAAATTGCCATGAATACAATGGGCTCAAAGGAGAATTAGTCAAACCGCAGGTATAACACTATGACTTTTTCTTATATTATTCCAATAGGATCTTGACGCGTGCCCATGTACATCATCCATCTCTCGTTAAGAGAGAGAGAGAGTTCACTCAACTGACAGCTTATTAGACATTTTATCAGATGAGATCAAATGAGTTGGTGGTCCTCAACTGATCGATCATTACATCAGATGGAGCGAAGGGAGCTCTAGGGGTCAGGCTGATAGGGAGATGATCAGAGAGGAAATTTAATTGGTGGCGGAGTCATTTCTCACATTTCCTTTTGCGTTGCATGGCATCATCACACACTAAAACCCCATCAATTGATGCAGTTTGTGAGACTGAAAGGTGGGGACAGCATATGCTTACACCTACTCCAAGGCATACGGGAAAGAGAGAGGACCAAAATAGCAACTCGATCCATCCCATGGACCATGCATGAGACGGAGCTTGTTTTTCTCACGAACGCATAAGCCCTCAACAATCTTTCAGTCTCAACTTCACCACCCAGATTCCTCCGAGTAAACCCGATCTTTCTCCTCTCTCGATAAGATGTTAATTTTATTTTGAACTCAAGGACATAAACACGAATACCCAAAAATTCTTCATTATTTACAATCATAACTTGGATTTGGATTTGTCTCGGTAATTACAAAACCCAGAACCCCGCAACAAGTTGGGGAAATAATGGGTGTTTGGATGCTTTGGAGCTCTGTCCTGGTACTGAGACTGGAATTGAATTACTGACCACCTTTCAAATTAATCTTTAGGTGGTGAGGGAGGACGAGGAGAGCAAAGAAAAAGTCGAATTTAAAGAAGGGTGGGGAAAGACATTAAGATAGAGTGGGTGGGAGAAATAAAGTAACTGAAAGAAGGCTATACCATCAGTAGGCTGAGGACATTGGAATTTCCATTTGGAGTAAGCTATGGTTGCAGTTACTGCAACATAGCACCTGTTGTGTAGTATCCAAGCCTATCTTCAGTCTTCAGCGAAATTTCCGGGTAATATTTGACAAATCATTTCAGTGCTGTTTAATCTTCCCAACGACCAAACAAAAGCACATTAGGGTTTCACTGGTTCTACCCGAAGAAGAAGACAAGAAAGTATGAACTGTATTGATTCATTAAAAAACACTAATAGGCATTTAGAAGAAGGAGCTTGAGCTCGGATGATGCAATGTTACTCGATAGGAAATTAATTAGGGGTGAATGCATCAGTCAATTTGAATACTGAAAATTGCAAAAAAAAAAACTATGTATATACAGTTGAATGATAGTGACCCAGCACCTTTCTTTCTAATAAATTGAGCACTTTTATAATTGTGTTTATGAAGTTGTTAGGCAATAGAATTAGTCCAATCTAGTTGAATAAGGGCTTTCTGTGATTAATTTGTATGGCCTATGTCACTATGATATATAGTGATGGCATTATAATAATCATTTTCCTTAATTTAAAAAAAGAAGGGGATGAAAAGCACAGTCCAGTTGTCATGGTTAGATATTGTTTAGAAAATATCTAACTGATAACGAGCAATGACCCACTCACAGGAACGAGATATTTATCTGGAAATAATGGAAAAACTTGCTTGGGAATAGCACAAGGGTGATGAAGATCAGAATGGTCCGGTTTTATATATCTAAATCAGGTGTTGGTGAAGGAGTAATAGCAGCTTTTTATTGGTTTTGAAAGGAGGAAAAAGGCTGTTGGCCACGAGAAAAGCACGTAGCCCCCACTCGTGTAAAAAGAAGATCTGAAGCAAATCCATGACTTAAGGGTACAGTAGGTTTTCTTCTACACTCTCTTAATCTTTGTGATGCTTACATGAGCTTGGTTGAAACTTGAGAGAGACACTTGTGATCGACCCTTTTGTTTGTTTCTTTCCCACATTTGAGCTGGGAGCATGTGATGATGATGAAGAGGACGATCCATGTCACCCCCCCTCTCTCTAAAGCTTTTTTGTATTTTTATTATTGGGTTTTCAAAAGTGAAAAAGAGGGTGTGATTTGACACACCAGTGAGGAGACTTGAGTAAAACCTGATTTAAAAACCTAGTTCTGTTTAGGGCTAGGGCTCAAAGGTTCCCCAGGAGAGAATTATTGTAGTTGTTATTGTTTTAGACGTCTAAGCAAAGCACAATGGTAACTGTCAAAAGATTAACTCCTTCCCCCCAAGTTCATAGGCCTCCTCCTTGTACCCCAACTTTGAAGTTCTCAATTTCAGTTATACATATATCCACATGCCTTATCTTACTAAATTGTCTGGACATAGCATGACAATCAAATTTCCCTTGCCTTGGTGATAATTTGTGATAAAATCAGACAATTCTACATAATATAATTCATGTGTTGTGCTCTATCATAAGAATTTAAAAATACAATTAATCATATGCACCATAAAGGTTGGGAGTAGCATGTTGGAAGAATAAAGTCAATAGCTGCTGATGCTCATTTTGTTATATATGTGACTAATGGAATGACAGCATATCAACTAAAGCTAAGTCAAATCATTAGATAATCTCTTCTATCATGACTTAGCAATTTTTTTTTTTAATTAACATAAGGAGATATCCACTTGCAATAATCATATAGCCTTATACTTCTAATCCTAATATGGGATCTTTCTGGTGCCCAAGTTGCAGCTGCCTATTCATTTGATTGAGATTGCTGAATTGTTTCCTAAGGTGGTCAAATTGATGGCAAACTATAGGTAGCTTATAAAACCCTCTATCTATGATCCAGAAAATGCCCCTGATAATATGTTTTTGAGTCTCACTTATCCTAATTGAGGGCTGATGAGAACAAACAATTCAATGGAAAGAGTTTTAGATTTTTCTGCTATGAGAGAACTTACCGTTAATAGTAGATAAAGCTGCTAGGAATGATACCCATATCATTTTTCCTTCTCTACCCCACACCGGACTTCATCACATGCCAGAATATTTCCTTACTGAAAAAGAAAAATTTCCCATTTTAGGAGAAGAAAAACAAAATTCTGACCCTAAAAGAAGAAACAGTTTGAAAATAATTCTACCCAGGTTGTTTTAGGTTGTCTTCACTCCCATTTTTCCAAACCAAGCAAGAACTCTGACCTAATCTTTTTTCAAGCATTCAAAAGAAAACATGCATACATATTTTGAATAGGATTTTGAAGGACTCATCACGATTTAAAAACAAGTTGCGGAGTTGGAGATATTCAAAAGGGGATTGGTGGGTGTGACTATGAACCAGCCAAGCTGTCGAAGCCTCGAAGATTGAAGAGAGGAGTGTCAAAGGAGTTAGTGGCCTGACGCGTGGAATAGTGGAAAAAGGGGGGAGTTTCTGACTAAAAAAGAGTAGTGGTATTATTATGGTACACGGTCATCAAAGTAAATCCAGGGAGAGCAGTTTGTACGAGGAGGATGTGTGGGCTATGCTCCACTACTCCGTGTTCGACGCTTGTCACTCTTCTGCGCCTTTCTCCTCCATTCCGTACAGTTGCAGCCCCATCAATGTCACGTCCTCATCTCTTTCCCCTCCATCTACATGCGTGGTTCTGGTTTCTGTTTATATATTATCTGCTTTTATTTACAGTGAATACCCTCTATGAACCCTCTGAATTACCAACTTGTCCAGGGGCGTCTCCTTAAATGAACGAAAGATTAAAGTTTCCAATGGCCTCCTGGTCCAAGGATGCTCCCCAAGGGCTTTTCAGGTCACCCCTTCAGTACAAATAGTATATATTAAGGGTATATTGATATTCTCATTCATATGTATCTAAAAGGAAAAAGATTCACTAAAAGCTTTCTTGACTATTTGTTGAAAATTCAGAATGGATGTTTATATGCTTGTGATAATATTCCTCCAGCTGCCATGGATGCTTCCATTTCAAACACTCCATGATTTATGTTTTGAGCATTGCTATATCTTGTGCCTAATGTGGCGGACATCCTTAGGCCATTTCGCTTTCCTCCTCCTAAACCAGGGCCTAACATGTCTGCACATTAGTGGAATTGGTGAAATTACCCCATCGGAACATTAATCTTCAACTTTTGTTCATCACTTTGTGAAGACTATTGAGGTGAAGCTTAGAACAGTTTCCATGGATTTAGCTTTGAACAATGTGGCAATTGATCCCTGGGGAAGTGTTTTAATTTTCCATGGTAATTAGTAACAAATTGGATGAACTGAATTTGGTTTGTTTCTAATAGCATGTAATAAGTTGATAAGGAGCCAATATCACAATATGTTTCATATTGGAGATATGTTTGATTACTGAGAAAACAAAAAGGGAAAATAAGTCATCTGAAGTATAATTCACTTGTTTAATTTCTATTAACTATGGAGGGACAATTAAGATTCTCATTCTTAATTACATGTTAAATCATATTTGCTTAACCTAATGATTCAAACTTATCTTAATTGTCATAATTATATTATCAACATATTTTGTCTTTCTTGTTGAAAATAACAATGATTAATGCGTCTCTCCTAAGTCGCGCCTTTTTGCAGGTAGTGCGCATGCGGCGTATGCAAATAGTAGCGAGTCATGATACGAATTTGTATAAAAAGATTCAATCATGTGATCTTATGTTAAACCCACTAAACATTTGAATGCAAAGAACTTTCCCTTTTGTTTAGGTCAGGTGATTTGCACAGTAATTTATAAGAAGGGTAGTACTGTGGAAGCATAAAATAGTGTTGCTGTGGCAGAAACCAAATAGGTAATTTAGAGAGACTTCAATTTCAATGCTGCAAAGTTAGCCTTTCAAAGAAGCGAAAGAAGAATGGTATAAGGATTTGAGAAGGTTGAAAAGGGACCACTTCAAATTTGGTGGTGTATCACCTAAATTTAATTGTGACAAGTATGGCTGAAAATTAATGGATTGTAGTTTGAACAGTAAGAATTAAGGCATAATAGGCTTTGCTATAGGAGAAAGAGGTGTTTATATCTAAAACAAAAATGAAAAACAGTTTCTAGCTAGTAAAACACTTAGCTCAAATGTGTTTACAAGCAAACACATTCTCAGAAAAACAGAAGGATTACTTAGAGATGATTGGAAACTGCACCAACAAGATACTTATTTTGGCCTTTGAAGAAAGGCAGGAAATGTAGAGAATAAGCAGAATTATGGCCCTGAAGATTGATCAGTTATCCCAAAATCTCAGCATTATCATTTACCAATGAGTCAATGTTGCCAACAAAACAAAGGGTAACCTTACAGGAAAGTTTTATAAATTCATTGTATTGGACATTGGATGTTACCTGTCTTGCAGAATGAGGACTGAAGAAACTTACAAGCATAAAATGATGAAAGGAAATGACTTATTTAGAGAAAAAAAATAGATGGAATTTCTTCTTAAAAAGAAAATCTGAAGTGTTCTAGCTATATGGGGAGGAACATATGCATGGGCTACTTCCAAAAACAAAAAGATCCAATCATCCAAGGCAATAAAGGATTAAGAGTGTAGAACCTGATCATGTGGGAGGAGGAAGGTTATTGTGTGAGTGGTTTTTCTAAGAGAAATTCATAGATAGCGTACATGTCTTGGCAAAACAAAATCTAAAATGCGCTAGAGAGACACCAAAACTTAAAAGAGAACTATATTTGGCTATTAACTTGCAACAGTTAGCCCAGGAAAAAGCTTAAGAAGGAGCCATAAATGGGAACTGAGGGATGATGACAAGGAACCAAAAAACCCTAGAAGAGGGCACCTCTCTTGATATTTTGGCGGTCAGGGCCCTGTCAATTCCGCCCACTAGAAATACTTGTAGGGGACGCAACATATCCTCCAAACCTAAACGCCAACATTACCGGGCAAGTTTTCATTTTCCATTCTCAGATGCTATTATTCCCTTGACATCTGTGGAAGAGAGCTAGGTCAGTGAGGATTAAAGGATTTGGTAAATTTGGTACCTAGGATTGCGATGTATAACTGTTGTGGGTACACCAGCACTCCTCTCTCCTCACATATCTCTCAGTACCAACCAATCCTCCTCTCTCCTATTCATTACTCATAATCATCTCTTCCCACTTGTGAACCTCTATATATTTATACCCTTAACACCTTCAATCCTCAGATATTACCGCATTCTCTAGCTCTTCCCTCTTGTCCCTCCTTTAGTCCTTTGCTCAGATACTATTAGCTTTTCTCTTCACATTCTCTCATCGTTTTCAAGTTTTTGATTGTGGGTACATGTATAGAGTACCGTAGAATAGCTTTTCTACCAAGTGGGTCTTGTTTATTTGATAAGCTGAGATATGGTTTTGAAGCGTTCTGCTGTCCTTCCTTGCATTTGCCTTTACTTTTTCCTTCATAGAATGTGGTCTTGAGGTTAGGGCTAGGTTCCTTCTTCCTTTACATCTCTTTTTACTCGTTTTCTTTCTTTATTCCTTTACTTTTGCATGGATTCATATGATGAAAGAAGATCTCAAGACACCAGTCACTGTTTGCGGATGGAGCATCATCAAGATTCACAAGTATTGAGACTCAGTGCGTGGTGGTGATGGTGACTTTTGTGGTCCCTTCCTACACTCCGATGGCTCTTTGATATGGGAATCTTGATGATGCTGCAGCGGCAATAAATGGCTAATTTTTATATAAATCATCTCCAAAACCACAAAACAGTTGCAGACGATCGAGGACGGTGCCCATCATGACAATATCAGGTTCGAACAATGAAGGCGGAACTTGTTAATTATTCTGCAAAAACCCTATTCTTTATCTTAAAATCTCTATATATTATCCCCCCCCCCAAAAAAAAAAGGTCTCGAAACTGCCGCTTCTCTTGGAAGTGTTTCATCTGGTTATGCTGATACAGGCAGTTGAGACTCAGATATGGTTAGGGTTTTTTGTCAGTTAACCCTAAGTTGCACCAGGTTTGAGCTAGACTGTTTGGGTCATGATCCAAGGGGTAGTATGTTGTATTTTCCATGTGTTAACTGGAGTTTTTATTTCAGTGATGACGGATGTAGTGCCTTCTCTGACCTTTCCTCAAAAGTTTTGCTGTACTAGAACCACCTGGGCACAGTAGGTATGTCTGTACTACCATCTCTCTCTCTCGTGTGCAAGGACAAATGAGATAATCATGGTGTGCTTTTATTTCATGGACATTCAGGGTTCTTAGTTTCCTCGCTTTTCTTCTTCATTTTCTGTCTCTAGATCTTAATCCTATTTATCTCTCTATTTCAGCTTTCAGCTCAGATACCAGCTTTTCTCACAAATATATTTGATGTGTTTGGAATCCGTATGAAGTCTCACATACAATCATTTTTATAACTGCCGTACATAATGAAAATCATGGAGTTTTGACTGCCTTCTGGAAACTTGAATGTGACTCTCAACTATACCCCATCTGGATGTGCCATTTCCCAGATTTGATTTCCAGTTCCTTTCCAAAATGCCAATTTCCACTTCAACAATTTTTGAAAGTCTACATTAAGAGGATCCCTCACTAACTTCTTTATTTAGCTATTTGGGAAGATGTGGGAAAGTTTTGGATTCCCTTGTTTTCACAAGGCAATTTATTTTCCATCAGATCTGCAGTTTTCATGTATGAAGTGTGTAGGTGTGAGGAGAAGCACTCACTCTGATATTGGCTCCTTGAGGGTCTTGTAAAGTTACATTTTAATATCATTTAAGCAGATCAATTAGACCATTATGTGTGATCTTCTCTTACACAATGATGAGATTTATGCCCCCTTAAAGCTGCTATATTGTTGATCAATCTATCAATAGTGACCATAGAGGTCTCTCACACTCTTGCTATATTGGTCTTTTCAAGTAAATATCATACAGGCATGAACGTTCCTTGGATTTGAATCTCAAATTGTGGTTGAGTGCAAAGGTGAAAGGAAGATAGAGCTCAAGGGTTTTATTGATGACTGATTTATTTAAATAGAAGCAAGATCTTGGGTGTCATTTTAGGGTTATATAACTAGATAGCTTGGTTGTGTAATCTCATTCTAATTAGTCTAGGGATCTAATATTGATGAAAGATTGGTATAGTGTGTTGATATTTGTTCCAATACTTCGGATTTAGGCCTTGGATGATGTACTTAAGAATGATCTCCACCTTCAAATCACTGTAAAAATGGAAACATATGATTTTCCCAATTGCTTTTCAGAACAACTTCTTCATAGAATATGTCATGCCAGCTCAAAATTTTTTGCAAAATCATATCACTGAAATCTTTATTTCTTTGTATTTTTCTTCAGCATTTTCTCTTCTTTTGCCTGTCAGGAAGATGAACTGCTTTACTACTTAGATTTTTCCACACTTCAAAACATTTGGGATGAAAGGCAAGAAAAATTGCAAACATGTACAAGCGCTTTGTGGAACTGCTTCTTTGATTATAGTACAGCTACATGTGATATTATTTTTATACAATGTCAAAAGACATTCTGCACCATATTCTAGTACTTGCTGACCTAGCTTTAGTACTAAATCATCATGATCCTTCCAACGTAATCATTAAGCATTGCACTACAGGGAATTAGTGACAGCTCTTATGCTAGAGAGTGGCTATTTCTTCTGCTGCCAAAAATGGTTATATCATTCATAATCTTATTACTTTCCAAAGTAATAATTCCCATTTTCTCTGCTAGAAAACTATATCCCAATTTTTCCTATCTTCCCCAACCTAAGGACACCGTCCCTGTGAGTAGCGTGACAGTTACTGAAATAAACATGTCCACAAAATTCTGCATAATTGTCAGGTCTGAAGATTCGGCCCAGGGCTGGCTGGCTCCAAGGACATAGATATATATTCTACTACTTGAGACGCAGTGATGTTGTCTATGGACTATGCGTCTTACGATTCAGAATAGGACCCTCTTCTTACACCACAAAATGGCAAAATACTAAAATATCTACGTATTTTTACCCTTTTTTTTTAAACGGAGGGACTCTCTGACATTTTCTCAAACATATAACGTGCTTGACAACTTAAGCCAGCAATCGTCTTGTTGGGCCTTGAACTAGCTTGTGGGTCTGCATTCCCTGCGGTCCATCAATTTTCATTCACTGTGAAGCCCAAAATTCCCACAATAGACTTCTCCATGAAGCTCGGTGGGCCGGATTGCCCCAGTCTGATACAGCTGCTTAGAGGAATGCTGCACAACCACACAAGTAATTGAAATTTGAAATTAAATAGGATTGTTTCTCTTAATAATTATTATATAATTAAACAGGATCTTCTTCAATCATTAGACCACAAAATCACAAGTATAAAAATTAAAATAACCCAAATTCAATCATCCTAGAAGATTTGTTGCTTCTCCAAATCAAGTCTGGGCTGATTTAGATTTGGACAGCCCTCCAGAAAAAATACTTAAATTTAGACAAAAATATAGGGAACGATGTCTAATGTTCCCCCCCACACACCCCTTAGGTTTTCCACTGCAGTTGATACGTGAATGATTATGCCCAAACCTTCATCACACCACAACTTCGAAAATATTCCACATGGACGCATGTGACCCTCCAAACTATATTCTCGTATCAGACCATAAATCAAAGGTTTAAATCCTTTGACTTGACCGCATATTAACTTGTGGCCTATGCCATGCACACGTCGTTATAGTAATTAATAAGGTAAAACTAACCACCCCATGATCCTAGATACCATCTCTTCATTGATGAAGGAAAGCAAAAATACCCGGATAGCAGAATGGTGGGATATGAATATGCCGCTCACCCATGAGCACGGCGGACTTTAAGGAAGCTGCTCCTCGGCATCCAGTTATGTTACGTGAATTATCGACAGAAAGTAATGTAGGATTTGAGTTCATGGAATTTGTAACGGGCCGGCGAAAACCTTGCCCGAATGGAGTGAAATGTTGGTGTGTCTGTTCATGGAAGGGGGACTGGAATTTGAAGGAAGGAGATGGAGTTCAGTGTAAGAGGTGTCTAAATGCAATTGATGATAGTACAAGAGGCAATTAATTTGGAGATGAAGTCTAAGTAGACGATTTGTTCTAGTTTGCATCAATACATCCAATATGGACAAATTGAAGCTTCAATTAAACTCACGTTCATGGCGACATGCACAGAACTTACGTTTTGGTAATTTTAATTTAAAAAGGAAAAAAAATAAAAATAAAATCGAAATGATTGAGTTTGTAGAGGAGTTGACGGTTGAGCCGGAGAGACTTTTGGTCTGAACGACCGGAGACAGAACCCAACCATTGTGCCAACCGACACGTGTACAAAAGGCACCAACTACTAAAAGTCTCTACAAAACTGGGGCCCACTCTGTAATGTAACGGCTACCATGTTGATCATGTGATTCGACCTATTCTATGTATGTAGCAACGTTACTCTTCTTTTTTTATACTTTTATTTTTGTTTTTTTCCCATCTTTGTTTTTCTCTAGTAACTAAAAGATATTTTAATAATATAAAATATATGTCTACCAGAACAAATTCCAATTAAAAAAAAAATTATTATATGTAACAAAAATAACATTTTTTAATATTTATTAAAATATGGCAATTTCAAATCCACATCACTCTTTCAAATATGAATTAAAATTGTCTTTTAAAACATAACTTCAATTTAAATTCAGATTAATACAAATTTAGAAATATTTTTTAAATTTAATTTTTTTTTAAAAAAAAATCCAAATTAAAGGATATGTTATATATGTAATACAACAAGTGGTGGAAGTATGATTAGAACTCTATCTTACTACTTTAAAAGCACTTCTTTTTGTCTGAAAATAAGCTTATGACTTATGAGCGATGATGGTCTGTAAAGGCAAACAAAATACATAAGATAATTAAAAAATATATATATAAAGAAATCTCAACTTTAAGTTTTATTTTTATTTATTTAAAAATATTTTAAAATACATACATTATTTCATAAATTATATATTTATTTCGTAAAATGACTTTTTATTTGTTAGGATAATAATATCAATTAACAATTTTTTAAAATTGATTAAAATTAAAAATTAAAACTAAAAAGCTTTAAAGCTAAAAATATAAAAATAAAATATTAACTTTCACTTTGTTAAATGATACCAATAAAAAAAAATAGATATTGAGAAAAAATTGAAAATATAATAACAGTCAATATTTTATTTTTGAACGTTTTTAAGTTTTTTTGTTTTAAAATTGTATTTAATTTTTAAGTATTTTAGTTTTAATTGTATTTTTAATTTTTAAAATTTCTTATTTTATTGGTTGATGTCAACTAATAAAAATTGTATTCAATTTTGTTAAAAAAAATGAGAAGATAAGTATATTTATATAATACAATATTTAAAATCAATATTAATTAGAGAATTAGAAAGATTTTATTTATCACTTGATGTTGGAGAATTTTTTCAAAATGATTTGTATCTAATATTATATAATAAAATAATTATAATATATTTATTTATAAGATATTTTTATCAAATTAAAATGATAAATTATTTTTTTGATAATTTTATTTAATATTATTGAAGAAAATAGTATTTCAATAAATAAATATCTTACTTATAAAAAAATATATGTATTTTAAGATATTTTTAAATAAATGAATATAAAACTGATTTATAAAAATTGAAGTTATTTTATTTTATCAAATTAATGAGTAAAAGTAAAACTCACTTTTCCCTATGATTAAATTTCAACGGTGACGTTAAAAGTGTTTCAGTTTTTATTTTTTATTTTTTAAGTTATTGATAATTTTTTTGTTTAAATGATATATATTTTATAAAAAAAAAAATTCTTTCATATAAGCTTTTTCTAATGTAATTATGATAAGGATCTCTTAGTTTATTGAGTAACTAAGAATGAAAATATTAGTTTAAACCACAACGAGATTGTTATTGCCCTAACAATGACAACTCTAGACCATTGGGTTAACACTTATATTTATTTTAAATGTTGCCAACTTGAATTAAACGGTTGACTCCACCACTAGTTTAGATGGTTATATTAATAATTTGATTATACAGATATATCAAGATATATGAGAAATTTAAATGAAACTAAAATTAATCAAAAATCATTAAAATATTAAAAAAAATTATAAAAGCATTAATATATTGATTAAAATTGATATATGAATGATATAATTTATAATATTAGGTAATATTTGAAACTACATTTAATGCTAAAATGATAATTTATGTATTTTATAATATATGTATAATTATTATATTTTTATTTAATTCATGATTTTTTACCTTCAATAATAAATTAAATGGAATTTGAAAATAAATAAAAATAGTATATTTATTAAAACTTTATTTTAATATTTCATTTTTAAAATACATATAAAATTGAAGCATAAATATAAAATATATTAAATGTGGGCTAATATAATAAGTACAGGCCTGGGCTGGTTTTTTTTACCTTACGACCACGTTCGAGTCCCCACACCGCAAAATTCTTCATTTGTTACTTTGACCCAACGACTTTTGCTGGTTTGACCGTGCTTTGATGAGTTGTCATTTCCTAAATGGACACTTAAGCCTTGGTTGCTCAGTGTACTCCACTACTGAACCAAATTCTCATATTCAAGTCTTGCACATTTCTAAATGGACAGCAGCAATGCAAGAAGAGTATAAGGCCCTTATTCATAACAAAACATGGTCACTTATGCCTTTACCCTTAACTAGAATGTCATTGGTTGTAAGTGGGTTTTCAGGTTAAAGAAAAATCTAGATGGATCAATTCAAAGGCATAAAGCTCACTTGGTTGCAAAGGGGTTCACTCAAAGACCTAGCTTGGATTCTAGCGATGCATTTAGCCCTATTGTAAAGTCAATAGCCATTAGTATTATACTTGCTCTTGCAGTTCACTACAACTAGCCACTTCGACAAGTCGACATCAATAATGTCTTCTTATATGGTGATCTCACTAGGTCGGTGTTTATGCAACAACCTCACACTTTGATAATGCAACTACTCTCACATATGTTTATAAGTTGAATAGCATCCTTTATGGCCTCAAATAGGCATTAAGAGCCTAGTTCATCAAGTTCACATCAATATTGACTATATTGGGTTTCAAAGCATTTAAGTCAGACTCTTCACTAATGATTATGCCTTTAAAGGCAACTTAATTTTCTTATTTATGTTGATGTCATAGTTGTGATAAGTAACAACATTCAATTTATTTCAAAGTTCATTTCTAATCTTTATCATTAGTTTGCACTCAAAGATATAGGCTAGTTTCATCACTTTCTTAGGATTGAGGTAACTCGACATAGTACAAGACTTCATCTCACTCAAACTAAGTATATTGAGAGTCTTCTAACCAAGACTCAAATGATTGAAGCAACACCAAGTCTCACCTCTTTTCAATTATCTCAATATGATGACACTTGAAAATGCAACATCCTACAAAAGTATAGTAGATGCACTTCAATATCTAACACTCACTCATGTAGAAATTGCTTTTGTTGTTAACGAAGTAAGCCAATTCATGCAAAAGGTGATTGATTTTCATTAAGAAGTTGTCAAAAGATTGCTATGGTACCTCAAAGGAACCATGCATCATGCCCTTTCTATTACACTACTATCACAACTTGATCTAGTTGCATATTCAAATGTTGATTAGGTTAACAATCAAGATGATTGCAAATCCATGGGTGGTTATTGCATCTACCTAGGCTCATTTTCAGTTTCATGAAGTGTTAAGAAGCAATTTGTTGTCTCTCTCTCAAATACTAAATCCAATTATTAAAGCCTTGCAAATACTACCACTAAGTTTTCTTAGATCCAATCTTTTCTTGCAGAGCTTCGGGTTTATGTTCCTCATGGTCCGATTATATGTTGTGACAACATGAGTGCCTTTGCCTTAGTTGCACATCAAGTTGGATATTTATTTTCTACAAGATAAAGTAATTGGTAAACAAGTGATTATTCATTGTGTTCCTAATGCAAATTAAATAGTTGATGTTATGACCGAGGGCTTGTGTCTAACATCGATTTTTGGTAATACACACCAAACTCAATGTTGCAATCTCCCCATTGTACTTAAGGAGGGGGGATGATAAGAATTAACTTGGTGATAATGATATGTTAATTGGCCGAAGAGAGGGACTTATTCAACATGTTCCTAGTGATAAGGATCAAACGGTTTAAACTTTTACTTATCATTTATTCAAATTTTATAGTTTTTTCATTTTTCACTTTTCACTTTCACAATATATACTAAGTAGATCTCCATTGTAATTCGATTTTTTTCAAGTTAATCAGAATTTGTAATTCTTTTCAAATTATATTTGAAAGCTTTAAGATTGTAATTTACTGTGAATTGATTTTATATTGTCAAACCATGTTTCATAGGATTGTTTATTTATTTATTTTTGTTTTCTTGTAATTTCTTATTTTATTTTTTAGACAAATAACATGTTTAAATTAGTATAATTTACATTTCTCATGGTAAACATCTATTGTAACGACTTTGGATCGTTTGTAGGAATGATATAGGCTCCAATATTACCTCGTCTATCTTACCCTACCTTAATTATAAATAATTAAATAAAAAAATATTTTCATAATAAAACGGCCTGAAAGTATGAGGGCAAGAAATTCTCCAATATATCCCTCCGATCCCATTTAAATAATCAACGGGCTATGAGTGGTGAATGCACGCCGTTGCCATCGCCATGCTTGAGCTGAAAGATCCTTAGCTTGATTTTGTTGACCTAGTGATGTGCTAAAGTGTTTGATTTGGTCTATGTTGATCCTTGCCTCGGTGACAAGCGAGAAGTATTGAAATTTTGGACACTAGTAACACTAAGAATCATAATTGTAAATAAAAAAACCTCATCATTCCCCATGATTACACCGCATCCCAATTCACCTCTCAGAATTCGATATTTCACCAAGTCTAGTATCCTGTATCACCAGGCCGGTCAATTAGAGAGCTTCCGCTAAACATCATTCATCATTGCACCTTGACTCTTGACTCTTGACTCTTGACCCAAACATGCTGAATGATTCAGTGTGCAACTAACTGAATAGTACTCAATCTCCCATATGGATTTTCTTTATAATACTTTAGGTTAAACAATGATGATGTTTGAATCACGGGCGTGATTAAAGTTTAATATGATTGATTTAATTAATTGGGTGGGCAAGCAGCATGAGGAAGAAAATAGGGTGGTTCTTACCCTTTGTATTTTGCCTAGGAAAATTTTATTTTCTTCTTTTGGCCAAACAAGGTATTAATTTCTAGAGGACTTCATTAAAAGCAGGAGCCTAACTTACACTAAAGTCTCACCGCCATCACTGTGTTGACAATGTTTTTGGTTCGCTCGACTGCCATTTCCATGACCCAAACATACAACCGATAAGGCATATCCAACCGACGCACATGCCCAAAGGCCAAAGCTCAAAACAGGCACCCCATCATTGATTGATCATCTCTCTTCGACCTGTCATCTGATCATCTTACGTAACTGTTGATTGATCAAAGGATCGAAAGCCCCTCCTTCCCCCACCACCACCACCGCCGTCACCGTCACCGTCACCACCGCCATAATCCCCACACTGTTCCCACGTACGGTCACATCTACAGAACCATGGTCTCCCGCTTTTATTTGCAGCAGTAATTAATGGGGTTTCTTTTCTCCAAAGAAAGTGTGAAATTACTTGAATAATGATGACGTAGACTTGATTTAGTTTGTTTTTTGAGGCAAAGGAAGCGGCGCAAGTCAACAATGGTGGAAAAGGGGCAATAAAGGAAGAGAAAATGAAGTTGGGGTGGAACCATGAATGGACGTACTCTGATTAATTAGGGCGTTCATAATATAGGAGAATTTTAATATATGAATTGAATGGGATTCGGATAGACACCTAAAGGGGAATCTTTTTCTTGAGTTCCTTTCGCAGGGCCTCGGCCTCGGGGGAAAAGAAAGCCATTTGGCATAGCATTAACGCGGTGGATTGCGGTTACTAACAAAATATTGAGGTTGGAGAAGAGTAATAATATTGAGTGTCAGAAGGATCAGCCTTTGAGAGCACCAAATCGAAGATTAAAGGTGAATGAAGATTCCAATTAAAGAGAATGAATCGAGTGAGGACTGTGGAGGAGTGGGCTGTGGGCGGTGGCCTCAAACGTAAGTAAGTACAGAGTTGGTAATAGAACTGGAGTGGGGAAATGAGGATACCTTTGCCAACCACTGAACCATACCTACACTTCAAAGCGCGTGACATTACGGAGCTGGGTTGTGCTGCAATTACTGGAAATGGCAGTGGGCCTCTACACTCTTTCTTTAATTAATCAGCTTTTTCTTTTATTTCCATCAAAGCCTCTTTTTAAGATTTATCAGCTTAAAGCCTATAATTTTAATTTTATTTTTTTGACAGTTACAAACTTACAGCCCCACTAGCTTCAGTGAGATTTCCCGCATTTATTTATTTTTCTCTCTCTCTCTCTCTTCTTCGCTATCTTTCACTGAAATAAGAAAGTGGCTCGTGACGTGTGTATTGAGAATTCACCTTATTATATTATTATTGGATATGTATTTTTGGTAGATATTATATATGTGCTAATAAAAACGAGAGGTGGGGCTCTCGAGGCAAAGAAGGCCCAGGTGATACCCACTGCCACACCCATCTGCAAGGACCCTTTTCCTTCTCCTAACCCCTCTTATAAATAGCAACCCTAACCCACCTTCATCTCTCCTCATTCACTGACTCTCTCACTCAATCTCATCTTATCAATAATCGTAGCCACTCTTTCTGGTTTCTTCTTCCTCTTGATACACTGTGCCTTATTTTCTCCGTTTTGCGAAAGTGGAAAAGGGAGAGAGGGGGGAAGCTGAGATTTTTGTTTAAATTTTTATCTTGTCTGTTCTTAATGGCTTCTGCTGCTGCTGCTGCTGCTGCTGCACCGCAGTTCTACTTGGATGAGAAGTGGAAGTTGTCGAAGAAGGAAGGGTCGAGAAGCCGGTCTTCGACTTCGCCTCTGATGAGGAATTCGTCGCAGAGGAGGTGTTCGTTTACCAGGAAGTGCGCTAGCTTGGTGAAGGAACAGAGGGCTAGGTTTTACATTGTGAGGCGTTGCGTCACCATGCTCATCTGCTGGCGTGACTACAGTGATTCTTAAAACTCAAAACAATCAAACCAACAGACAAACAAACACTTCCTGAGAAAGAGAAAGAGGATGCTTCAGAGAGACTTCTCTCTTTTTTCGCCCACTTTTCCTCCTCTTTCCTTCCGCGAGGTCGCTCGTGGGTTTGCTTCAAAACCCAGTTCCACCCTTTTTCTGCCGTCCCGGGAAAAAGAGAACAAAGAGGAAGAGCAAGAGCAAGAGATACATACTTGTACAGATTTATTTCTTATCTTATTTTCTTTTTGCCTAGATAATTTTCCCTTTTCTTCTTTCCTTTTTCTCTTTTCTGGATCTGAATGTCCACTGAAGATGGATTCTTGATGTTACTGTTTCTTCCCTGTAATCTATCCGAGAATAGAGAGAGACCAACATGAAAGAGAATCATATCACAGATATTTTGGCTATCCCATCCCCATCTGCATTAATGACCATCTCGCTCTCTCTCTCTCTCTCTTCCTCCGTTTCGGTTCTGGGTTTTTCTGGGGTTGAGATCATTGAATTGAAGTGATAGGTCCTCCCTCTGTTTGATCTCTCACATGCAAGTATGCAACTCTCTCTCGCTCTCTAGTGTGTAGAGAGAGATTCCATTCAACCATTGCAGCTGCACCACCTCTGTATGGATCTGGTGTGCTTCCCTGACAGTGACCATTATTTTATTATTACTATTCTAATCCAAATTATAATACATAAATTTATAAATATGAGCCCCTGGAGACGGATCAACGTGGGAGAGAGAGTCTCTTCGGATGCCTAAAGAGGCAGCAGTGATTCCCTCTCTCCCATTAATTTTTATTTAATTATTGAAATTTATTTTGTTTATAAATAAATAATTAGAAGAAAAAAAGGCTCCCACTTGTACGCTGTCACTTCTACTAATAGGGCTGATAGCTGGAGAAGTAATTGGGCGAGGCTCCCAATGTTGTGTACCCGAAATGACCATTGTGTCCTGCTTTGACCAGCTCTGGACCACTCTGACCCTTCCCCACTTGTGGACCGTAATTACCAGAGCCTTCCAGGGGTAGTTCCACCCTGGAATTTTACAGCTGGTTCCTCTGTAGTTTATACTGTGGGGTTGTAGCATGGGATCTGACCCCATTCGTTAAAATATGGAAATCATTGGAAATCATAAAGCTTTATACTATATTAGGAAACTATATAATATCAAAACGTACATTTTATTTAAGGGCAAAGACCATAAAATAATGGGTGTTGTAACCTTGGGAATGGCAAGTTGGCACGATGTGGCTGACAATGCACCACAAGCACTACACATGGGGTCGCATTCTCAATGCTCCATCCTTTTTCCTTTTTTCTTTTTTCTTTTTTAAATAACCTTATTATTATTATTATTACTATTACTACTACTATAGTAATAATTATTATGAAGTTACAAATTCTATTACTTGTCGCCGCGTCTTGAGTTCTAGATCGGTGGATTTTGGATGGTGGGGTTGATTTAATTCGGAGATTGTGCCAACTCACCTCAATTTGAAATAACTTTTTTGTTAGAATCTTTTATCAAAATTTGATAAAAATAAAATTTCGTAAAAGTCATTACATGATTTTAGATCGAGATTCATCTATTAATGATAAATTCAATTTAATTATATTGATTAATATCAATATGTTATTTTTAGTTGAATATAAAAAATTAAATATTAATTTTTTTAGGTAAAATATAAATATTATCTTAATTAAATTATGTAAGTTTTTCTTTGAAAAACAATTTAATGAAAGGAGTTATTTGACATTTAAATATAGCTAATAATTGACCCTTTTTAAAAAAAGAATTAAAAGATAAATTAAAAAATGGATGAAAATATAAAAAATATTTTCATCATATACCCTTTCTTTAAGGAATATTTCAATAAATAATTTTAGGAATAATTTTACTTACATTATTAAGGTTTAAATTTCAGTTGTAACATCTCTCTAAATATATTTTATCGATAAAATTTATTTTTAGAAAAGTTATTAAATGGATGTACCTAAAATCTCTCCAAAAAAGTTATAATGGTTATATCTGATTCTTGTAAGTAAAATACAAAAATAAAGAATTATATTTGATTTTATTATTAAAAATATGGATATATATATATATATATATATATATATATATATATATATATATATATATATATATATATATATATATGTGTGTGTGTGTGTATAATTAAAATTAATTAAAAAATTATATATTTTAAAATTATTTAATCTAAGAAAAACAAATTTAAATAAGCATATAAATCTAACTTATTAACTTTGAATTTGTATATTATTTTTCTTTAAAATTTTTTATAATCAAACATAACCAAAGGGAGAGAATACATATGTAGGTCCGATAAAACTTAAGAATATTGACGATTAAGAATACTAACAATTAAATAAGCACATGAATCTAATTTATTAACTTTGAATTTGTATATTATTATTTTTTTAAATTTTTTTAGAATCAAACATAATCAAAGGGAGAGAATATATATATATATATATATATATATATATATATATAGAGCTATGAGGTCCGATAAAACTTAAGAAAATTAACGGAACGATAAACTTCAAGGAGGGGTGAAATTAACTCATAATTTTAAATAATTATATTCAAATGAGGTCAAATTTCATAGCTATGGAAATCAAATTTCAAAGATAAAGAAATTTGAATTGATTTCAATTTCGGCGCCCCATGATGATTGATTAGCATGGAATTTCTTCCTCCACATGATAATTGCAGTTAAAAAAGAGATAAGGTTCACTTTCTTTAGGAGGTTGATGTGGTTGGAGGTCAAAGAAAGAATATTTGCTTTCCTTCTTCATATGTGATATTTTCTTCTTTTTAAGCACTTTCCATGCAATCAAACAAACAAGACTCCCGATGAGATCGAGGTTTGAATATTAATGATTAGAATTTTGTGTTAGCTGCCAAAGAAAGCCAAAAGAGACACAGGGAAAAGAAAAGCTTTCTCCAAATTTTAGTAAAGAGGCCACCTAGTCTCAAATTCTCAATAGGGTTCTTGAAGAAAAGTGGAGACATCCCCCACCACACCCCCACCCCACAAGTCCTTATCCACTTTTCTCTTTTTCCCTTATGACCAAAAATCTTAGTGAAATGATTTCCAAATCTTTCTCTCTTGGACTTTAGAGTTTACATGCCATCACAAAAGCTGCTCACCTTCTTTGAACCTATGACCAAATGTCACTCATCAAATCTTTACCAGGTAGCACCAACCCCCTTGTCTTTACAAAATATACCCATGAAGCCCAATTTTCTAAATAAAATTTTAGTCCATTTTGTTTAGGCTTTATTTTGTTTAAAATATGTAATCTTTTTACCACCCGATGGGAGCTTATTACATGTGGTAAAAGGGGAGAAAAATAAGCACATCTAGAAAGTGCTTTTTTTTTTGTCTTTTTTGGATTCAATTTTGGCAAAGGTAGCTGTCATTAAAGTATGAACACAAATTTGTTGGATTTTCTTACACTCACAATAAATGTGTTCACATAATTTAAAAAGTTTCTATTATGTAACATGTGGATGTGATTCATTGTGGACATCATAATAATAATCCCCGGGACTCGGTACTTGGACGGTGATGTTTGTGTGGTCTTATATTTATCAATATCCTTGTTATAAATGATGGTATCATAATTAAATTCCGTCTTTTTTTCTCTTTAGGGTTTGATTGTAATACCGACAATAATATCTACATGATTAAGGGTGAATCCTTATATCGAAGTCGGTCCATGACCTAATGTAACTCTTTTGGACCCTATAAAATAATTTTTTTTTTATCTAAATGGTCTTACAGTCTTATATTTATATATATAACCTTATTTTAATTATGTAGATGAGTTTTAGGTTAAAAATAAGCAATATCTACATTTGAGTCAATAAATTATTACAAATGATATTAGGGTTGATCACCAATCTTGGTGTAAGATTTTATCTGTCTAAACTTCTAATTACTCTTTTTTAACATAAAGACTCATTGAACCTATTGTAAGTAATATCTACATGATTGAAAGTATGTTGTTACGAATTTATTTTCGATTTGTTATCTTTAAAACTCAAGTATATAAACATGAAAGTTTATTTCTAAAATTTTATTTTCCTCGATAATATGATATTTATATAGATGGTAAGAAATTGTAAAACATTAATGTGAAATGGTTTTCACAACCTAATTACAATTAAAAATATTTATTTGAAAGTCCATACTCTTACTTCAAATTAATGTTTTAGTTCTCATTGAACCTCAAACAATTCACAACCCGACCCATATCACCCTCTAATGCAAGCATAGGAGTTGGATCCATAAGTCAACAACGGTTGTTCAAGGCCTAATATTGGGAAGTCCCAACATATAAATTTGTATTGTAACTACTTTGAATCTATCAGAACTCCTTTCAAATCATGACTTGCTTTATTTCAAATAAAGCGATGGGAATACAATAATGTTACTTTTAAATTTCAAAGATGAATCATTCAATGATGACATTTTGAATAAGGTTACGTACTATGTTGTTAAATATCATAAAAGATTTGATTTATCCTTATTAGATATCAATTGATGTTTAGATAAGATGATCAAAGCTTGATATATGATAAAAGTTAAATAATTATAAGTCTTAATTTCAATGAATTGCATTATCTTTTAAATAACAATAAATTCATATTGGGTGCTTCTGAATTAGAGGTGCAACTTGAACGGATTGGTCCAATCTAACACGAACCTGATGTTTGGGTGAATTTAGACAAACATTTTAAATATTCGGTTGAGTTTGATTTAAGTTTTCTCGAATCGAACTCAATTTGAGTTGGGTTGGAGTCAAAGTTCAAATAATCGAAGCCTAACTCAAACCTGATTTAATGTTTTTATATTATTTATAATATTTATTATCTTCTAATTATTAAATTATAATTATATCATATACTTTAACATTATTTTAAAAAAAGATACATAAATTTATTTTATTTTTTCATTATTATCTTAAAATTTAAAAAACAATCCTCTCTAAAATATATTATGTACTACTATATGAATTTTTATACTTAATTTTTATTTATTGAGTAAATATTATTTTTCTTAATTTTATTATTTAATAAAAATTATTTTAAATTATGTATAATTAACATAAAAATAAATAATTATTTCAATCTTACATTTCTAATTAGGAACGGCGAAATGGAGAATGAGACTTCTGTTTCATGTGTCTCCAATGATTGGTACCCCTAGGCCCATATTTGGGGTAACCAACAGGCCACAGATCGTAGCAACGGTCCAAATACAAATCATAAACCTAATCACAACAAAACAATGGGACCAGGGCTGGTCCTAATTTCCTACAAAACTTGGTAAAAGTGGACCCAATGGGTCCGAATTTGGTCAACGGTCACGTCACGGACCATGGTCCACATTGCACGCCAACATCAAGGTGCTGGCTCCGTTCCCTTTAGCGTGAGCGCCTCCACCACCCGATGCGACGACGTTTCTATGGGGAGTCGCATTCTCAATTTTAAATCAAGACTGCCCCCAGTCGTTTTCCGGTGGGTGGTCTCACATGCCCTGCTTCATGGGTCCTACCATCACATGTGAGGTTCCATTGTGGGTCCCTTTTGCTTTCCCTTACCCGCTACCGGCTACCGGCTGCCCTTTTATTAACCTAGCAAATAAAGCTAATTTAGGGACATACTTTATTCATTTAATGACATAATAATTTTTATTTTCTTTTTGTTTAAATTTTTGAGGAATATAACAATGATTTAATTTAATTGAAGTGATGGGGCATAGGAGTGGAGTGCTTATGAACTGGTGGGGTTGGGTGTAGGGGGTTGTGTTCCCTACATTGCATGTTTTAGGGCCATGCCTTCAACCGCATGCTGTAGATCTTGTCCCTCGTTTATTTTTCTTCTAATTGTGAACCAATATTCTCCATGATCGCATGTCTTGGGCTTTGTTCTGGGCTTTTGGCTAAATGGGCTACAATTATGCGAACTTGGATCGCATCTGACCTGAACTATTAATAGGGCTATGTTTGGGCTGAAGGTAACGGATCTGGGCTACCTATTCTTTTTATTAATAGGTTAGTTGATCGGCCCGGCCCAATCATTAACCGAAAGGGCTTAAGATATTGCACAATATTCAGCATTCCATTTTCCACGCGCTTTTCACGTGCGTGTCTGGATTCCAAATAAAAATGCTTCGCCGCTCTCCAGTGAAAATCATCAGACGGCTATGGGCGACGAAATCAACGACAATTTCCCCCGATATATCGCTTTTAATCCGACAGCCCGAATTTTCCGATTCTTTCACAATAACCCTATCTCTCTTCATCTTTCACTTTCCAGTTTTGCTCTCCTGTTGAATTTGGTGAGTAGAATCATTTTCTTTCTGAAACCCTAGACGTTAGACTTCTGTATTGTTGTAACAATTTTAGTTCCTAATTTGTCTCTGCAATTTTGCTTTTGATCTTCTCTAATTTTTTTTTTTCAGTTATTTTTTTGTTTATAATTATTGTTATTATTTTATGTATATCGCCGGACCTGAGATTAGTGAGTTGTTATTCGTTTGAGAAGAAAAACATTAGCCTCGGAAGCAAGATTGAATTCTCTAGAGTTTGAATCATGCAAAAATTTGGTGATTTTTTTGTTTGTTTGTGAGAACCAATAATCAATTTGAATGAATTTCTTTTATTTTTCCCAAAAAGGTTTTAATAGAACTTGTTTGATTCCTATGTATGAGAAAAGTCTCAGTGTTAGAGTGTAGTTACTTATTTGTTGATGCACAGCCTGATTAGTAAGGAGAAAGGACTTCGCATTATTTGTTCAATAATGCCTTAGTTTAAGCATAATTTCCATAACCTATGTTTGGTTCATGGAAAAATTGGGGGAAAATAGGGAGGAAAATGAAAGGAAAGTGAAAAATAAATTTAAAGTTAATAAATTATTTTTATATGTTTCTTTAAATTTATTTAACTTATTTTTCTTCTTGTATACAAAGATTAAATAATTCTAAAATGCATAAATTTCTAACTGTCAAAGGTTGAAAGAAGCTTGTGAAGAATGGTTTGTTATTGCAACTATGAAAGAATGATTACATATGGTCTCTTAAAGACAGCTTTAGTAGTCAAGATCTAGTACTAACAATTCAGTGGTTTCTTGTTCTGTTTTCAGTAACTTAATAACAACCTGATAACAGTAAGCTAACTACTCTAACAGTAAGCTAACTACTTTTAACACTAACTAATTCTAATTATTTTTTGTTTTCTATATATATAAGGAAATCATTTTCCTTCTTTGATCTGTTGGGCTGAAGTGATTCAATTCGTATCATTTTACTTGTAGCAGTTTCTCTTATTTCATGTTTCTTTTGTCTAAGCTGGTGATTGAAACTTTAGAGAAACCATGGGTGATGCAATTGATTTGACCGGGGACGGAGGAGTACTGAAGACAATTATAAAGCAAGCCAAACCTGATGCACTTACTCCAACAGAGAATCTCCCTCTTGTTGATGGTATGCTCTTATCACTAACAACGGTACATTCTCAGTGTACTTATGAAGGATTTTACAAGATTATGGGAAGGAATCAACATTCCATAATGTTGCATGGTTGGTTTGGCAGATAAGCTCTCTTTGTTGAGCGACGAGTGAGAGATGTTTTCACAATTGGACTGCTTGAAGTATATTCCTTTTTTTTTATTATTCGAATTTATTTTCTTGTTTTCTTGAAAAGAAAAAAAGAAAACTCTTATTCTTGTTTAGCTTTGTGGGTATTCTCTCCTTAAGACCAGATTACATTAAAATTATATGTAATGCATTTGTTTGTGCAATGTATTTATTTCTTTCTTTCCTACTTCTTTAACCCTATCTTTTTTGGGCAAGCAATCAAAGAGATATTTGCCTAACTGGATGGCTAGAGGTTTTTTCTTTTTCCAAAACTTTTTTTCTTGTTTCTTTTTAGTGCAGTTCTTGTTTAGCCTTTTATTTTATGAAATTTGAACAACATGGAAATTTGCATTTAAATTTTGTACAGGTTAACAACACATGTTTGTACTGTTTTAACTTTTCTTTTATGATTGTCATGGATGGGGATTGGGACACCCTCTTTTTCTATTATCTTTTATTACTTTTTAAAAAATGGGAGTCTGTTCTATTGTTGAAACAATATTGTCTTCTTTCTTTCTATTTCCCCCCCAATTTTCTCTTAAAAAAGAAAATCTACTATGAAGCAGTCATTTAACTATCCAATGCCTTGTTTTGGATGGGGAACCTTATATAAAATGGTGAGTGGTGCTCTCTGTGATCTTTATGTATTCAAGATCATTATGGTATACTTGTTTGTGTTGTGCAGTGCATTATGAAGGCACTCTTGCAGAAACCGGTGGAGTTTTTGACACTACACATGAGGATAATACAGTGTTCTCATTTGAGCTTGGGAAAGGCACCGTAATTAAGGCATGGGACATTGCTTTGAAAACAATGAAGGTTAATCTATTCTTACGGCTTTATCTTGCCATATCTTTTCTGGTTAAAGTTGAAAGTTCCTGTTACATGTTCTTTTATGTTGTTTCTTCCAGGTTGGGGAGGTTGCAAAAATCACTTGCAAGCCAGAGTACGCATACGGAGCTGCTGGTTCTCCACCAGATATCCCTGCAGAGTAATCTCTTTACTATCCTGTCTCCTGTCATTGTTAGAACACAAGCCAAAGTTAATAATTCTGTTTAAGTAGAAGTAAAACATAAGATGCCCAAGCATTGAGATAGTTATATATTTGGCAAACAATACTAACATGAGCATATAGTACCTTGCCTTGGGAATGTGGAAGCACTTGACCTTATTAGAACCCATTTCCTTTTAAAGTTGTTCTCTACATGTTTAGCAATTGTTTTTCTTTTCAACTAAGCTTGTAGATATAGTACAAATTTGACTTGATAGGTTATCTTGAACAAATATTGTGTTTCCAAATCCTGCGAGGGCTGGGCTTGACAACCAAGGACCATCTCCTTTAGTTATGGTTAGGGCCCCGGTGGAGGAGGCCCGTCCTACTTTGGTAAGTGGCCAAAGCCCAATGATGGGCCCAGACACTGGTATTTCCCCTTTCTGGGTGAAGGATGGTCTGCGGAGGCTTTCTGAGGAGGAGACTCAGTCGGAGGGGATTTCTAAGACCGACTGTGCTTTGTTGGAGGAAGTTGCAAGGTATAAAAATGCCCCTTTCTCTTTTGGAATGGTGGTTTCTGCTCCTCCTTCTTCCCCCTCTTCTATTTATGGTCGGACTCCTTTGGGGGAGTATTACGACCTTTCTGGGGCTACCTTAGACATAACCCAGGGGGTTACTCATAGATTGTGCAATAGTTCTGGGTCTACAGAGCAGGAAGAAGGGAAGTGTTTGGAAATGATAGAGGTCAACACTGACAGCATTGAAGAGAGCAGAGAGGCTTTGTGCCTTGCCCGGTCTATGCCACAAGAAGAAAGAGGATGGGAGGAAGTAAGCTGGGAGGAAAGTGATTTGGCTAGGTTCAGTAGGTTTTTAGGATTCTCGATAGAGGGATTAGAGAAAGATATCTTGGAGTTCCTGGTCAAAATTAGAAAGAGGAGGGAAAGAGTTCATAGCAAAGTTCTGCTGGAGAAATCGAGATTCGAAAGGGAGTTGAAAAGGCTTGAATGTTCCATCAATTATGAGGAGGGGAAGAAGAAGAAGTGTGCTATGTAAGGAAGAGGGTGCCAGATTATGGAAGTCCAATGAAGATAAGGTTATTGAGTTGGAATTTGCATGGAGCCAATGACAGCTTTAAAAGGAAAGTGATTAAGGCCATGATCAGAAGCCAGAAGGTTGACTTGTTTTGTGTCTAGGAAACGAAAATTCAGTCAATGACAGAGGGTTTGGTGAGGAGTTTGGGTTCTGGGAGGTTTCTTGATTGGGGTGCCATGGGTGCTCAGGGAGTTGCGGGAGGGATTCTGATATGTTGGGATAAAAGAACCCTAGAGGTTCTTGAGATGGAGATGGGGCAGTTCTCAATCTTTTGCAGGCTTAGGAATGTAGAAGATGGGAATGCTTGGATCTTCACAGGAGTGTATGGGCCGTTCTCTAAAGAAGATAAGGAGATTCTTTGGGAAGAGCTAGGGGCTATAAGGGGCATCTGGGATGACCCATGGTGCTTAGGGGGCGATTTCAATGTTACCCTATCCCAAAGGGAAAGGAGTAATTAGGGAAGGCTGATTGGCGCCATGAGAAGATTTGCTCAGGTGGTTGACGAGTTAGAGCTCCTGGATCTTCCTATGAAGGGGGGGTGTCTTCTTGGAGTGGGGGCAGGAACAATCAATCTTCGGCGAGACTGGACCGCTTTCTAGTGACCCAAGAATGGCTTGACTGTTTTAGTGGGGTTGTCCAGAGTAAGTTACCCAGACCCACCTCTGATCACTTTCCCATCTTGCTGAAAGGTGGCGAGATCAGACGGGGCCCTTCCCCGTTTAGGTTTGAAAATATGTGGCTCAAAGTTGATGGGTTTAAGGAGCTTCTTCGGGGTTGGTGGCAGGAGGCGGGGGGGAGAGGGAGGGCCAGCTTTAGATTGGCTACAAAGATGAAGGTCTTGAAGGAAAAAATCAAAGGCTGGAACAGGGGCGTGTTTGGAAGGTTGGAAGTTAATAAAAACTTAGCACTTCAACAAGTAGAATTTTGGGATGGGGTGGAGAGTGAAAGGAGCTAAAGGAGAGACGGAGTTGAAAAGAGAAGCTAAGGAAGTCTTTAAAAAGTGGGTGCTTTTGGAAGAAACGCACTAGAGACAGGTGTCAAGGGAGTTGTGGCTTAAGGAAAGGGATAAGAACACAGGGTTCTTTCACCGAATGGCTAATGCCCATAGAAGAAATAACTCCATGGAAAATATTAAGATCAATGGGAGATGGCTGGAGGAGGAGCAGGAGGTGAGAGAGGGGGTTGTGAATGCTTTTCAGCAGCTGTTGTCAGAGGAGTCAGCTTGGAAAGCTGATATTGAGGGGCTGAATCTTCAAAGGTTAAACCATATTGAAGCTGAAGGCTTGGAGCAGCCCTTCACTGAGGAAGAGATCCATGCTGCTCTGATGGGAATGAATGGAGATAAGGCTCCAGGCCCGGATGGGTTCACAGTGGCCTTTTGGCAATCTTGTTGGGACTTTGTGAAGGAGGAGATTATGGATCTGTTCAAGGAGTTTTTTTTATGAGAAGTCCTTTGCTAAGAGTCTCAATTCTACCTTCCTAGTCCTCATTCCCAAGAAAGGGGGGGCTGATGACCTTGGGGACTTCAGGCCCATTAGTCTGCTAGGGGGATTGTATAAGCTCTTGGCCAAAGTGCTGGCCAATAGGCTGAAGAAGGTTTTAGACATGGTAGTCTCTGCGGACCAAAATGCTTTTGTGAAGGGAAGACAGATTTTGGATGCCTCGCTCATAGCCAATGAGGTGATTGACTTTTGGCATAAATGTAAAGAGAAAGGGTTGATTTGTAAACTGGATATTGGAAAATCCAATGATAGCATTAATTGGAAGTTCCTCATGAAGGTCTTGCACAAGATGGGTTTTGGAGCTCGTTGGATGGAGGTGTATTTCAACTGCAAATTTTTCTATTTTGGTTAATGGGGTGCCAGCAGGTTATTTCTCCAATTCCAGGGGGTTGCGCCAAGGAGATCCACTCTCTCCCTACCTTTTTGTGTTGGGTATGGAAGTGCTAAGTGTGCTTTTAAGAAGGGCTGTTGATGGGGGATTAATTTCCGGCTGTAGTCTTTGAGAGGGGGAGGGGGAATGGAGATGAATGTGTCCCATTTACTATTTGCTGATGACACTATTATTTTCTGTGAAGCAAGGCAAGATCACCTTACCTCTCTAAGCTGGATTTTGGCGTGGTTTAAGGCAGCCTCTAGTCTTAAAATAAACCTAGCTAAAAGTGAAGTAATTCCGGTTGGGGAGGTTGAAGACATCGACGAATTGGCTGTGGAGTTAGGGTGTAGAGTGGGGGCCCTTCCTACTGTTTATTTGGGGCTGCCCCTTGAGCCAATCACAAGGCCACGGCTATGTGGGATGGGGTGGAAGAAAGAATGAGAAGAAGACTAGCCCTTTGGAAAAGACAATATTTGTCAAAGGGTGGGAGAATTACCCTCATTAAGAGCACTTTGGCTAGTATACCTATTTACCAATTGTCTCTCTTTCGAATGCCCAAGCTAGTTGCAAAAAGGCTCGAAAAATTACAAAGGGATTTTCTTTGGGAAGGGGGAAGCCTGGAAAGAAAAATCCACTTAATCAATTGGGAGGTGGTGTGCACCCAAAAGGAGAAAGGGGGTCTAGGCATTCGGAAGATTGATCTCCTGAATAAGGCCTTGTTGGGCAAATGGATTTGGAGATTTGCCTTTGAAAAAGAACTCCTTTGGAAGAAGGTGATCGGGGTGAAATATGGCTATGAGGGTTTTGGTTGGAGAACTAATGAGGCTCGCGGAACGTTTGGAGTGGGGGTTTGGAAGGAAATCTTGAAGGAGTCGAATTGGTGTTGGGATAATATAGAGTTCAAGGTGGGAAAGGGGACCAAGGTTAATTTCTGGACTGATTAGTGGTGAGGTAATGAGGCGCTGTCCCAAACTTTTCCCTAGTTGTTTGCCTTGGCAGCCCAAAGGAATGCCTCGGTAAATGAGATGTGGGATTCTAGCCTTGGCCAAGGAGGTTGGAATATAAGATTCTCTAGAAACTCTAACGATTGGGAGCTGGACGCTATAGGAGAGTTGTTTCATATGCTAAGGGACTTGAGGATTTCTCCTAAAGAGGACTCAGTGATAAGGAAATGAGGGGGTCACAGTTTTCGGATTAGAGATGCTTACAAGCTGCTGATAGTCCCTAGTGCCATCACCTTCCCGAAAAAGAGTATTTGAGTGGACAATGTCCCAACCAAAGTTGCTTTTTTAGCTTGGGAGGCTACTTGGGAGAATGTCCTAACTTTGGATAGGCTTCAAAGACAGGGTTGGCATCTTCTAAATCGTTGCTTTTTGTGTGGTTGTGAAGAGGAAAATGTAAATCATATTCTTTTACACTGTATAGTAGTCAGGGTTCTCTGGGAGATTGTCCTTGCTTTGTTTGGGGCTAATTGGGTGTTCCCAGAGACAGTCAAAGAGATGTTACTTAGTTAGAGGGGCCGTTTTGTGGGGAAAAAGAGGAAAAAGATTTGGAATTCCATTCCGTTATGTATTTTTTGGACAATTTGAAAGGAAAGAAATAGATTAGCCTTCGGGGGGGCTCTCTAGCTATACAGAAGTTGAAAAATTCTTTTGTTTGTAACTTGTGGAGTTGGGCTAGGGTGTACATGGGAGAGGAGTCCTCTTCGCTTTTAGGTTTTTTGGAATGGTTTGTCGTTCCTTAAGGGGTGGTGAGTGTGTTTTTGCTTAGGCTGCTATGTATACTTCCTATATGCTTTGTGGCTTTCCGTCCCTTAATATATTTGCGCTCATTTATCAAAAAAAAAAATATTGTGTTTCCAAATGTTGAAGTAGTTCAAATTGGCTGGATGATAAGACATAGAACTTACCATACATATAGAACTTCCCAAGAAAAAGGAATATCAAATGTTGGACGTACATCACATAGATAAGGATTCCATGGTTCTGAACCATGCTTACTGGCGATGTCAAATCCTAAGTTTGAGATGGGAATTCTTAGTTTCCTCATCAACTCAATTTTCACAATAATAATTTTCTCTTCTCTTGAAGCGAAAATATAAGATCTTAATCAAAATGAATCAATGGGTTGTTGCCAGTGAAACTGATTTATTGAGTTTCAATTAACTTGTAAATTTTTCTTATCAGGATGTAGAAATGAAGTCATATTGTACACTTCTTTCAAGTTGTTATTGAATATAATTTTGTTTTGTTTCAGTTTCACCTTGAACCTGATGTTTTACATTATTTGACAAAATGTTAAAACTTCTCCATAGTTTTGCTGTTCTATCTTATTTATTTTAATAGTTACAGATATGACTTGTGGCTCCCTTATTTCTAAAAACTGAAAGCCAAGTCTGCTGTATTCATTTAATGCAGTGCAACCCTTGTTTTTGAGGTGGAGTTGGTAGCCTGCAGGCCAAGGAAGGGTTCAAGCATCAGTAGTGTTTCTGATGAGAGGGCTAGGCTTGAGTAAGTCATTATTTATATCAATCGTTTCTTCTAATGCTTTTGTGATTTACCCATTCTAAAAAGAGCAGCATGATGATCCATGTCAAAACCATTTTTTAATCAGAGAGCTTAAGAAGCAGAGAGAGATGGCTGCTGCAACCAAAGAAGAAGAAAAAAAGAGGAGAGAAGAAGCCAAAGCTGCTGCAGCTGCCCGTGTTCAAGCCAAGTTAGATGCCAAGAAAGGTCAGGGAAAGGGAAAGGGCAAAGGAAAATAGGATCATCTCACAGTTTCCTTTCCTGTGGAAATAATTTACAACGACTTATGAAGAACATCAACCCTTTTTCATTTTAATATAGGCACAAGTTGCATGAAAGAGGGATCTCTCAACTACATTTACAGTTGAAAACTTTTATCCATGGTCTCTGTTACTACATTTGCTCTGAGAAGTTCTAAAATTTCCGACTTTGATTTTGCTACCTTGCACTTAGTTAACAACTTCGATTTAGTTGCTTTTTTTAGGCATTTTCTCTATTTGATCTCAATTTCATCGTTGGCATACTGTTAAAATATTTGGTGTGAACAAATATTAATCTAGTTGTCTATGGTGGTTGGAGTTTCTTGAATAGTTGTTCCCTTACCTACTGGGGCTGTGAACATAGCCATGACGGGAAATATTGGGATGGGCTTGATCCAGGCCAAGCCCTAATGGATTTGTCATAGGCTATTTACCTGTACATACAGATGAAGATTTCAGCTGCTAAATATATTTTGGGCCAGAAAAAAAAAAAAAATCATATTCGGAATTTTATTACCAAAAAACATCTCCATTTTATTATTTGGAGAAAAGAACATTAATGGGGAGAAAACAATCTGAAAGAGTAATTAATAAATCACAAAAGGGAAAAATTGAGGCATCGTTTGAGGCCAAGATGAGGTCAAAAGCGTTTTGGAGGAAAGAGAGTTCAACACTGGGGAAGATCAGAGGGTGGAGGAGGCAACTTCTGGTTAGGCAGTTTTCCGTCCGTTACGATCCAAGCCATCTTCAAGCCCCAGCTTGTGTGAACTTCCAAGTGGCAGTGCATGAACCATACACCTATTCACACATTCACCAACAATTAAATTGACATGTTACTATGAATTCTGTTCTGTGAAGAGTGTGTAGGAGGAAAGCTGTACTCACCTGGGTTGTCAGCAAAGAAGCGAATAGCTACCCATCCTCCAGAAGGCACACCCACGGTGTTCCTCTCAACTGGGTCTACGAGATTGAATTTGGGAGGGTCCTTCTTTGAATCAAAGTTCCCAAAACCTTGACCAACCAGAAAGAAGTTGAATCCATGAAGGTGCAGGGGGTGGCTTTCAATTCCAAGAATACTAGTATCTTGCAGCACTAACTCCACACTGGTGTTAAATGGAAGCACCACCACCTTTGTTCCATTGCTCACCATGGTGTTGTTGGGTGGTGTCCCTGTATAATTGAAAGGAAAGGTTGGAGTGGTTGGAAAATCTGTGGTGTAGACGCCTTTGGATTGCTGAAAAAAGTGTGCTTGGAGGATGGCTGTGGTGGGTACAACAAAGGAGACATTGTTAACCGAAGCTGAAAACTTGGTGCTATTACTGGGTCCTTGACAGGTCTGGTTCTGTGGGCAAGGGTTTGTCCCTAGACCAACTGTGAAGAAAAATCTCTTGTCAACCTTTTTCGGTACATTGGCAGGGAACTCACTGTTTGCTAAGCTTCGGAGCTTTCTGGTGAAGTTGGCGGCAAAAGAAGTGTCATTTAGAGGAGGGAGTGTTGGTTTGAAGACAGGAAGGTTTTTAAATGAGGAGGCAGAGGGAGAGGATTTGGATGGTGGTTCATAGTGGAGGAGACCGGCAACAGTGGAATTGTCAAAGGTTCCACGGCCGGTGGCATAAGGGCGAGCAGCCATGAGGAAGGTGGCATTAGGGAAGTGGGGTTTGGCTTTGAGGAGGAGGTTGGTGGTTTGGCCTGGAGTGATCAGAATTGTATCAGTTTTAAAGGGTTTGACGTAAATGGCATCCACATCAACCACTGTAAGGGTGTGGTTGGCAATGCTGAAGAAGAGCTCATCATTGAGTGCGGCATTGATCAATCTCAGGAGGTAGGTCTTCCCGGGTTTTACCTTTAGCTTGAAAGTATCTGGACAATTTCCATACAGAAAGAATGTGAAATACGTACATGTATATATTTGAGTAAGCTATATTAGTAAGAAACAGTGATCAGGGTGGTGGAGTAAAGTACCTTTAGCTGAGCAGTTGTACAAAGGCCCGGGAAGGCCATTGATGGTGTAGGCATCTGAAACATTGGGGCCACCTCCATTCTGCAGGGCCTCTGTAATAACTGCCTCCGGATCTGCATTGAACCATTCTCCTACAAAATATCACCCATTGGGTAATGAATTTACCAAGATTATGAAATGAAAATGATTAAAAGACGTGCTAGTAGACCGCATATATGATATATATGGGTGCGTACCAAATATGATGGGAACTTCCTTGTAGGGTTTTGCAAATGGGTAAGGAACATTTTTCTTTGGAAGGATGATGATGGGTCCATAGACAGTGGATCTTAGCCATGAAATGTGAGCATGCCAAAACAGGGTTCCTCTTTGTCCAGTGATGGTGAAATTATAAACGTAGGACTGGCCTGTTTGAATAGGGCACTGAGTCACATATGCAGGTCCATCTGCCCATCCACTCTGAAGCTGCCGAATGCCATGCCTGTAAATTTACACGGTCAGCCATCACAATTAGCATCTAAACATGTTTTCTTGTTCCTGATGCATCCATCAAAAACATTTTCTTAGGGAAGAGAAGATCATGAGAGGAAATCTAGTAGGTTTTCTTACCAGTGGATGGTAACATTATTCTGGACATTGTTAACCACCGTAACCACCACTCGGTCGCCTTCCCGAGCAATGATGCGAGGTCCTGGAAACTGCCCATTCACACTCACGATGCTCTTCGTGTGGCACAACCTTGTCACGCTATGCAACTTGATCTACAAAATATCCGAAAGAAGCTTAAACAAAATTAAAACCAATTTAATAATATCAATCACTCAACTATAACCCAAATAAGAAAAGTACATACATTGAACTTGTAGTGCCTAGTGATGCCGGCGCTGGCAAGCTCCGGGACGACCAACAGGGTGTTCAAAACTAGGAACAAAAATCTAAGCATTGCAGTTGATTGAAGAAGTGAAGCACCCATTGCTCTTGGAACTCTCCCTTTTTGGTTGGGTGAGAAACAATGTACACAGTAGAGCTCAATGCTGGTGACTCCTTTGTGAGACTCTTGGATGCTTGTGGCATCCAATTATATAGAGATGGTATGGCGTTTCTACTTGATTAGGCCATGAAACTATCCAGAGTTAAAGAAAAAAAAAAAGGAAAAGGAAAAACCAAACAACTACAAGGACTATCTTGATCCGACCAGATGTTGGTCAAGTTTAGTTTTAGAGTGTTGCCAAAGAAATTTTATTTATGAAGTTTACTTGACCTTCGTCCAATTCCCATCAACCCTTCATTCAGTAGCATATATATATTTTTTTTCCAAACATGTCCTTCTGAAATTATCCACTCTTACGTACAAACTTGTAATTGGAAATGTGAATATTGCATGTACATGAAGCACCAACCAATAATCGCAAAAGTCAAAGAGGTTTGTAGATTTGAAGCTTTCGTAAAATTGAATGAGGATAGATATGTAAATCGATCTTTCCATGTTTGGCCATCAAGGGAAAATCCTTGTCTCTAGTAGCTTTCCCAACCGTTATTCTTGGTGACCAAGCAAATCATACGCTTACCATCTTATCACTCAGTCCTTATTAAATTCGTTCCAAACTGATTAACTTTCTCGGAAAATTGATCAGAAAGACTACCCAACCCACTTTGGGAGATTCAGTTAGTACAGAAGGAGAAAAAGGACGTTTGACCCAACTTTCCTCCAATGAGATTAAAAACAAATTTGAAGTTCTATTGTTTGTTTTGCCATTGACAAACGCACTTAAAGTGGTTAACCACTCAAACTTGTAGACGAAGCTAGGGAATCCTCCATTGGGTTTTCGGAGAAGCTATAGACTCTTTTAACCACCACTCAAAGCTAACTCGGCAACCAAACAACTTAACAGCAATGTATTCATATGGGTGCATGAGGATGGATTTAGAATTAAATCTATGGGTGTCTGTACTGGCTAATTATTAGTGTGCAGTATACTGAAGAGATATGTAGTTGTACCAACTGCATCCCTCTTTGGGTTCTCATGACTTTTCCATTCTTTGTACAGTCATGATCATGCTCAAAACACCCAGCTAACAAATATTGTGGAGGCTTTCTCCACATAAAGTTGCACTTAGATCTGTACAAGAGAATATTTAATGCACTAAAACTATATCATCTCCGTTCATATATTGTCTCTGAAAAATGCTAAGTTTGTGAAACTGCTTGAGGTTAGTATATATGTCATGTGTCATCAAAGAAACTGCTAGTTTACACACAAGTCCACTATTAAATGAACCATGTCCAAACAAGACTTTAATATAATGTTAAACAACTAACTTTTCTAAAAGCTAGTTTAAACTTACAGGTTTTATATCACAATGCCTATCATGGACACCATCAATTGGGAAAGTGATCTCTCTTTCAATTCATAGCCTAACTTTGCAATATATTTCTCTAATCTTCATTGATGTAAACTTTAGTTTTGTTATCCAATGAGGTGACCTCAAAACAGCAGCAAATGGCCATTCAAGGTTCCTATCAAGTGTGTCTCCAAGATTGGTACATCAGTTGGCTCAGATTGTGAAGGAGTTGTTTTCTTCTTATCAAAATGAAAAAGAATATACAGTATTGGAAAATGAAGGGGAAAGAATAGTTCAAAAAAGTCATGCAATGGTACTGTAAATGAGATTTTAGAGAAGCACTTGCAAGCCTAGAAGTTTTTTCATACTGTTTGGAACCCAATATAAGAGAAAGCAATCAAAGAAAATAATCATCTCTCTACTTTATATCATGGACACCAACCGCAGATGAACCAAACTACTGTACATCAATGGAAGGGCATGTTTTAAGCCGAGGCAAATGGTGTATACCTTATAAGGAAGGGTAAGCGGGAATAGGAAGCAGGTAAAATAAAATTCAGAAATATCATATCTTTGAAATCACTCTAAAACAAAACTTGACCAACGTCTGGTCGGATCAACACTGTCATTGTAGATGTTTGGTTCTATCTGTTTCTTTTTTTGTTATTTCCTGTAGATAATTTCATTACCTAATCAACCAAACACGCCAAACCATCACTATATAAGCAAAGCCACTTCTTGCCATAAGTGCCATCAAGGAGCCACTTGAGTGTTCTCCCGTACATTGTTGTTCAATTTACCAAAATTAATAGACAAGAGCTTTTAGAGAAATGGGTTCTTCTCTTCTTTCATCAGCAGCAATGTTCAGAGTTCTGTTCCTAGTTTTGAACTCTCTGTGGTTGTTTCCCGAGCTTGCCAGTGCTGGCATCACTAGGCATTACAAGTTCAATGTATTTTATTTTATTTTATTTTTTGGATTATATATAATTGAGATGATGGGTTGATATTGGTTTAAATATGTGTTGTCCTCACTTTCTATTGGAATATTTTATAGATCAAGTTGCAGAATGTAACAAGGTTGTGCCACACGAAGAACATTGTGAGTGTGAATGGGCAGTTTCCAGGACCTCGCATCATTGCTAGGGAAGGAGATCGAGTGGTGGTTAATGTGGTTAACCATGTCCCGAACAATGTCACTATCCATTGGTATGAAGGCCTATTAGTTTTCTCATAATCTTCTCTACCTCAATAAGTATTTTGTTAATATGGTAATGTATGGTTATTAAATCCATATATGCTAATTGTGATGGGCGATTTTACAAACAGGCATGGAGTTCGACAGCTTCGGAGTGGGTGGGCAGATGGGCCTGCATATGTAACTCAGTGCCCTATTCAAACAGGCCAGACCTATGTATACAATTTCACCATCACTGGCCAAAGGGGAACCCTGTTTTGGCATGCTCACATTTCATGGCTAAGATCCACTGTCTATGGACCCATCATCATCCTTCCAAAGAAAAATGTCCCTTACCCGTTTGTCAAACCCTACAAGGAAGTTCCCATCATATTTGGTACTCATCCATTTATCACTGTCTACTAGCAAGACTTCCAATCATTTTTATTTTATGATCTAAGAAAATTCATTATCCATTGTATGATATTCTATAGGAGAATGGTGGAATGCGGATCCAGAGGCAGTCATTACCCAGGCCCTGCAGAATGGAGGTGGCCCCAATGTCTCTGATGCCTATACCATCAACGGCCTCCCTGGCCCCTTGTACAACTGCTCAGCTCAAGGTACTTTACTCTACCACCCTGATCACTGTTGCTTACTAATATAGCTTACTCAAATATATACATGTACGTATTTCACTTCTTTCTGTATGGAAATTGTCCAGATACTTTCAAGCTAAAGGTAAAACCCGGGAAGACCTACCTCCTGAGATTGATCAATGCTGCACTCAATGATGAGCTCTTCTTCAGCATTGCCAACCACACCCTTACAGTGGTTGATGTGGATGCCATCTACGTCAAACCCTTTAAAACCGATACAATTTTGATCACTCCTGGCCAAACCACCAACCTCCTCCTCAAGGCCAAACCCCACTTCCCTAATGCCACCTTCCTCATGGCTGCTCGCCCTTATGCCACCGGCCGTGGAACCTTTGACAATTCCACTGTTGCCGGTCTCCTCCACTATGAACCACCACAAAAATCCTCTCCCTCTGCCTCCTCCTTTAAAAACCTTCCTGTCTTCAAACCAACACTCCCTCCTCTAAATGACACTTCTTTCGCGGCCAACTTCACCAGAAAACTCCGAAGCTTGGCAAACAGTCAGTTCCCTGCCAATGTACCGAAAAAGGTTGACAAAAGATTTTTCTTCACAGTTGGGCTAGGGACAAGCCCTTGCCCTCAGAACCAGACCTGTCAAGGTCCCAACAACAGTACCAAATTTTCAGCCTCGGTTAACAATGTCTCCTTTGTTGTACCCACCACAGCCATCCTCCAAGCACACTTTTTTCAGCAATCCAATGGCGTCTACACCACAGATTTTCCAGCCACTCCAATCTTTCCTTTCAATTATACAGGGACACCACCCAACAACACCATGGCGAGCAACGGAACTAAGGTGGTAGTGCTTCCATTTAACACGACTGTGGAGTTGGTGCTACAAGATACTAGTATTCTTGGAATTGAAAGCCACCCTTTACACCTTCATGGCTTCAATTTCTTTGTGGTTGGTCAGGGTTTTGGGAACTTTGACTCTAAGAAGGACCCTCCCAAATTCAATCTTGTAGACCCTGTTGAAAGGAACACAGTCGGTGTGCCGTCCGGCGGTTGGGTAGCTATTCGCTTCGTCGCTGACAACCCAGGTGTATGGTTCATGCATTGCCATCTGGAAGTCCACACAAGCTGGGGTTTGAAGATGGCTTGGATAGTAAAGGATGGCAAACTACCTAATCAGAAGCTGCCTCCGCCACCCTCTGACCTTCCCCAGTGTTGAGCTCCTCTTCCAAAATTCTTTTGATCCCAACCTGGCCTCAACTGATGCCTCCATTTTTCCCTTCTGTAATTTATTGATTCTGTTTTTATTGTTTTATCCCGAGTGTTCTTTTCTCCAACTTATAAAATTGAGAAGTTTTTGGTAATAAAATGTTGGTTACTATTAATAATTCAGATGACCAAGGAGATCACTCACCGCCTGCCTTCCCAAATCTACCACTTACCAAAGTAATTGCAACCAGTTAAGCTAATGTACTGCACACTGCCAACAAAAATTTCACAAGGTGCTTGCGCTGATTTAGTCAAAGCCCACACCAGAATTAGTATAATATATAATACTTTCGTCAAATTCAATTGATAGTGGACAGAGCGGAGAATTTTTGCTTGGACCCTTTTAAAGGAAAATATCTGCAAAAGCCGGTCATAGCCCTTTGTTTGATTGTAAAAGAAAATGACTTTGATTAATGTTAGGACACTTCGATTTATAACACAAAAGGCTGGTATTTTGCGGGTAATGGTCATACCTCTAAAGGTGAGAGGACAAAGACTTAATATTTAGGCTATTTTTCCCGAATTCTATGAGAAGATATTTATCACATGCTCTCCTTTGGTAAGATATTTTATAACAATAGAGTCTATAATTATTTAAGAAGATATTATCTTGATAAGCTTATCATTGCAACATTATGCAAGGGTGGGTATTCTCAACCCTACTATTAGCTAGTATCACTATCATTATGGTTTTGGGCACAAGATCTAATATTTCGAGCCCTCTTTGTTATCAAAATGTGCAAGGCACTTTAATATTTTTGAATTCTTTAATCCTTAGGCACCTTGATATTATGGAATTTTTTATTCTTTGAACTCATCTAAGAAGACTATAAGATGTAATTGTTCATAAAGAATGGTTCATTCCTAGAGAAAAACTATCCAAGTATTTCCAAGCAGGTTCAAGTTTAAATTTCTCTAATCCTACACCTATCATCTCATTTGCCTTCAAAGGCAAACAACCTTTCAGGGCAATCATCGCCCCAAGGATCTAGGTAGACTTAGGTCAAGAAATCCTTGACCCTTCCTCTTTTATTGCATTCACCTCTTAAGGCAAAGGATATTAAAGGGCAATCATAACCTAAAAGTCTAATCAAGACAAGAAATCTTTAACCGTACCCTTCTCACTTCTTTTACCTCCTTAAGCAGTAAGACCCTTGAGGGCCATCCTCATGTAAGGGTTCGAGCTTGTTCAAGTCAAAGAAATCTCTAACCTTAAGAGGAAAAGGGATTGTCAAGGGTATATGCAAGCTCAGATGCTCAAGTCGATAAATCTCTAACTCTATCCTTATTACTTTATGCACCTTCTAAGGCAACAAATCCTTACAGACAACCATCCCACAAGGGTTCATGCAAGCTCAAGTTCAAATTTTCCTAAAATCCTTATCATCCCATTCACCTCTTAAAACAAGGGACCCTCAAGGGCATTCATTACCTAAAGGTTCAAGCGGGCTCAAATCGAGAATATCTTGACCTAATCCTTTATGCCTCTTATGTCTCAAAGTAAATCAATGCATGCGGTGCTATAAACTTCCTAACCCATATATACATAAGAACGTTGGAGGTAAATGTTACAGCTAAGGATATTAATTAGTGGAAAAATTATCAAATTACCTACAACATCATTCCTCCATGATGGGCGTAAAGTGGAAGACTTAGATGTCAAGAATTGAATGCTCAGAATTCACCTCACTAATATTTTTAAGAATGATAACTGATGCAATAAGATGGTGAATTTGATACTTTTAAAAATAGTCACAATAATTTTTTTTTAGCATAAATTGATATTTTTATATAAGGTAACACCTTTACACTATGTTTGATTCTAAAAAAAAAATAAAATAAGGAAAACACTAAGGAAAGAAAATAAAGAAGGAAAAAGAAAAAAGAAAAATAATAAATTTAAAGTTAATAAATTATTTTTATATGTTTTTTTAAATTCATTTTATTTATTTTTTTTTCTATATAAACATCAAACAATTTAAATATATAGAATTTTTATTAATTTTAATTTTATATAGATTTTCATGTTTTCTATGTAAATCAAACATAATAATATCTATTAATTTTTTATTAATAATTTTTCTTAACATTTTCTTTCCTTTTTTTTCTTAATATTTTCTCAAAACCAAACATAATAGCTGTTTTACTAATACCTATGAGGACTAATATGAGTGATAATGAAAATTAATTTTTAAGATAGAGATCATTTAAGGCGAAAATTAACATTATTTAAGATGATAATCAATATATTTTATGATGGTCAAAATTATGACCAACATTTCTAAGTGTAGTGAATAATACTTCCTAAGATTTTTTTTTGAATTGAGATGACCCATACATGAAAGAAATATTTATGATCTACTACATTAACTAAATATTGACATAGAGTTAAAAGACTATTTATGAGAAAAGTGGAAATATTTGCTTTGCTGATGAACACTACCTCTCTTCTGAGTAATTTGAACAGGAGAAAAAGGATGTTTGACCTCACTTCAATTTGCTTCAACAACACTGAGAAGACAAATCCCAAGCTTCTATGTTTGTTTAATTAACCATTAACAAACACACTTGAAGCTACTTAACCACTAGAACTTGCATGCCAAGGAAACATTCGAATTTGATTTTTGGAGAAGCCACGGATTAATTCTATCTTAACCCCACCATTCCAAACCAAACTCTTTTTTTTTTATCTTCCCCCTCTTTTCCTTCCGGAACCAAACAACTGAGAGATTAAGTTTATACATATGGTTTTCCACGAAGATGGATTTAAAAATAAATCCATGCATGCAAGTATGTAGATACATAGACAGATTTTGTAGTTGTACCAACTGCATATCCCTTTTGAGGCACTCATGATCATCACCTTGTGCATTCTTTCTTCCTACTGTATGTATTGTTCAAACACAAATCTTACGCATATTTAATTACAAAGGCTTCCCCACATTATGATTGACAGGAGAATACTTGCAAGACCCTTCAAATAAAACTATATGTATGACTTGTGTGACATTTTAATTTCTTGGAAAATGATGTGTTTTCCAAACTGCTTGTTGTCCAGTTTCTTAAATGGGACATCAGTGTGTTAGAGGTGTGAATGAGTTACTTCCGTACTTGGAATCAGACCCATCAAACTGGAATTTCAACATCTCTGTCAATTCATATACCTAATCTTGCAATCCACTATTCTAATCTTCTTTGATACAAATTTTGTTTTAGTTATTCAATGAGAGTGATCATCCCCCAAGACAGCAACAAAGAGTAGGTTCCTATGATCCTATCAGATGTGTTACACTCAAGACCAAGAGATTGAGAATGTCCACAAGATCGTCACATCAATATTGCGTCCTGATAAGCTAAGGTGATACGGACATGTCTTATGGTGAAAACAACTGAAGGTCCAGTGGAATGAAATTCTTTCACCATAATTTCGGCATTTGATACCATGACATGAAAGCCTGGCTTCATCAGCCCCGCACACTGCTAGAAGTCTTTACGCAGTAAACTATTGTTGGTGACCCACCTAATTTCTATGAACCGAAGTTTTATTCATTGCCACTATTTATCAATAGAAGGGCACGTTTGAAATTCAGAAAAAATGGAGTATACCATTACCATATAAGAAAGGGTAAACGGGAATCGGAAGGTGGTCAATAAAATTCAGAAATATACTCTCTTTGAAAATACTCTAAAACAAAACTTGACCAACATCTGGTCGGATCGAGAATGTCATTGTAGGTGTTTGGTTCTCTCCCTTTTCCTTTAATTTTGTTGTTTTCTCTACATAATTTCATCACCTAATCAACCAAACAGGCCCTACCATTTCTATATAGGCCATGCCACAACCTTCCACGAGTCTCATCAAGGAGCCACTTGAGGGTTGTCTGGTACATTGTTGCTCAACCCAACCAAATAGAGAAGATTTTCAAGAGAAATGGGTGCCTCTCTTCTTTCATCAACAGCAATTTTCAGAGTCATGTTCATAGTTTTGAACACTCTGTGGCTCTTTCCTGAGCTTGCCAGTAGTGCTGGCGTTACTAGACATTACAAGTTCCATGTATATTTTTTCATATGGCTATCTATATATATTTGAGTTGATGGATTAATATTGCTTATAGTTTTGTCTAACTTTTTGTTGGAATATTTCATAGATCAAGCTGCAGAATGTGACAAGATTGTGCCACACGAAGAGCATTGTGAGTGTGAATGGGCAGTTTCCAGGACCTCCCATCATTGCTAGAGAAGGAGATCAAGTGGTGGTTAAGGTGATTAACCATGTGCAGAACAATGTCACCATCCATTGGTAATAAGGCCTATTAGCAATTTCTTCATTTTCTCTACTTCAATTAAGTGTCTTAATAATTAAGATTCGCTTTCAATGTATATATATGTAGCTAATTGTGATGGCTGATTGTGAAAACAGGCATGGAGTTCGACAGCTTCGAAGCGGGTGGGCTGATGGGCCTGCATATGTGACTCAGTGCCCTATTCAAACAGGCCAGACCTATGTATACAATTTCACCATCACTGGCCAAAGGGGAACCCTGTTTTGGCATGCTCACATTTCATGGCTAAGAGCCACTCTATATGGACCCATCATCATCCTACCAAAGAAAAATGTGCGTTACCCATTTGTCAAACCCTACAAGGAAGTTCCCATCATATTTGGTACTCATCCATTTATCACTGTCTACTAGCAAGACTTCCAATCATTTTTATTTTCTGATCCAAGTAAATTCACTATCCACTGTACGACATTTTATAGGAGAATGGTGGAATGCGGATCCTGAGGCAGTCATCACCCAGGCCCTGCAGAATGGAGGAGGCCCCAATGTCTCTGATGCCTACACCATCAACGGCCTCCCTGGCCCCTTGTACAACTGCTCAGCTCAAGGTACTTCACTCTTAACCACCATCATCCATGTATATATCTTACTAAAAGGCATTCTATGCATACGCATGTATTTAACATTGATTTTGTATTGCACATTCCAAGATACTTTCAAGCTAAAGGTGAAACCTGGAAGGACATACCTCCTGAGATTGATCAATGCTGCACTCAATGATGAGCTCTTCTTCAGCATTGCCAATCACACCCTTACAGTGGTTGATGTGGATGCTATTTATGTCAAACCCTTTAAAACTGATACAATTCTGATCACACCAGGCCAAACCACCAACCTCCTCCTCAAAGCCAAACCCCACTTCCCTAATGCCACCTTCCTTATGGCTGCTCGCCCTTATGCCACTGGCCGTGGAACCTTTGACAATTCCACTGTCACCGGTCTCCTCCACTATGAAACACCACCCAAATCCTCTCCCTCTGCCTCCTCATTTAAAAATCTTCCCCTCTTCAAACCAACACTCCCTCCTCTAAACGACACTTCCTTTGCAGCCAACTTCACTCGCAAACTCCGCAGTTTAGCAAATAGTCAGTTCCCTGCTAATGTACCTCAAAAGGTTGATAAGCGATTTTTCTTCACGGTTGGGCTGGGGACAAACCCTTGCCCCCAGAACCAGACTTGTCAAGGACCCAATAATAGCACCAAGTTTTCAGCTTCGGTTAACAACGTCTCCTTTGTTCTACCCACCACAGCCATCCTCCAAGCACACTTTTTTCAGCAATCCAATGGCGTCTACACCACTGATTTTCCAGCCACTCCAATCTTTCCTTTCAATTATACGGGGACACCACCCAACAACACCATGGTGAGCAATGGAAATAAGGTGGTGGTGCTTCCATTTAACACCAGTGTGGAGTTAGTGCTGGAAGATACTAGTATTCTTGGGATTGAAAGCCACCCCTTGCACCTTCATGGGTTCAACTTCTTTGTGGTTGGTCAAGGCTTTGGGAACTTCGATTCAAAGAAGGATCCTCCCAAATTCAATCTCGTAGACCCAGTTGAGAGGAACACGGTGGGCGTGCCTTCTGGAGGATGGGTGGCTATTCGCTTCCTTGCTGACAACCCAGGTTAGTACAACTTTACTCCTACACACTCTTCTACTATTCACAGAACAGAATTCATATTGACTAAACCAATTTAATTGTTGGTGACTGTGTGAATAGGTGTATGGTTCATGCACTGCCACTTCGAAGTTCACATGAGCTGGGGCTTGAAAATGGCTTGGATGGTAATGGATGGGAAACTGCCTAACCAGAAGCTGCCTCCTCCACCCTCTGATCTTCCCCAGTGTTGACCTCTCTTTCTTCCTAAACCCTTTTGACCTCATCTTGGCCTCAAATGATGCCACCATTTTTCCCCCATTTCTTTTTTCTTTTAACTTATTAACGATGTTTCAGATTGATTGTTTGTTTCCTAAATGTGTTTTTTCTACATATAATAATATTGGAGAAATTTTTGGTAATAAAGCAATTGTTATTCATTTGTTTCATTTGCTTTTCTTTTAGCCCAAAAATGCATTCAGCGTCACAAAAATTAACCAACCACTAATATATAACCCACAAAAAAAAAAAAAAAAGAAGTTAAAAGTTAAAAACATTCAAAAATATAAAAAAAAAATGTAAATGAAAATAGCCTATTAGAAATCAAAGAAGTCAAGCCCAAATCATGAGTACATGTATAAGCCATGTGTTAGCCCACTAGCGGAGCCAAGTAAGGTTCGGGGGCGGCGGTGGGTGGGTGAGGGCGGGTGGGAGGAGAGGGGTGTGTGTGGGCATGTCCCCACCCTCAATTTTCCAAAAAAAATCCCTTTTATGTTAAAAATTTTTAGGAAAATAAAAAACCAAAGTGGAAAATTTGCCCCCGAATATAGATTTAATTTTAAATTTTTAAAAAATAAAAAATAATGGCTAAATATTATTACCAAAAAATAATTTTTATTAATTACTAATAAAATATTAAGATTGAACTAAAATTAAAAAATAAATCAAATCTCATTTAATATTGGTACTTTTTTTGTATTCAATCTTTTTTTATACTTATTTTTTGCGATTTCGTTTTATTGAGCTTTACTAAATCATAAAAAATAATACCTATAAGCTATTATTGTTTTAGTGATAATTTAATATATGAAACTATCTTATATTTAAGTAAAAGACTTCACTTTCAACTATCTTATATTTAGTTATTTGAAAAAGAAAAAAAAATAAGGTATTTATTTAATATTTATGAAAATCTTAATGTCCACTTTTAAAAGTACACAGAAAAAGATTAGGCATTTGAATGTAAATACAAAAATTGAGACTAAGATATAAATAAATTAAATCAACTTGTAAGACTGTGAGACCTTAAAATGCACACCTTTACCATTCAAAAACTATCAAAATTTATAATGAAAATGATTGAATTCTTTAAAATAATTTCAAGGGTTTTTGCTACAAATGTTCTTAATAATTTTTGTATATAAAATCTAAAACTTTTTTTAAATACTCTTAGTACTATGGTTGTTTAATTTGATACATGTTCATAATTAGTATTTAAAATTATTTTATTTTTTAACAATAATAATAATTACCATTAATCACCTTAAATATAATACAACATTTTTCTCCTTGTCCCCACCTAGCAAGAGTTGTAGCAACAACAAGAGGAATGCAAAAGTGGGGTTGCATAGAAAGCATGCAACAGGTTGCCTAGAGACGTTATAGTAGAGTGGTGAGCTATAAGCGCAATGTAATGGCATATTGCCAAGAGAACTTGGATGAGGCATGGTGCCACAACCTGAGTAAGAGTCCGAGTAGAACGAGGATTGTGTAATCGGAGTGGGTGACACTACTATTAAAAGTAATTTTTTGAGAAGTGCTTTCTTCCCAAACAGGCCTTCAAAGGCCAAGGGCAGAGACAGTTTTTCTAGGTGGTACATGACCAGAGGAAGAAAGTGTCCAAACGGGACTGTTTCAAAAACAAAATCAACTAGATTAGCAAAAGTGAAAGTAATTCACAATATCTATGTTATAACAAACAGGTGATGAGAATATCCTGAAAATCATTCCTTCTGTTTTTCCATGTCTGTATTCACAAAGTGATTCGTGGGGAAATCATCATGATATGATTCTGCATATCAAAGGGGAAAACACATTTTGATTCTGCATATCAACACATCTAGGAGAATCTATTTCCTTACAGGAATGCATACCCAAAAGAAAAAGGTTTTCACATCCATAATAAAATACATCAGTAGATGCAATTTCAAGGATACAATTATGTTGGGTGATTGATGAATCCAGTATTCTGTCATTTCTCTGAAATACAAGTTAAAAGAGGAGTGCACCAGTCCAGACAGCTTGTAATTTGTCATATAGACCATTCATTTTGATCCATGGATGTATTTTGTATATATAGGTATATTAATTAGGTACATTGATGTATGGGATTGTTAAAGCAATCAAACCATGTAAGAAGCATCCATTCCACCTTGTCCATTTTCTTGCCAACCGGGTGCTGCTCTAAATTTACACACAGGACATGTTCCCTGTTGCCTTAGCCATGGGTCAATGCAGTTTGCATGGAACTGCAAAATAAAGATCACATAAAATGGCATTACACCAAAGTATTATGCTGACACAAATGAAAGGCTGAACAAGATAACCAACTTGTCAAATTAAATTTGATTCCCTCAATTTAAATACCATCTTCGGATTATATTTTGTTTAGGTGGTTTTGTTCCAAATGCCAATGATTTAATTATAAAAAAAAAGTAAAAATTTAAAAATAAAAAAAAATAAAAAAAAAAGAGAGAGAGAGAGAATAGGGTACCAATACTAATAGGTTTGATGGAAAAAGTAGGTACCAATGCTGTATGGTTTGGTGCAAATTGGAGACAAATATGCACACTTGTATGCATGATTAGAGGTTCATGTTTTACTTGAGCTATTCCTCAAGTAATTGAAACTCTCAGATCAGATTTGGGATATTATAGGCTCATAGGACAGGCCTTAATCGGTTGGATGAGGTTATTTGTGATTATAAATGTGGGATGATGCAATCAATTTTGAAGAACTATATAAAATGTGAGGAATGATAATTGTACACAGTTCACAGTCCAGAAAAATACTTTCGCAATGGCTTAACATACCATCTTTTAAATTGCAGTTTTATTAGGAGGAAAGAAAAATAAATAAGTGAACAATTTTATCAGGCTCTATATGGAAAAGCAGTCAGATTTTGTGGAACTAAAAGAGAAAACTTAAGTTGAGAGTGGTTAAGAACTAAGAATCAAAGCAAGAAGAAAATAACCTGATGCAAACATGGTAAGCTACGGATTAATTCTCCCACATTAACTTGCTCCAAGCAAACACTGCAAGTCAATTCGTCATCTGGGGCCTTTGTGCTCGCAACCGCGTTGTTAATGTCTTGTTTCTTCTGCTTTAAGAGAGTGGTGAAATTGATGACACTTTTTTAACAGTGAAAATGTAAATTCAAAAGCAAAAGAAAATAATAGATTCAAAGGTGAAAAAATTGCAGATCATATCTGTAATATTAAGAATACAAGGTCAGTGAACTGAGAGAAAAATGATCCGCATGCCCTTATGTTGCATGAACAATTTTGAGTGACATACCAATACTGAACACCTGTTAGACTCAAAATATTGCATGACTTTGCCAATGTTACTCCTAACTTTACTTTCCTTTTATCCAAGCCGATACCATTAACCATGACCTGGCCATCAAGGCTGAGTTATATCTATACTATTATTTTCTTGGCAAATAATGACATCATTAATCCCATGAGACTTTTACCCACTCATGAAGCAATTTCATAAGATGAATTACTAGTTAAACACTTCGAAGCTGCTGATTTCAATCCTCTGCTGTTTCTGGATTCCAAGAATCATAACCATACCAATACAACAAAGCACAATTTTAAGGAACCCTGGCTTTAGAAAGCAATTACAGATAAATATAAAGCCTATAGAAAAGCTGGCTAAACCTTTAACATCGAGGACTACCCTGTTATTCTCCTTAGATATTTAGTGAACACCAATCCACCTTGCTAAGTGATGTTCCTTAACTACCATCTGACTCGAGGTTTAGCAAGGACAGGAAGGCCCATTTTTGTCCTAGGCTGACATCATCATCTTTGTTTTTGTCTTAGTAAGTCATTTTTGTTGAACATGATTCCATCCTGCAAGAAAGTTCCCTTTGAACCATCCTGGGTCTGACCATCTTGCCAACTGGTTCGTGGTTTGTGTAGAAGAAAGTCACACCCTCAAATTCTGAATCTCCCATTGTATAAGAATAAAATCACTCTTAAAGACGTGAACCACAAAGGAAGGAACTAAATAGAGATTAATTCAAGTTAGTCAAGGCTATTTGTCTAATCATTTTCCTTCCAAGCTTCTGCTGTGTCCATGCTCCATTCTTACGAGTTGCAAAGCTCCTAATGGCAGAAGCTTTGCCTCAATATAACAACACAAATTAGTTAACACAACTCTACAACTCTGTACAGTGCAGGAGAACCTGTCCTGGTTCTAATATTGAGAATCAGAAAATCACCCTCTGTCTAATTATTGATTAGACAGCATAAGCAGGAGTATGATATGCATAATTCTTCCCATGTAGTTGTCAAATTCTCTTAAAATTAGAAGAGTCCACCAAGTTTACTCTTTTTCTATACTCAATACTCCAATAATAGTCTAACAATCATCTCAATAACCAACTGAATTTCAAATTGGGGGTTACTGAGAGGCATGTGCTGCATATGGCTCCTTAGCATTTTTGCATGAAGTGACTGCTCTTAAGATTCAAATCTTCGAGTTTATGCTTGGCACCCAGAGATGTTTACCAATGCCTCCTAGAGGCCAGAACAATTCACTGCCTTGACAATAAGAAAAGGCAATTATTTTCATATACACATAGGATGGCATATCTGCATACCAAAAACCCAAACCTCAGATGACATATCTAACAAAGGTTTTATAGGAGAATCTAATATAAAAATGGCAGACTATGCATAGAATGATTTGAATTCTGGCTATGTAATGTTTGTACAGAGGTGTAACAGTTTTGCACAGTGCTGCAATCGAAACTGCTCCAGCTACTGAATCCTACTTCAAACAGCAATTTTAGCCCTGGATCTCTCCACTACAAAGTCTTCATATTGCAGTTTTTCTTTTTTTCTTTTTTGAACTCTTTAAAGAAATTAAATGGTTTCCAGTTGCCATTGGCATGGTGAAGCCATCTGATGCTCAGTGTCGGGATGAAGGCAACACATGGAACAAATATGGAGGGGCCTCTACCAAAATGGGTGACCACACCAGACCCTCAACTTCTCATAGAACTCCATGTCATGCTAAGAAATTAATCACATTCAGAGCAGATCAAATACCATGGCCAATTGAACAAGAATAAGCAAATAAAAATAATTATACCTCTAAGCAATACCTATCAAAAAATAAAATAGAATAATATAATTGAATAAACCAATCAAATCATGAATACAAGAAACCAAGAAAAGCTTGGGCATCTGCGTGTGTGAAAGAATGATAGAGAGAGAGAGAGAGAGAGAGAGAGAGATGGGAAGGGAAGAGAGACAATAAGTAGCTTTACTAGAACATAATTTGGATATTCACTTTTGTTTAAAGGGCTGAAAGGGTGATTCATACCTCAGCTGAGGCCGAAGATGAGCCCTGTTGCATTGATGAGCCACCACTGTTAACAGAACATATTTTAGTCAAACCATAAAGATCCATAGATTATCAAGGATTTCAACAGTATATACATGGCCAATCAAGAATTTCAGCATTCAGCAGAAGCTTATAACATTCATTCCCAGACCTAATCATAGGACAAATATGATCAAATTAAACTTTAAATTACTGTGGAAAAAAAAAATTGTATCCCAATAAGAAATCTAAAAATTTATGGAAAACCTGCCTAGGGTTTCCATAGTTGCAGTGCCTTTCTTCTTTGTCACAAAGGCTTTACTCTGACCCCAATGTAAAACAATCTGTGTTTGACCAATATAAAAACAGATCCAGGAAAAAAATTGACAGATGTTATACTTGAACCAAGCATTGGATGGCTAAGCTCTCTCTCCCTCCCCCTGCACTCCCTTCCTCTCTCCCTCTATCTCTCTCTGGCCATGACTATGATCTGACTGAAAAGAAGTGGCATGTGTGATTTATGTTAGTGAAGAATCTCTCTCTGGGTCATAAACATTATCTAACTGAAGGGGAGTTAGGACCTTCCGAATTATAGCACGCTTTAACCACTATGACCATTTCATCAAGGTGGAATTAATTAATGGATAAGAATGGAATAAAAAAATTTTCTTTTATGGGTAAATAGAAAATATATGAAAGTGCCAAAAAAGAGGTGAACCTTAGTATATGGGGTTCAGGAAGTATAGGATGAATGCCCAAGCATGGCTAAAGAAGAAAAGGAGAAGACGGGACAAAGCCAGCCAGAAGACTTCAACAAATGCCACCTGACCAATAAACTAAAACAACGACAAACCCCTTTCTCAGGAGAACACCTCAACCTAAAGTATCATGATTTAAGTAATGTATACTTCAACTTCAAATGTAGAAGCTCTGTCCCTTTAAAGATCTCCCAATTTCTTTCCTTTCAGATGCACCAACAAAACAGGCAGTGGAGTAGTACTCTAGGCCTGCAAAAGTACCATGCCAAGCCAAAAGGGAGCCCCTGAAGAAATATGACTAAACCCAACACACACAAGACAAGCAAACAAAAAATAAAAAAACATATAGAGAATGAGGAGAGAGAATAGGACCCAAAGGTTTTATGCCACTGCACAATTGTTTAAAATGTGACTCCCAAACTCTTCTTCCTTTCTGTATAAGCAACACCAGCTTGCCATGGTAAAACCCATGACTATCAGTTGGTCAGTGGAGATTATTTTTTTCCCAATACCTATACGAAGAAACTAACTATGAACAGTAGGAGAACAGTAGTCAGAGTTGGAAGAGAGCACCATGTAAAGGGAAGTAACCAAGAAATAACCTTATTTGAGAACCTCCAAACTAAAACATTCTCCCTTTCTACTCTGATAAGGGATGTGCCTTAGCTCAGTCTTGAGGACGGGATAATAGGGGTTCAGTGTAGCACCGGATGTGTCAGAGTAGTCCCTATAGATGGACAAGCCATTAGTCCAATCAAGGAAGCCTGTCACTATAGAGCTTTGTTTCCCAATTGGGACTGTTAATAATAGCATCTAGCCAAACAGCTGCAGAAGAAAGAACGACAAGCAAAGAGCGGCAGGGAATAGGCCTAAATTACTTTGTTATTCGCCGAGAGCAGCTTCCAAACCTCAAATCACTCTCCAAACTCCATTACCCACATTCCAGTTGGATGAATGGTAGCAATACAGAAAACACTCTTCATCCAAGCCATTAAGCAGGAAGCAATTTAAGTAGGCAGCCATTTCTGAGGTTAAGCGAACCAAGCCCACTCACTCAGGCAAGTAAGCGAACCAAGGTTTAAGACAGTTCAGGAGTCAATCAAGGGAGGAAATTTTCTGACATGTGATAAATACAGTTAAAAAATTCCACATCTCTGTCAATTCCCAATCATGGAACTTCTAAGGAATCTTAGCTTCCAATACTGATGGAAACAAGTGGCAGCCACCTTAAAAAGTTTATCAGAGGCGCAAAGGAGTGGGCTCCAAGGCCCAAACTTTAATTTAGCACTCTCTGGATGATAATGGGCTTAGTTGGGATCTTATATGAGTCAACATGGGTTCAGCCTAGAAAGTACTTTCCAGAAATTAAGTTACGGGCCTAGTCAATGATTATAAGTTACCATTTTCAGTCGTTATTATTGTCATTTTCCAATAGTATTTACTGTGGTCAGTAATCAGTCCAAGTTTGTTATTTTCAAGTTACATTATTATTATGTGTCTAGTTCCAAGGAGTCAAAAATCCCTAGAAAAGTCTTATATAGTAGTTGATTAGTCTTTTGAGAGGAACCAATGAATGAATGAATTTCCAACAACCACAATTTTCTTTGTGTGATACAAAGAGCACTTGGGTCTCAAGCCTAAAGGTTCTTTTAATATATCATCGGAATTTATCTATCGAAAAAAGGAAACCAAAAGGTTTCTCGGAGTGATTCCTAGGGTCTTTTCAATTATACTCTCCTTGCATTTTACTTTCTATACTGCATCAAATACCCAACCTCACTCTCCAAAAAAAACAAATAAATTACAGAAAATGGCATGTATGTCAGCTGCCATAGTAACAACAAATCAAGCAAAGTCCACCACACCATACATCAAGCCAAAAGCTGGTCTTTTGGCCATTCTCCATAAAATTGCTTCTCAAAACTTGAACACATCCCAACCTTTTCTAATTGCTTTCAAACGAGCCCTCCCCAATGAACCACCAAAATGATTGTTTGCATTAACACAAATACTTTGCCATGAATGCTATTATTATCATGACAGAAAGTTGGATCAATATGAAACAGATCTTAGAAAGGAGATTTGACAAAATCAAGCAAAATACTGGTCTTTGATCAGAAGCAAATGGGGAAAAGGCCCTAATATCAAAATGAATTTAAATAATAGTGAATAATGACACTAAAGAAATTAATACGGAAATTTTAGAAAGAGTAAAGACCAAAGGTATTATCCAAATGATTGTAGAAAATAATATTTAATGACATTCAAAGTTGAAGACCACTAAAACACAAACCCAAAAGAGTGATCATTTTGACAAATGGCATTAAGGAATGATGCTGTAATTTGTCAAGAATTCTTCCTACATAGGTGTAAACTATATACTTCATGTGTGATTGGATTGATACCCTTTCACAGCATCTTTCAAAAAATGTTACCTGCCTATCACTTATCAAATACATAATAATAACTTTGTGAACATTAAAAAATGTGCAAATTACCCAAGGGGATCTGTTCAAAGAAAAGGTAACACAAACCAAGTTAGGTCATTCTGTCTAAAAACAACATAAACAGAAGCAGCCCTAAAGCAGATAGACATCATATGCTAACAGATAAAACCCGGTAACTCACCCTTGAGTGCCAGCAACCTTGTACTTGTGCACAGGAAGAGCATTTATCTCTTCCTCACTCATTGAAGGAGTTGTAGGTACATTCTCAGAATCCAGTGCTCTCAAAGTTTCATAATCTGCAAATAATATTTTTTTTTTGATAAGTAAAGTTTCATAATCTGCAAATAGTATATCTCTATGAATAACTTCAATTTTCAAATAATACAACTCCCCCCTTCCTTTCTTCCCCTAAAAGGGGAAAAAAGTACTAAATAAAAGCTCACGTTTCCAAATTTATTACCACAATTTATTGAATCCCAAGCATTGGAACTGGCAAGACATATATGCAATTTAAGTACTATCTATTATAACTTTTAATATATATATATATATATATATATATATATATATATATATATATATATATATATATATATATATATATATACATATACATATATATATATCCATGTGTGTGAGAGAGAGAGAGGTACTGTACTATAACTTAACATACCTAGGTCATCAAATTCCCTGTCAAGAAGTGCAAGTTGGAGCCTAAGGCCTTGTAAACGCCCTCTTGTTGCAAGTGCTATGGATGGTGGCATATGCAACCGCAATTCTGTGTGACCAAGAAGACCACTGGCTGCTGCAGCATGAGCTTGTGCCTGAGCTTGAAGTTGCTGACAAGTTGCATACATCCTGAGGGTTGTGGCCATCAGAAAGATGCCAAGAACCAGCCAGATCTACAAACATTGGTTAAGAAGGCCCTTTAAATGGCATGTGCAACAATTTAAGCTGAAGCATGGCTAAGCACAGGGTAGATACTCCCCAAGCACAAACTCAATGAAAGAAAATACCAGAAAGTTAGGTGACATCTGGTGTGAGTTTAGTATCATGAACAGCAAAAGAACTGTTGAATCAGACAAGTAAATGTGGATTAGAATGCATTTTGTTAGAAACTCAAACCACTTGTAAAAATTAAAAATAAATAAAAGGAGAGAGAACATAAAAAAGATATAACTTTAAAAATTAAATATTAAAAAGACCTGTGACCAGAAAAGCAAGCGAGTTGGTATTAACAGGGCGAGCTGCATGAACACGCTGATGGACAACAGAATCAATTTAGAACAGAGTACTGTTAGATTATCTTACAAACCATACATCTGTGATGTAATTTCCAAAGCCTAGGATACATAGTACACCAAGTCAAATTTGTGAAGTACAAGTAACATACCACTGCACGCCTCTCAGGAATAAATCCTGGAAATCCACTTTCTATGTCTGTTCGACTCCCTCGAAAAACAAAACTCATGGTTGCAGAAGTTTATGGGTAGTTGACTAGAATTTAAAGAAAAAATTCAATGATTTGCTGGATGTCCCAATGAAATAGAACAGGCCTAAAATTAACCTTCAATAATCTGCAAAATTTAAAAATAAAAGGAAGGAACAATTATTCAACAAGCAAGCAAAGCTTAATGAAATTCAAGGCCTGCTACAACTGCTTAATGTTGAAATCAAATATAAAAATAACAATGACACTCAATTTGATAAGCTAAAATTAACTGCTTTTCACAACTTTGTTCTAGTGATGGAGAAGGGGCAGTGGCAATTGCAAATCTTTCCTTTCTCGACTTCGAAGATTGTTTGGGTTGTGCTTCTCAGAAGCGTGTGGTCTCTTATTTTATTTTTTTCCTTCTCCTTTTTGGCCTTTGCATCCCTTATACACCTCCTATGTACTAGGGTTATGCCCCAGTGTTTCCAATTAATAAATATCTATTTTTCCAATTAAACTAGTAAGAAAAATTAACCCAGAAGAGACCCTAGCTTGCATGACCAGCACAAAAGGAGCACAAAATATTCTGAAATGATGATTAAAAAAAACCCAAAAAAAAAAAATAATCTTTCAAAGCAACTACTTAACCTAATAAGAGGCTTCATAAATGCAAATGAGAAACTCAAACAAATATTGCAGACCAAGATACCCACAAAAAGAACCCAACCATCAGCCCCTATTATCAACCTTCACTTCTTTTTCCTCTCATTTTTCCAAATAAAAATTGCTTACAACTATGGCAACTGAATAGTCAATTAAAATCACTTACCATTTGTCAAGGAAAATTTGTTTCAGCAAAAAATGCCCAATTTAATTTAGATTGCTTTTAGTTTGAAAAACATTTTCTAGTTTTCATTTTCTAACCTATTTTTTATTTTCTAGAAAATATAATTAATTAAGAAAAGTGAAAACTGTTTTTAGAAAATGAAATATGTAAAATCTTGTTTGGTTTCAGTTTTCACTAGAGTAAAAAATGATGAAAAAAAATGTAATTAAAACTTTATCTAATAAAATTGCCATGATATGAGTTATATTATTAAAAGGTAATATATATATACACACACATAAACATTATATGTAACATTACTATTATATTGTATTTTTTTGTTATTCTTTTTTATTTTTTACTATATTTTTTATTTTAAAATAGTTTAGTAAAATATTCTAATATACTTATAATTAATCAAAGAAATTATTTTAGTATAAAAATATATCCACTTATAATAATTCTTAATCTAATAAATAAAACATAATATTTATACCATAAATTTCAAAGAATATTTTATTTCAAATATCTATGAGATAATGTTTTATTCATACTAATATTTATTTCATATTTTTAATATTTATATTCCTTTTATATCGTTGGTCTGATAAGGTCTTTTACGTGTTTCAATTCCCTTTTTCTTTTTCAACTTTTTTGAAAACAATTTTCACTTTTCTTAAGAAAATTTTGAAAACAACATTTTCACTTTTTCCATTTTCTAAGCTCCATTTGCTAGAAAATGAAAATAGAAAAATATCATCCAACCATGTTTTCAAACTTGATTTCTGTTTTTTTTTTTAATAAAAAAAATAAAACAATCCAAATAAATAAGGCTCAGTTTTTCCTCAAAGATTAAGAAAAAGGAATAAGAACCTAGGAATTTATTATTAATCACTCTCGGTTTTGTAGGAGTCCCAATATGTCTTACTAAAAACTTTGAAAATTAAATAGCCTCAGCCCAAGCCTCTGCTATCACATATTTACAGAGAAACAAATTTGGAGTGTCAAACACATCTAAACTCATATCCATGTCATGTAATGTCAACAAATGTACACATCCCCATACCCCTGCTACAGTTATGCCAAACACATCCCAGATCCATGTCACATTATGTCTCTCACATTCCATACCAGTACCACCACCATAGCTCATCGGAAAATCTGAGGCACCTACCCACCCTCCCAGTCCCACTTGTAAGCTCCCTTCTTAATGAATGTCCTTATTTTCTCTCCAACCCCACTCCCCCCAAACCAGTGTAACAAAGACAAATAGAAGAGGAACTGTATCTGTGTCCATGCACAAATAGGAAGAACCGGATTAAAAGGTGAAAGCGAGCTCGACAATGTTCTTTGTCTTTTATTCTGGTGGGGATGATGAGAGTGGCAGTCGGGTGGGCATCAGGAGAATCATATGATTTACTTAGAAAAAGACTGCTTTTGTGGAGAATTCAATGTTTTAAAAGGATTCATATGCGACATTTCACAATGTGGAGCTTTCTTAAAATAAAATAAATCAAAATGAAGGGGGTTTGATAAAAAATGCAATCAAGTGAAGACGAAGAAAAGATGCATTTGAGTGAAGGAGTTCAAACCCTCTCTCTCACATGGACTGATGCAAGTAAAACACATGCATGTAGTTGCACTAATTTCTGACACCCACTCTCATTCCATCACAATTGCATCAGAAAAAGACATAGCACAAATCTAGTCTATTCCAGTAGGCAGATCGACAATGCAAAAGATCAGCCAAATTATTTCTTTCAGCATGTCACTACTATGACATGTGCTAGTGTTTCTCCTTTTAGATGATTGAAATTGACTCATTGTACTTCTGCATCAGTGCACCTTATTTGTGGAGTCATCTTCCTTTCATAATGATCACAAATTAGCATAGAGTAGAAGTTCTTATTTTAGATAATCTCATCAATGTCTGATTTTTTTAAACATAGATGCGTTCAATTTTTCTCTGATAAGGGGAAAAAATGCAAACAAACAAACAACTTTGGTTTACCTCCAAGAACCACACAAAGATTTCGCCAAAAAAACCCTAAATCCCAAAATCATATTCCTGCCTTAATTGCATAAAATGAACATACATTTCTTTATTTTCCGGAATAAAAAACTAAGAACAAATGTCACAATTTCTCGACCTTGAATAAGCAAACCCTAATGCTCGTTTGGCTGCTAAAGAAATCCTTGGAATAGAAAAGAAAACAAACCTAGAGATCTTACAAAAAGGCATACCAACAACAATATGTTATGAATGTCAAGATTTTCGCTCTGTTTTCCCACGGTTTCTCCGAAACCAAACGGAATCGTAAAGCAACCAAAAGGCAGAGAAATTCAGAAGCGAGAGGGAGGAATGGAGACTTACAGAATCAGATCGAACCAATAGATCAAACACTTGAATGTTGAATTGATCACTGTGGACGTTCCGAGTTGACACGGACGAGTTAGCGTCGAGTTTCTTCTTTCTCCTCCCCCGGATTGAAGCCGAACGCGATCTCCGTAAGGTTGTCGGAGTTGTGTTGGTGGTAGTTTCACTCGTATCTCTCACGACGACGTCGTTTTAAGAATGCCTAGTTGCCTTGCCACTAAATTTTATTATTTTAAATGAAATCTATCTACTAATTCAATGGGCAATATGTTGAGATGATGTCTATCCTGTTTTGATTCATTAAATTCATCATATGAAATCTAAAGTCTAAACTAAAATAATGCTAGGTAGCACTACATTCCTGTCTTTCTCAACAAGGGTTGTATATTTTATAGTTGACAATTGCTTTTGAAAAAGAAAACCAAAATTAAAAATTATATTAAAATATTAGTGTGATTATGATATAAAACCTCAATATGAGTTTGATAAAATAATTTTTCTTAAAATAAAAAAAGATTTAATATTTAGTATAAAAACCACTTATGTCTTTTAATTTTGTAATTTTGTTCAAATTATATATGTTACTTATTGGATTGTGAAGTCTAAATCAGTTTTATTGCACTTTGCTTGAGATGATGGGGTCAAACTGTTTGATTCACTCAACTCCCACGAGCTTGTTGGGTAGGTTGCAAGGCTGAAGGGGGCAGTGTCTCTTGGATATTCTTTTTTTATTTAATAATTGATGAGTGTGACCGAAATTGAGAATAATTTTTCAAAAGTTTTACTATTATAACTCTTTTTATCGTGTTTTTTTATTAGTGGATTGTTGAATTCTGATGTACTTCATGAATGTAGGATTACATTGACTGTCGAACCATGTTAAAATTTTTGTCTTTTTTTTTTTTTCATGTGTATGCGTGGTTTGATTAACATTACCCGAGTCATTGACATAACTCGTGCTTGAAATAAGACATTGAATATTTCAAAATTTAATTAAAAAAACAATGTGACTATAATATCGAAATATACTTTTTCAGTATTTACGGAAAAGACGTTACTAGATAATATGATGAATATGTTTTTAGATTTTATTGTTTATATCACAATCTCATTTGTTTGTACCATTGTATTTAAGTTAATTCATTTTTAATCCGTTAATAACATCCTCAACATCCTAAATCTCACTATATATGCTAAATGGTTCAAAATCTTTATTTTGTAGGCACCATAGCATTTTCCTTGAAAACATCACTATATTTAATTATAATTTTTTAATAAAAAAAGAAAGAAAATTTCCCTGATTTTAATGAAATAAGGTTCACAAAAATCCATATATATATAGATGGATTTAAATAAAAGTAATTTTATAGATTTTAAATAAATAAAATTAACAAGCAAATAAATAAATATTTTATAAAATATATTTAATAACCATAGTTATCAATTTCTTAGTTTTGGTTCATTCACTGAATTAAATTTAACATTTTCAAAATTTCAATCGTTTATATGATTTTTTTTTGTTTTTTATAACTTTGTTTTAATAAATCAAAAGATTTGCGAATTTATATTTGATATTTTATTAAATATTTTTTTTAATGATGGTTTATATTGATTTTGGTATAGTTAAATATTTTGGATTTTGATATTTAATTAAATAACATAATTCATAATGATGCCTAATTATTAAAATTATTGATAATTCTCAATTAAAAAACTTCATCCCCATCAACCAATTTATACTAGTTCTTTAAAAAATTTAGTTGAATGTTATGTTTGGTTTTGGAAAAAAAAATTTAAAAATGTAAAAAAAAAAAATATATATATATATATAAAATATATTCAAAATTAATAAACTATTTTTATACGTTATTTTAAACTGCATATAAACATTTTTTATAGAATAATTAAATATAAGAAATTTATTTTTCTTAATTTTATTTTGATTCCTTAGTATTTTAATGGGAGTCAAACATGACATAAGTGGTTGTGTTGAATAATTTGATACATAATATATTGATATTTATTTTAAAATTTCGGTACTATAAACTATTTATTTATTGAATATTTTTTATAATATTCCCACTTGGCCCCCACGGCAATTTCTGACTTCCCCCCTCGAGCTGAGCTATGCCAGTCTAAGGAATTGAATGGATAGCCCAAATAGTGCCAAATTTCAATTATTCGCACCTCACAGGGGACTCATTTTCTAGGACACCACCTAAAATCTTTATTCAGTGCTTTCACGTTCACCTGTCTCTTCTACGGTTCTACCTCCCTCGCTCTCAAGTGTTGTTCCCAGCAATGTACAAGTCAACAAAATCAGAAAAAAATAAAAATAATAATAATAATAATAATAAATAAATAAATAAATAAAAGTATCAGAATTGGCCGGCCCATGAATCAGATTGGGCAAAAGCAAAATCATCCTCTGTCTTCCACCTAATCAAAACCCGAAAAACCAAATCGTCGGGTTATGGCCAGCTGTTTCCTGATCTATGGACAGGAAACCTTTATAGAGAAACGTAAATGATGACACGATGGCCAGTTTCAGAAACTTTGCGAGTTTAGTTTTTTCATGAACTGGGTTTTTTACTTTGTTCTGCCAACCACCAGCTCAGCAGCTGCGCTCCCCAAATTACCAAATTTTAAGAGCTCGGACAAAAACGGATGCAACTTGCCATTGGTAAACTGACAGAGATGTGGGTTTTGGCATTTGGTTGGATAAAATACAAGAAAATTTGCATTACAGTTGGCTATGGCTGAAACTAGGAGATGATCCCAAAAATGCTAATAAATGTGGGCGAGGGGGGGCCCGTGAGGGTGTGGCTGCGAAATGTGAGAACAAAGATTTGGTTCACCTGCTCTCTCAAATGGTATGATTCTCCAATTGAAAATTCCAATCAAGACAGACGAAATAGTATCCTTTTCTCATTAATGCACCCTATACACGTGCTTTGCCAGGGGCGACCCACTCCATGGGTCCCACCTTCGATTCAATTATTCATCATATGTTGTACATGGTGTGGGAATGGGCGATCCCACGGTCTGTATTGAATCGAAATTCAAACGTAAGTCCGGTGGGACACTGTACGGCGGCACTGGAAAGTGCCAGCCTGGTGGTCAGCACTACGAGCGGAGGTCAAACTTTTTTTTTTTATTCCATGAGATGAAGCTCGATGACCCACTAATGGACCACCGTCGAACCACCATGGAACACGCCCCACCAGATCGAGCCGCCAGAAGCCAAATACGGTGGATCCCACCACTCAACTGCCTTGCAAAATAAATCAAGATTTTCCCATCTGGCATCAACTATAACATGCGTTAAGACGATACGATACCCCAGTAGTTGACCAAATGCAAGTCAAAACAAGTGGAAATAAAAACCAAAAATTTAAATGAAAAACCAAAAACTTCCTTTTTGCACCAGGTGGCAAAAAAAAAAAAAAAAAAAAAAATTGACCCATAAAAAAATCACATGATCAAAGGATATAAAATGTGAAAAGACCAATATACTTTTCAAAACTATTTTCTACCGTAATGTTTTGATCTTAATTTTTTTTTAATAACTATTCTAAAAATTTATTATTTTAAAAAAACTAATTTTTTTTAAATATATCGTTTAAAAAAAATAAATTTAATATATTTTCAATTATTTTTTATATAAATGTTTAATTTTTAAATAATAATAATTTATTTTTATTTATTTGAAAAATTATGTATTTTTTTTTAAATCACTAAATTTGATTGAAATTGCTAAAGAAATAAAATTTAAATTAATGCTTTTCTACTTTTTATTTTTTTCATAGTCATGTCATTTTTGAAAAGATAAAAACTTCACATCATTTTCACATATCTTGAATTTAAATAGTGAATTTATACAAATGAAAACTTAATTTTTGAATGCAACTAATCCAAAACACAATTTTTCCAAACTTCATTATGATCTTGGTATGTACACCTTTGGCAGCTCATCGGGCAATACTGTCGAATCATGGGCCATATTCTTCTTGGCACTGGCCCATGATCCATGACCTAAAACATCATATTAGGCCATGTACACATAGCAACAACTTCAAACACCTAGACACCTACTCCTAGTCGTTGACCAGCTAGATCGCACCTAACCTCTGCAAATCCAACCCTTGATTTTGCCAGATCGAACTCCATCCACACGTTCTGCTGATGATGATGCCCAATGATGTACGACTCCACACCCAATAGTTCAGAGTTACCAAACGTAAAGCAGTACACTGAATCACTTCCCCTTATCACGCCCGGTACCCGATACATTAACCTTTCGGCCGATACGCTCATTTCGGCCCCCCGAAACATCAGTGTCACGGTTGGCAAAGGAGGCAAAGTCCGACGAGTCAGGGGAACTCGGTAGCACAAGTCCATTGCTCCTTGGAATACGAAGTTGGGGTCTTCCAGAACTTTCAACGACGCTTTTGTCTGCCTCACGAACTCGTTCTTCAAAGCGGTGTAAACCGGGCCGAGAAGGAACGTGAACTGAGTTCCGGAGTCGACCATAGTTTGACCCGCTCCGGTATGGTCCGGTGCATAAACCGATTTTGGCAACTGTAGCATCGAATTTGCTACTTTAATACCCTCAAGCTGAACCGTGTACGCAACTCGGTCGAAGTACGGTAACGGAGTCGATATTTGAACTAGTGGAGTGTACTTTAAGGCCTTGAGCCACGAAAAACTCGATTCTCCGAAGAGTAAGATACCGGATGAGTCCTGGCCCGATATGCAGTAGGAAAATTTCTGCAAGCCCATCTGGGTAACGAAAGAGAGAGACCCCCTATTCATACCAATCAAACCGGTAGTCTTGGAATCTTCATCCGAGTTACTACTAAACCCAGAATCCATGCACCCGAATATCGTGGCGGGTATGGCCGAATTTCCGATATGAAAAGTATCGGAGGCAAGGTTGCCTTCAATGGAGGAGGCGTCGGCGTAGGAGATTATGGCGTGACAGAGCTTTTTCTTGTCGCAAGAAACGGGTATGGAGAAGTCACGGGTCCGGGTTCGGCAAGTGGGTGAAGTACAAGGAATAGGTGAATATGAGGAAGAGCGAAGTGGGTCAAAAACAGAGTGCAAGTTTGGGGCTTTTTTGCAGTGAAGCCATGAGAGCTCGCTTCCAGTGTCAAGAACCATGGTGACGGTTTGTGGAGGAGAGCCAACTGTGAGTGAGACCGTTAAGGACACATTGTGGTGGAAAGAGAGCTTGCTAGAAGGTCTAGGAACTGACCCAGAAGGAAGGACCTGCGTTTTAAGAGGTAATATAACAGCTGGCGTTGAAGCTAAGCAGAGGGTGAAGGAAAGGAAGAGCTGAGAGAAAAGAAGAAGAAGAAAAGAGAGCATGGTGGAGATGAAGAGTCCCATGCGAATGAATGCGGAACTGGGTGTGATGTAGAACAGAGGCTGGCGAGGCTTTTGGGTTTCAAATATCAGAGGGACGGGAACTCAAAGACTCTGCTGTTCGATCATCGATGTGTGTGGGTCTCTGTCCTTGTCGTGGAGACTGGTGCTCCACTTTTATAGATAGGTTTGATTCTATACGCTTACGTGTCTACATCTTCTTCATAGGCCATACACACCGTCTATTTATTACTTCAATGACTCAAAATCTCATAAAAAAAAAAAAAAAAAAATTTCAATTATCTCCACCATAGCAAACAACATAAATTCCATTTTCTAATTTTAACAAATTTTAATGATTCAATATTATTTCAAAATGCTTACACTATCTTATAGACGTGATAAAGACATTCTAAGACGTAAAAGTTTATTAAACGTAAGACAGAAAAAATCGATTGGAAAGCATTTGAAAGACATGATTAAAACTTTACTTAGAATACTACTCTTTTCTACGCTTATTCTATTAGTGTTGAATAAATCATCTTTCCACTCTCTGGGGCAAGAAAAACAAGGCCAGTGGCGTGGCGGTGCGACCACACTAGTGAGCACTTAATCAATTAATCACTAGACCATAAACCCCCAAAGTGTGTTTTGGGGTTTAGCCAATGTTGGTGAAGAATAGTTGCGCACGCAGACATGTCCCTTTTGAAAGTGGTCTGTGGAAGGTAGAACTGGGGGACAGAGGAATGGAAAGTATTATGAAAAGCGAGGTGTATCTGCCATCTACCCATTAACCTACCACTAAAATCCATTCCATGGCGATAAGCATCACATTTGTAGAGGTGATTGTGACTCCATAATTAAATAAGGATTTGAACTTTCCGCAAACAAGGAAAATTGTGACTCCTCTGCCCCCTGTGGCAGCTGCCATCTCTTTTGTTCCTATCAGTCTAGTTATCCAAGTTGTAATCACTTGTTTTCTTTTTGTTATTTGTCTTATTTTATCTTTTCATATAGTCATAATGATTCTCTTTTCTTTTCTTTTTTTCCTTTTCTTTTTCTTCACTTTAAAAAAAAAAATTAAATTCAAAATTTTATTTTCATTTCCCTTGCTTTACTCCAATTCTTAGGTATCAATCAATGAATATATACCAAACAGATGTCAAGGAATTATTATTCCCACCTTTCATATATGTGACCACACCAAGAAACACAAATTCTTTCCTAGGGTGTGGTGTACCCCATTCTTCTAATTTCTTCCTTCAAAATCACCTCCGACAATCGATAATAAGATTTCACCCCCTCCCTATCTCATCTAATTGAATTCAAAAAATTCCAACATCAATTATCTTTCATCTTCTCACTAATTAGATTCATATCGGTTTGTAATTAAAAATATTTTCAAGGGTCTGGATGATATCGTGTTAACGCTAATACGACTGTTTTGAGTCACATTTAACAAGAATAATCCGTATAGATCTTCAATATGAGTGCTCATGTCGTTAAGTGAATATTGACTTACTAAACTCAATTTAGAAATGGTTAAATTATAAAATAAATGCATAGTGTAATAAAATCTTTCCATGTTTTGATTGACATCTACAAACTTTTATTAGATTTTGAAATAATAATAATAATAATTTTTTTATATTAAACTCAACTTTTTTTATTCAATTTATTTTTGTAAAAATTAAATAACATCAATTATAAACTAAATATGTAGCACAATGAAATCTTTCATGTTACCAAAAAATAATAATTAATAATATTTTTTATCATTTATTTTGGCCTTACATTAAAATGAATTGTTGACTTTTTGTATTGAACTTATTTAAAAAAAAAAAAAATTCTAGATTGAAATAATTTTAAATTGTAATAGTTTTAAAATTATTTTTTAAACAATACTATTTTTATTTATTTTTTAAATTATTCTACCCAAATAATAATATGATTAACGAGTATAAAAAAGGTCATTTCACCCCACCATTAATCTCAATTATTCATGCATGAAAACGAAAGATCACGATAGGATACAAATTTTGGCTAAACTTTTCAACAAATTGGCAACACGTTTTGCAACCTTCATCGAGGGGTCGCTGTTGCTCGTTGGGGTCAAGTCATTTGGTCCAACCAAATGTCCTCTACCGAGCCACCACCATACATGATTCACCCACATTTAGAAAGGGACCAGCAGAGTCTATAAATATATATGGTTTTTCAGTAATCAAATAAATTTCAAACTCATCAATGGTGGGTGGCTGTTGGCCCGTGGCCAAACATTTGGTACTCAGATAACCTTTTTTTTTGTTTCAAATACTTCATAAATTTAACATGAAGTTTAGTTTTGATTCCCAATTCCTTTGTTTTTGTTTTTTAAAAGTGTTTTTTTTATTTGATTCTGGTGCAACAGAAGAGAGGGTTGAATAAAGAAATGAGAGATGGAGAAATCATAGACTAGAAAAACAAAGGGATTGGGTGTGGACTCACCATCAAGAAGACTGATGGAGAGGGTGACTCGTAGTGATTCACTACACGGCTTTCTTTCTTTCTTTCTCAATCATTTGTACCAATCAGTTTGATAGCATGTTAGTTAAATGGTCAGTGTCAATTTTCCTTTTTCTATAGAATTTAATACTCACTAAGACTTTGACATTTTTTACATCATGGGTCTATTCAGTGAACGCTAACATTGTTGGAAAGGGCACTTGGATTTTAAGATACTGTTTGGTTGCACGTGTCATATGGTCTATTAGGTTAATGCATTAATAAGTTGTATGGTAAAATTTAATATTTAATATTTAATATCGAGTGTAACAATAAGTATCAGTGTGACACAGGACGATGACAGTAAAGTAACTTTATTGTCTATTTTATTAGAAACTGTAAATTTTTTAATACATTATATTCATGCATTTACGATTCAGGTGACCATATTGATACTTCTGAAATCTGTTTTATTTACTCATAACTTTCATTTGATATCGAATAAAGCAAATATTGATTTTCATCTCCCATATAATAGATCTGAAATATGATAAACGTCACTAAATACGAGTAAATAAGATATACATTTTTAAATTTAAGTAGTGATATAAACTTATTTTATTGAATAAATGTAATTTTTTAATCGATGAAATTAAGTTATCAAATCAACTCTAGGGATGCACAAGTTGTTTATATTATGATTTGATGTTTGAAATTATTCGGGTTTTTCCTATAACCCTTTGATTTTTTTTTTTTTTTGAGTAATTAGGATTAAAGAAAGGTTATAGTTGTCACGGATTTGTTTTAGGAAGTCTTCTCTGATAGGGGAAGGACTGATTGTGATACTCTGTTTATTTTAAGCAAATAGCCATTAAGTGACCAAGAGCTTATTAATTAGTTGAAATATGACATTATGTTCAAAAAAATGAAAGTGGTAAGGGTAAATTAGTCTATTAATAAGGTCTTTAGAATTGTAGGTGATGCTTTTAATATTCCGATATCATTTAATACGATATCCAATAAAAATCTTATCTTATAATATTATATTTAATGAAATATATTATATGATATGATATTTAACTCATATAAAGAATAAAAAATATTACATTTAAATGTTTCATTTTTTTGAAAATAAAAAATAGATGGCATCATATGTTTGTTATAAAAAATATATAAAAGTTTTTTTTTTCATATTTAATATTATTTAAAAATCATTCTATAATTTATAATTTAATGAGTAATTTTTATTTATTTATTAATTATATTCATGATTAAAAATATTTAAAAACTTATAAATAAAAAATATTACATTTTGCTATTTTATATATATATATATATATATATATATATATATATATATATATATATATATATATAAAAGCATTTTGTATTTATTAAATATTATATCAAATAACATAATTAACTTTCTTTTTCGTTGAAATTTTCCCATTTTTCTGAACTCTTCTTTCTTTGTTACTAAGAATGACAATGACATAGTTTTTTTTTTATACCCGTCCCGTTCCTAAGATGACGGGTTTGAAATTTAAATAAATGGATTAAAAGTGAGTTTGATTTTTTTTTTAAAACTCAAAACAGGTTTAAGACGAGTTCAAGTATTGTTTTGTCTTATCCTTTCCCCCCTTTGATTATATATAAAATTAATTTAAGTTAAATTTTATTTTCCTATTATATATATATATAATAAAAAATTATTTTTCCATAAAATAAGTTATAAAATATTATAATATTTTAATTATTTTATAAAATATATTTATTTAATTGTAATTTAAAATTTTTATTTTTAAAAAAATTCAAAAAAATTTAAATATGACACAATAAGATAGGTATGGGAAATTTACATAGCCACTTTATCCTTTTTAATTTTTTAATGAGATAAAAATAAGAATTATTTTAAATAAATAGGATAAGGTTGTGAAAATGGACAATCCATGTCAAACTCCCATTAATATGGTACTTTCATTTTAGCGTAAATGTGAAATGAAAGGAAATGTCACATACATGGAAACGTTTAGTCAACTTTTTCAAAGCCTTTAATAAAAAGCAAAAGAAATAAAGGTTGATAACATTATGGATTTAACACGTTTAGACATTTCAAACTTCCTTAAACTTCTATGAATCATAAAACTTCGTACCAAGTCCTGTCTACCCAATTCAAGGTTTCAAAAAAGTAACTATTATGGTAACTAGTAAAATTAAATTATGTATCAATGACATTTTATATTTTGTCAAATCTACTTAATTTCAAAGATATCAACAAAACAAATATCAACTACGGAGTCAATGAGCCGAGTCATAGGTGATTATATATTAAAACAATTAATAATGATAATGATAAATATTTTCTTATTACTTTGTTTTGCACTTGCCCTATATCATCGTTCAACTACCAAATATCCTTGTCTGTTCATCCATCATGATATAGATAGATAAAAACCAATGTTTTCAAAATTACTGATTATTGAATCAGAAAAATTATTGGTTCACGATTCACTGGTCGGACCAGCGGTCGAACCAGTGACGTCATTAATATATATTATTAAAATAAAAAATAAAAAAATAAAATCTATCTAAAATTTGATATTATCTATTATATTTGTTGAATTTTTTCACAAAATTTTTTACCTGTCAATCAACCCAATATTTTCAATAATTTCAATATGCAATAAATAAAACAAAAAAAAATTAAATATTAAACATATCACTACAATTATAATCAATAAAAAAAAAATTAATTAAATAAATTAAATATAAAACATCAAAATTAAATTTTAAAAAACTAAAATTGAAAGCTCTTTGGGAGGTTCAAGACTTCTAGTTGTCGGGGGAGAGGGGAAGCTTCTCTAGTGCGCTGGTGGGGGGTGGGGCTTTGTAGGCCGGGAAGTGATGTTGGGTGCTGCCGACAAGATGATGGGATTTGCAGCGTTTTGGGGGTGGGGTTCCCAACGTCAGGGGTTCTGTCAGCTAGATGATGCTCCAAGCAGCAATGGAGGTATCATTGCCGGTCGGACGACGCTCCAGGCAACAGTGGGGGTACCCGCCACACGGGGAAGGGGAAAGGAAAATGAACTGTTGGGTCCGAAGGGAACCGCTTGGTTCGTCCAGTTTATCGGTCGAACTATCGATTCAAATGATTTGATTTTGGTTCGATCTTTTTCCGATCCAATTGGTTGGATCGGACCGGAACTGTGACTGGCTGACGATCCCATCCGATTTTTATAACCATGATAAAAACTGTCTGATTACTATTCAACACCGCATGCCAAACATTAAATACAGAAAACATTAAACGCATTAAATGTCACAATTATTACTAAGTATAAACAGTAGACTTCTAAGCTTATAAACCATTACGATCCAACAATCATTGGTGTTAAATACGCAATCAATGACGTAATAAAAGAATAGAGAAGACATTACTTTTGGGCAGAGGGATAAATACCCATTAATCACTAGAAAGAAAGTACGTTGTCATTTTTTTAGTGATCTCTTATTCAAGTTTTCCTTACCTAATTTAAGCTTTCAAGGGTTGTGCCCGAAAAACTCATCCGAACACTTTTTTACATGTGCATCCACCGTATAACTCAATCGGAAGCTAGTCGGATACTCACATTATTTGCCGTGTACCAACAATGCTTGTGGTGTGTATGAATGATTTGAATCTTATAGAAATTTATAAAAGACTCACAAAAATAATTAATTGAGGATAGAAGGAATTTAAAGTAAAACAACTTAGTACTTAGTAGGCAAATATAGAGAAAGGTTTGACTTGGTCCCTTGTTCCATCTACTAAATGATAACTCTCACACATCAACCCAAAAACTTAGATCTAAGTATTGAAAAATAACCAATTGATTAATCATTAAAAATTTTAAGTGGGATGATGAGATTCAGAGTCGAGCTGTATCCAGAGTTGAGACAGCTAAAAATATTCAACTTGGAGCATATGTTTCTCAAGACATGCCTTTTCCCTGTAATAGAATCCAGTCAAAACCTGGAAAATGGGTTATTAAGTGACTTTTTCCTCCAAACATTAAGTTGAAGGACTAGGAATCAATGAAAAAGAAAAAGAAAAAGAAAAAGAAAATCCGGGCATTGATTGGTTGATTACCCATTAGTGGAAATAAAAGACAAAAGATAATAAATTGAAAACACAAACAACACATATTTTGAATTCAAAAATCATTAGTGCACAAAATTGTCTACCCTAAAACACCAAGTTCGTTTTGAATGTGTGAGTGCTGACTCTGTCAGCACTTAAAATGGGTTTTGAATTCTAAGAAAACAGTAAAGCCCACGGGAAACATGGATTCTGATTCTCAGCACAACTCCCAACTTTTTTCAATGTTTGGACATGGGGTTTTGGCTCTTTTTGTTTGTCAGTTGCATCTCAATATGCCAAACAACAAATTATTAAGTAGGGAGATGATCCAAAATCCAAGCATACTGCCCCAAATTCACATCAAAGCCAGCATGAGGGTCCCCTTGTCTCCTCTTCTCCACATAGGGTCCCAACCCAAATGTTTAAGTTTTAATTCTTTTCTAAACTAGCTCAATAGAGAAAAATCTCCTAATGAGTATTTGATTGATTACTTACTAATGGAGGAGTGCTGTTAAGACATTAATCCATGGTTTTGTACCAGTACCCAGTCATAAAAGGAAGCACCCATTTCTCATTGTGGTAAAGAAAGCCGTCTAAGGTTTGGGTGGAATTTTGAAGGATGTCAAAGGCCCATCCCATCATTGTACAAAGGAAGAGGTCCAAAGGTTCGGCTGTATCGAATTTGTTTTTTATTTTATTTAACTTGACTGCTCAGAAGAAAAGAAAACGAAATTTCCCACCATCCAAACAACCCCATTTCAAGATATTTTCAAATCAAAACTCTGCAGTGTGAACATTAAAGAAGCAAGACGCTGTTTGATGAGTTTGTTTGTTTATTAGAAAAAACATCATCAACTTAAAAATCAGATTGATTATACCATTTAACCATTATTGTTTTATGATACTTGGCATAGGGATATGAACAGAATCAAATGGAAAAGGGTTCCTTCCCTGTCTCATTCCTGATTTTAGAGTAGACGGGACGCAGAAGGGGAATCCTATCACTATTCCCTTTCCTTGTCTCGTTTCTCATTGTAGACCTTTTTCCCACCTCATTCCTCATTTTAGAGGAAGTATCCTAAAGTCTCTAGTCTTGGTCTCACCTCTTAAAAAGAATTGCCATAGTTGAACGTAAACGACCCGATTGTTTGTGTCCTTTCCCCAAGGAAGACCAGCTAAATAAAAATCCTTCCCTCCTAGCCACAAGGAAGAATTGGGTTAAATTCTTTTTGGGTATTTTTGCTATCCCCAACTCGGCTGCTGCTAGTTAATCCAGGATAGCATCTAAATTGAGCTGAAAACCAAATTCACACACCATCATAAAGACATTGTTCCATGAATTCATAACCGGCACAATGGTGTTGATCTGATCATCCCTTGATTTTGATTATTGATGGAGAATTTCAAAATTCTTGCAGTCCATATGATGCACTTTCCCCAAGCCAGTTTCTACTCCAATTCTTTCAACCATTTGTAGCTGACAATGAAAACAAAGAATATGAGTTTTTCTTACCCTTTTAAAAAGGCAAGAGACGCCTCATCCTCCTAGGTTGCTGCTCAACCATATCCAACAGAAGCAATTCCCCTTTGGACTAGATGCAATACCTGTAAATCACCCTACAATTAATCTTTTTCATGGTATAAGATATAAATATTGATGGAGACACAGAAGACCCAAACTCTCATTCGAAACAAAAACATGATACCTAAGACAATTTGCACTTCATTTTTTTATTATGGCTGTTGCAGTTGAAGCCTATGACAAAGTAATGCTTTGGAAACTAACACACACCCACCAACAAGATAAGCTTAAATATGTCAGAATTGAGAAGCAAACTTCTGTAGAATCATTATTGAATATAGATATTTTATAAATTTCTGAAAAAAAAATGACTGAACTTGAAGACAACAGACTGGAGCTAAAACTGCTAATTGGAAATGATGAAAGAAAGGAGTGCAGGTAGTTTAATTCAATCCATGAAACTAGAGAAGGTATTCTGGTACATGAGGGTCGTGTGTACTATCCAGAATCCAACTCCAAATTCATAGTTGGGCTTTTTTTCTTCTTTTTCTTCAGACCCTACCCTTCATTTCATGGCTTTCTATATGTACAGCACAATGACCCAATAACCATGTCTTCAATCTCTGAATACTGAAGGAAAAAGATTTGCGTTCCTTCCAACATCACCATCTCCTCATTCCACTGTTAACTTCAAGGGCCCACGCTCTACGATTCCGTGAAGATGAACCCAAAGTTAACAAGGAACTACTGCTCCTACGTCTACTTCCAGATTCTGAGCTCGAACTAGAAGAGGACGATCCATGCCCCCCAAAGCAAGCCAACAGATTCCGAAACATCCGTCCCAATCCGCCCCTCTCTTGATTCCTATTCGTTCTCGACGTCCACGAAATTCTTCTCGGAGCACCGCCATTGTTAAACCCACCGTCCATTTCTGTATAAACTACCGGAAGCTCTCGCTCGCCGCCTCTTCTGCCTCCCGAAAACCTCCCTACAGCAAACCCACCACCCGGAAGCCTCCATATCGTCAAACCCACGGTTTCTTCGGGGGTTTGCTCGTTGGATTCCGGCGAGTTTCGCTCTTCGGAGGGCAATTCGTGGCGGCAAACGGGACAAGAGTTGCGGAGGGAGAGCCATGGTAGGATGCAATCGGAGTGATATATGTGCTTACAAGGCATTTCGCGAGCTTCGGCGCCCAATTCGAAGGGTTCTTTGCATACAGCACAGTGATGTTCTGTGTTTACATGAGCATCCGCGATCTCAATTGTGGGCATCGCCTCAATCGCCGCCTTCGATGCCGGAGGTTGCTCGTACCGCCCAATTCCGTTGATTTCCATCTGCGAAAGCTGTTCGAGAAGCCGGTCAAAACCCGACCCCAGCAAAAACTCCGACACACTGGCCGGCAACGGCCTAAGCCCCGAACCGCCACCATCGTCGTAGTAAAGATCAAACGCACCTCTATCTCCGCCCTCGCCGCCACCCTCATCAGCTGTTCCCCTCATAACGATGACCGGATTGAACGGCGACCGGTCGCCACGGCCCCTCCGGATGCGCCGGACCGCCGAATGGGAATTCTGAGCCGAATTGGGCCGATTATCAATCATGTACATCGCAGCCGCAGGAAACCTGTGGGGGCGCCGAGGCTGTTCCTCGATCTCCTCCAGAAAACCCCCATCGCAATCGGGACAGACGATTGCATCGTGACTCCAAACCCTAACGAACCGATTGCAACTATAGCACCAATACGACATCGTATAGAGATATCAGCCGGTTAGAAACACCGTACAATTGAATTGAACGAAGAAATTTGACGCAAATCAGAGAGACAAAAAAGAGAACGCTTCGGGCAGATATAAAAGAAATAATGTTTGGACGGGAAGAAAATGCGAGAAAAGCATTATAAAGGTAGCGTGAGAGGTCGCAACGCAAAGCGCGTCGTTTGTTAGCGTGTCAACTACGCTTAGCTCGTTTTACACGTGTCATACTCCCATTGGCCCCCTCCCTACGCATTCAGTACAGATTATGTATATACGTAGAAATTACTGAAAATCTTTTCTCTTTTTATTAAAATCCCTCTAGAAAATATTATCCTACATTTCCACCCATATTCTATATCTAAAATTTTTCATATCATCCATGTGTTCGCATTGGATGCCAAAAAGCGAATAAGGATTCCTCCATTCCAAAGTTGACCGCACGTGAAAAAGCTCAGAACAATTAGACATCCACACGCTTGGAAACTTTCCCATCCTATTTAATTTAACTTCACCCCAAACACGCCCTTTTGGTTGTTTCCCATCATCTTCTTCCTCTTCCTCTCCCCTCTTCTTTTCTAGGCAATTTCCTTGCTCTTTTCTCTCTCTTTCCCTCCTCCCTGTACCTTGTACTCATAAAAAGCTCATCTCTTTATCCTACTCAGTCTGTCCTCAACAGATGATGAGTGTAAGCTTACTTTGCATGCAAGCTTCTTGAGGAATGGGGCATGGCGACTTCCTCTCAAAGTCATTTTCTTAATATATATTTTATCTGTGACCCACAGATTTTTTAAATTTATGATTTAGTAATGAATGTTTTACTAGGAAGAAGAGAAAAAGGAGGATGTGGTACCGCCCTAACCACCAAGGCTTTGTTTGGCTGAAAATTGCAATGAGGGGACAAAGCAATCTCTATAATATCAAATCTGTTTGTTTGGAGGGAAAGAAATTGGAGATGGGTTTCCCCTAAAAGCAAATAAAGAACAAAAACAAGGATAAAACAATTTCCAACCATTGATCCCAAAACCAAGGAAAGTTGATGGCGTGGGACAGGCCAATCTAAAATGTTTGTTTGGGGAAACAATATAATAATTTTGGAGGAAGCACAAAATAATTGATGACAACTCAACATTCCACATGATGACATGTCTTCGAACACATGGCAGGCGTTAAGTGTGTATGGACTATGGAGGAGGGTTATCTGTCACAAATCTCCTCCATTAAAGTGAGTTGACTATGCATGATCTCTGGAATTGTATATGATTAGGATGATCTCAGTCTGACTGGGCAGCTTCATCTAGATGCTATTTGATTCTGAGGTAATATTGATATTTAATATATCATCATGAGAACTAATGGGTGTCTTTTGGGCATTTTTATTATTATTATTTGCACTCTAATCGGCGATTTTGCTTTAGGGGAATCCATACAAAATGGTTATTCATTTGAGCATTAAAATAAAAGAGATTATTTTTTGAGTTTTGAATGAAAATAATTTATTTTAAAAAAATCCACAAATTAAATTTATTAACAAAATAATTTTCAAATTAGCGATTTTCACCGACTTGGAAAGTTACAAAACTATAATCACTAATTACAATTTTATATTTAAAAAAAATAAAAAATATAATTACTAACCATGTTTTTGTGACATAAAAAAATAAAAAATAAAAATCTCATGTCATGTGGATGTTACATAAGTGAGAAATGTGGAAGTTAGCATAATGAGAAACATTAATTTGAAAATTATTTTGGTAAGGAATCTACTTCATTGAATTTTTTTAAATGAATTATTTCTAGTCTAAACTCTTCCTTTTTTTGAAGTGTCTTTTTAATAATATTTGATAACATTTTTTTTGCTTTGTTTTATTTTATTTTTCCTATTTATATTACCCATTCTTTTGGTTATTTGAATAATCTACCCTTGTTGCTCATTATTTGAAATTTAGGGCATTTTAAAATCAATTCTTCGAAACCCTTTTTTTTTTCAATAGAAAATAGTTTTCTAACCTAGTGAAAAATGATTAATTTGATTGAGTTAAACACCAGGGTGAATTGGGTGTTAAAAAGCTTTTAAAAAAACAATAGAAAAATAAAAAGTAAGAAGATAAATTAAAGAAATTGAAAGAAAAAGGTACAAATTCATTCATAATGATTCGATTATCTATGTTCACTCTTCTCAAACTGTTAGTCAAATGAGAGTTCTACTATCACTAAAACATTTAAAATTAAAGTCTTCAGATTTCTTATGCTTTGAATTTATAAGTTTCAATAGACCTTCATAATCTCTTCAAGTTTAAAATCAACTCGAAATTTATTCTCTCACAATGAGTTAATAACAAATGGATTTAATGCTACCAATCCTAGAACTAGTTTAGCTCATAATACAATAAAATTTAGATTGAATTTGAAGGTGCACTAAAAGAATTTGTAAGTGAAAAATCAATACACTTGGAAGAAGAGGTTTGAACGAGTAAAAGAATATTTTTCCAATTAAATGTAGTTGTTCTTATTCAATTTATAGGTTTTTAAGCTTGGTAACCCAAAAAGCCACAAATAACTTTGGAATAGCCAAGGACAAATTTGACCAATTCACTAACCTAATTGGTCTTCAAGTAACCATTGGGGTTTTTGAATTCAACTAAAGGTACAATAGATCCTTGATTGGTCAAGGCTATACCTTAACCAATTGCACCATAACTATTGGAAGAGAAAAAAAAGTTTAGGACACCCTCAACTGATTGAACTGATTCTTAATTAGTTTGCCACTGCCGAAACCCTCAAAACCCTCTAAAAAGTGATTAAAATAGTTTGATTTGAGATTTGAAACTTCTAATAACTTGTGTACACCTTACAACATTTTACAAACTTTTAGAAAGAATTTAGTTCTAGGTTTTGAATATAAAACCAAGATTCATCTATGTCCTTGATTAATTAACGGTTTGAAACTTAAAAAAAATATGAAAATAGACTTTTAAATGCATGAATATACAATTTGGACCTAAGCACAACAAGTATTATCTTACAAGTTGTCGTAGGTCATTTTAAGTCTTCAATGGCTCCAAGACTTCTATGGTGTAACTTTCTCTTGTAATTGTTTCAACTTTTTTTAGATTTATTTAAACTTGAAAACTTAATTTGATTTAAGTTATTGGTAAACTGACTTTGTTTTGTAATTATCAAAACTTGATTAAAATAACATTTGAGTTAACATAAAAATGAGAGAAACAATTTTTTGAAAAATTGTTCAAATTATTCTAAGAATGTAATATTTTTTAGAATAGATTTAAGATAATTTTAGTTTTTTTTTTTTTTTGGAGTATTCTAAGTAATAACTAAAAATATAAAAAATATTTTGAGAACTTTTATATTGTATATAAACATACAATACTTTTCATAGAGATTATGTTTTTTCTTTTAAAAAAATTGTTTTTCATATTTGAATTTTTGAACAAAAAAAATTTCTTTAAAAACAATTGAAAATTCTCAAAAACTATTTTTGGAGGATCATGTTGGAAAACATTACCAAAAAGAGCGTTAGAATTTTTGTGCAGGGGCACGAGGCCATATTGGATAAGGCTTCAGGATATACGATCATGTGGTTGGGCCTGATGGGTTATAGGTGTTTGACCAGACCCAAGCCCTCTAATTGGACGTGGGCTGATTTGAAGACCTAATCCCACGTCCAAATGACCATGAGATTAGACTACAACTCAGCATATTGGAATCAGGCTTGTTGCCAATCCAAGCTCAACCCGAGATAACAAAGTCTCCACACTCGTCCAGAGTGTGTTTGTTAGTAATTGTATGAAACATTTCTAATTTTTCTAATATTTCAAAATCTTTATCTTTTCAAATATTAAAAATATTAAAAATATTTCCTAAAATTATTAAACACATTCTCACCTAATTTCTAACCAAGGTGTTGAAACTAATAGAGTCTCAACCCCAATTCAATTTCATCCAACTTCAAAACTCAACAATTCCATCCAACTTCAAAAGTCAACTTAAGGTATCCCTTTCAATTGATGTTAATATATATATATATTTTTTTAAAATAGTATTTTTGTCAAAAATTCCCTTTGGGCCTGGCCTCCCTAGGATTGGCATGAAAAAAGGCATATAAAAAAATACAATGAATTAATATATGGGTCAAATTAACATATATATTATCAATTATATATATCTTATAATAAAATTATTGTCACTCAAATTATTCAACAATTTCAAAAAAAAAAAAAAAAGTCGAAAGAAAAATAAATGAATACAAGTCCCACCCATATACAAAAACCTGAGTGTAATACATGATCCGTCATGGCAAATAGCATCAATCTTACCTTTTTTTTCAGTGAATAAAAGGCTTAAAGTTGGTGACCACCTTCTTCATCTGATCAAGAAATGAAATGTATGATACTATTCCATCGTTCCCTGCAAGAACCCTATACTTGTCCTTCCTAGTAAAGTTGGTGCATTCAAACCCTAGCGTAGCTGCTAAGATCCTCTGCACATAATTCGCCACATCATGTGGACTTTTTCCTGCTGAGCATGTAGCTTCCACTGGTAACTGGTTCAAGAAGGTCACTTCGTAGATGGGTCGAGGGTTCATGAAGAAGAAGATAGGGTCCAAACCCTTCCAACCCCTTGCTGTGGTTGCATGAAAAAACCCCACCCTGTAATTCATGGCAACCGGCACGATCCTGTCGGTTAATTCAGCGAAAAGTGCGCTGAATCTCAAAAGAAAGGGTTCTCGGCAGGTTGTTCCCTCAGGACATACTGCTAAATCCCCTTTTGCCAACTCTCTTTTGATCTTCTCAGCGTCCACATGTCTAATTCTAGTTAACCGGACGGTGGGAATAGGCGATAGGATCTCCGATAACCTGGAAATGGAGTATGTTACCGCCGGAATGCTACGCTGGAGGACAGTGGACAAGACAACGGGGTCCATTAGGGTTCGGTGGGTGCAGACGAAGAGCACACCAGAGTCGGAGCCAGAGGCTGGCGGCGGTGGTTTTCCTTTCACAATGATCTTGCCGCCGAGTAGTCGAGACATGTAGGGAATGAGCCACATCGGTAACAACAAGCCCATGGCAATGCGAGTTACTGCAAGCAAGATGCCAAAAGGAATCCAGAAGATGATCAGGAGTGCTGTAGAGGGTAGCGGGCGCTTTACGAGGCGGCCGTCATGGAAGATCACAGGAAGGGGGCGGAGGAGCTGGCGGTCACGGTCTTGATTAGTCATGAATGGGGGATGAGATTGTTCCTGCACACAAGCCATGGTTTTCGTAATGGTTGGCATTAACGTATGCATGTGGTGCAACTACTGCAATGAATAGTGTAAAAAGTGGACTCAAAGAATTTGGCTGATTAGGGCAACAACTCCACCTCACCTTGCTCATAATTTCTAAGCATACCAACCAAAGAAATGATTTAAACACATTGAAGATAATTAATTTGATACCAAAATCTTGCTTCTTTGCTAAAAATACCCAAATCAATTCTGAACTCAAATCAGAAAGCTCTTTTTTCTGTAAAGTTTTAGAACAATTGTAGTATCAATTCAATCCTTTTCATGATTTCTTATAGGGAAAAAGTATTAAAATGTTTACCCTGCATAAAGATAAAAATGATGAACCAGATGGGATCCTTCCTAGCCCCATGTCTGGTTGGTTATCCTCAAACAGCATGCTAACACGATCAGCAATGGAGCCAGCTTCATTCCTAGTGAAACCAGTGGCGAACCCGAACCGGTTCACGACAAGTTCGCTCCCGATAACCTCATCAGCTCGCAGATGCTCCTTCAGGAACCTCTCCACCATAACCCTAGGAGTCTTGGTCACCACAACTCTTCTATCATAAGAGCTAAAGACCTTCCAAGCCTCCATATCAAGATCATCCATGTAAAACTTAGGCAAAACCGCTCTCGCCACCGATTCGATCTCTGATTCATGAACCCCAGCAAAGGCTACAAAGATGGCCAGCCTGAGTCCAGCATCCCCCATCCCAAACATATCCAACAACCGAATAATCGGCCATAGGATGAGCAACAAAGCAAACCGAACTAACCCTGAAGCCTCAAATGCCACTAACATGAAGTAGGAGAAGGGGTCAGGGTCCTTGACAAGGGTCCCTTCGAGCTCAGAAACAACAGACTCCATTAGGGTATTATTGCAGTTGCTGATTTCAAAATGTGTGGGTGTAGCTTGAGGATGACAAGGGTTATAAGGTTACTGGGATTAGATTTTTGATTGACTGGGCTCTAATGTGGGAATGAGGCCGTTTATCAGTTTACAACTACCCCTTTTATAAAATTTTCACACTCTCTTTTTCTTAGGGTGGATATATCTACATGAATAGAAGGATTATACGCCACGTTACCATACAAAGATTGATTACGTAACTCCAACAACTTTGTCTAATTGTTATATTGGTGTAGAGTCATTGCATTAGATCCATGTGTCCAGCTAAAAGTTCGTCTAATACCATGACCCTTTAATCTAGGTTACTAACTTGGGTACCATGAGCCATGTATGTATGTCATTTTATAAGATGTCACCTTCTATCTATGGCAGTAAATTGGTGGCATATCCAAATTTCGTTTATGAAATTGATTGGAATGTATAGATTTTGATACTTTATAAAAAAGTAATCATTTATTTAGAAGTTGAAACTAGTTTATATATGCCCGAGATTGAGGGGTGGTATGAACGATGATCAAAAGGTCATGTTTGAAATATTGGCTTTCATAGCAGAGTCAAAAGTTTTTTCATTTGTTTAAGGCTACGTTTAGTTCTTAGAAAGTTTAAGAAAAAAACGAGGAAAAGTATATAAAGAAGAAAAATATATAGGAAAAAAAGTGAAAAAAAAAGTAAATAATAAATTTAACGTTAATAAATTATTTTTATATCCTACTTCAAACTTAATTTTACTTATTTAACTCTTCTACGTAAAAATTAAATAATTTAAAAATATATAAGTTTCTTAATAATTTTAATTATATTTGATTTTCTTTATTATTTTTTATAATAGAATTAAATATGAGAAAATAATTTTATTCAACATTTTTTCTTTTCTTAATACTTTATAAAAATCAAACATAGCATAAATATTTAAATATTTGAAAAAATAAAAATAAAAACCCTCTAAAAAGTATTCGAATTTTTATACTCCACAAGCTCAAAGTTAATACATAAGTAGTCAAAAGCAATAGTATTTTTTTTTATAAAAAATAAATAAAATCCTAATTATTTTTAGGTAAATATATTAAATTGTACTCTAATTTAGAGATAGTACCTAAATAGTCAAAAGTATAACTAAAAATTATGCAAAATCCTAATTACTTTTAGATAAATGTATTAAATTTAAATTTCATAAATTTTGATTCACATTTTCTATTTTTTAATTTGTATCAAAACACATTTTTTCGTATATTCAAAAGAAAATTTTATACTTATTTGATTAATTTTATTATAAAAGCTTATGATATAAATAAAAAAATTTATATAAAAGATGGAAAAATATTATGTCTTACAAAAAATCTAGTTTAATTTATATTTGTAAAAATTTTATAATATTAATATCATGCCTTTAAAATTTCTAACTGAAGTTATGAATAAAAAACTTTGCCTTATAACCGAATACGTTTCCATAAAATTGCATGTTCATGAATCTATAGTCCTTTATTTTTATCTATTATATTAAAATTAAATAATTTTAATATATATAAGTTTTGAATTAATTTTAATTATATTTAATTTTTTTTCTTTTTATAGTGAAAGAAAACCATTTTTCTTAATAATTTTTTTAATTTTCTTTTCTTAGCACTTTTCGAGAACTTGGCTTAATTATTCAATGATAGGAATGAGTGAGACCATGACCCTATTTCCATATTATAATTACCTAACTTTTTTGTTGTTATCACTTAGGTTTAGCCCACTCATTTTAGGTGGATATATATTGTCACTTATTAAGTCACCGACATGGAAATCTCGAATCAAAGATAGAGACTAACCACAATCAATGATGCCATCCATCATGAATACCTTGGCAAATTAATTAATTTAGGTGCTATAAAATCTCCTAGGGTTACAAATATAAATTTATATATTAATGTCATTAAAGTTTTTGCATGCTCATGAATATATTAAAAAGTAATTTGGAAAACCTCATCATTTTCCAAAATCATTAATACAAATTCAAATCCTTGAATTCCAAATCTACAAGCAAAAGCATTTCCCATTGATAAGGATGACAATGTTATTTAGATCAACCTCTGTCCTAAAAAGAAAAAAAAACTTAAATGGGGTAACATTGGGGAAAATTTTCATATCTGTCATGCCCCGCATCGTTTTTCTTCTAATTTTCTAATTATATTAAAAATAAATATAATTTATAAATAAATAAATATTATAGATTATATATATAACTTTATCTATTTTGTATATGTTAAAAAATGAAAAAATTTAATTAATTTTTTATTTAATTATATATATAATTGTAAGCTATGAGCTTGGATTGAAGTAATGCCCAAACCCAGATTTTTAAAAGAATTAATTGATTCATCCTAAATTTATAAATCCAAATCCTTCAAATTTTTTACTTTAAAAATAATTCATTTTAATTAAAAAACTGTGAAAAAAAAAATGAAAGATTAGATTTTCAAATTTGAGTTTTCAATAATTTTTTTGATCAAATAACCATTAAAAAAAATGAAAATCATCCTATTGGGAGCAAACAAATACTCGAAAATACCCGTCCTATCATCATCCCTACCCATCAATACCCCATGCATGGGATTCATCACGTTGCAAATAGGACCATGGGTTAGATTAAAAAAGTTGCAATTAAGCTAATTCTTTAACTTTCAACATAGCTTGCAAGTCACTTAGTTTGAATGTGATCTAAAAATAAGCTATGATTTGCCGGGAGGGGAAAACTTGCTCATCAAATTCAAGGTAGGTTAGAAATTTACTTAGCTGCCAAAATGCCTTACACATTATATATTCAATCTCCAAGCTGTGAAGGGAAGCTTGCAGCAGGAATTCAAAGTAGGTTTGAAATCTTTCTGCCTTGTGCATAGTTGCTCAACCCCTTTGGTGAGAGCATTTTATGGCTTGAAGTTTTGTTCTGTCAGTTAGGTAAAGTTTGGTTTGAAGTGGAAAAATAGAACCCATCTTCAAGTATATTCTTCATATATACTAAGAAGATTCTTATGCCTTGTTTGGGGTACATGTGCCGGCTTCCCAAGGCCCATTGGGCTTAGTGCATGTACATTGAAAGCCCAATATGAAGCAGGTTGAGGCCTTCAATTTTGCTCTTCTGGCCCAAGCCAATTATAGATTTCTAAACTAGAAAGATTTGAATTGATTGCTTTTGAAATAAGGTTGAATGATTTTCAAAGAAGAAAATATTGGACAGTTATTAAGTCCTAAAAAATTGTAGATATTGATACAAATTTCCAAGGTATCTCTAGGTTTAAAATGTATGCAACATAAGATTATCCATTCTTGGTTCTTATATATGGTTAAGTAAAAATTTTATAATATGTCAAATATAATAAGAATAATAACTTCAATCTCTTAAAAGAAATGATTTAGCCATGTTTTTTTATAATTTTATTAAGAGAATTTATAACTTAAAAAAGTATCTTAAAATCAAGAAAACATTATTTTTTGTATAAGTTCTATTTTGACTTATATACGAAATTATTTCATATTTCAACAAAACATTTATAGTATTTTGTTTGGTAACGATTTATAAAATCAATACAAAATACATTCTTAAAATGTATTTATTAGTATTTTTATTTTAAGTGTTTTTAATAGAAGTGTTTTTTTTTTAAATTAATTTTAAAATAATTATTTATAAAATATTTTTCCAAAAAATATAAGTGAGTTTTCAAATTTTAAAAAGTATTTCCTAAATTTTGTCAAATACTTTTTTTTTTGAAACAAAAAATTTAAAAACACTTTGTCAAACTGAATCTTACTTTGGTCTTATGTATTCCTCCTTTTTTTTTTTTTTTTCTTTTTTGTATTTTAATGTTGCTCGCTTCATTATGTACCACAACATTAAAAGCAATGAAAACAACAAAAACAAAAGGAAAACAATCAAAATAAGTACGTTGCAAGCAGTGAGGAACCTATGTTGTGTTAAATTTGAAAGATATCCGGGGAAAAGAAAATATTAAATAGACAAAAAAGCTAAGAGGAGAAAAATAAAATAAAATAAAAATAGAGTTAAAGCTAATATTATTTTTATTTATTTATTTAAAAAATAAATACTTTTTAAAATACATAAAATTTTAATTATATTTAACCTTTTATTTTTCTTAATTTTATTTTATTTTTTCTATTCTTAGATATTATCTTTACATTTGAAAAGAAGGAATTTATGCCAGCCACTGAGACAAACACTTTACTCAACAATTCGATATGATAAGAAAGAAAACAATGATATCCATGAAGGGATTGCTTGAATTTCCAGCCAGCCAAACAGGTTGCAGCAGAAGCCATTAAATCTCATTCATTTTTCGACTGTCCACTCGGCAACTAATCAATATGTTGACAGTAGGGTTGCCTAAGATAAAGTTTGGAACTGACCAGAAATTTATAAAGAATGATGGTGCAAGGTGCACACATGGGCTGATGAATTAATAACAGTATCAAGTTTCGAGGGTTCCACACATGACCCTCTCCTTTCTTTACATTTATCCAACTTCAAGTTCATTTCTTTATTCAGTTGTGACAGACACCAATCTGAGCACTGAAATCCTTGAATTAAAAGATAATATTGTCATTAGGCAGAGAATATGCTACATGTTTTGTGAATGATTGATGATATGTGTTGGGTTGAAAATTAGGTGGGTTAGTTGGGGTTAATGAAACATTCGAGACCAACTCAAATCAAGAAACAATAAACTCTAGTTCAATTCAACTTGATTTTTAATTATATTAGATTATGAAACTTGAACCTGTCTTATTGCGTTATAATGAAAATGCCAGGAGTCAAGCTCTTCGTTAAGTTCATGGGAGTTTCAGGGAGCAACACCCCAATTATGTGTGGTCACAATTGAAAGGAGTGGGAGAGTCTTCACAATTGTAATTTTTCTATCTTCTTTAATTAATGGATTTCTTAAGTGTCAATGCTCTCCATAAACATAAAAGTCACACGCAGAATCATGTTAAAATTTTGTATCGTTTTCTTTGTTTCTACTCATGTATGTGATTGAGTTTACAAATTTGAGATAGTCATCCTGGACGTTCAATCCTTAGCTTGAAGTCTAACCGAAATTGAGTTAAAGTTGAAAATTTTAACGAAAACCCAATCTAAGTATAAATTGTTCAAATTCATTTAAAGATTGAGTCGTCGCCGAATCAAATCAAATTAATACACCCAAATTGTAACTCTAGATATAACATGTGCACGTAAAAAATGATTGACTCAAATGACATAGGTAAGAGTAGGGATGACAACGGAGTGGGTTTGGGACGGGCCCCCCTTATCCCATTCCCGTTTTCAAATAACCATTAAAATCCCATCCCCGACCCGCATGTCTTTTCCCGCACTTTCTCGGAAATCAAACATAACATAGAGAAAAAATGAAAAAAAAAATGATTACGGATTATGGAGTTGTTAAATTCTAAATAGCACATAAACCAAATCTATGTGAAATGAAAATTTTGAAAATAAATACGAAAATAAAAATTATCAGAAAAATGATTATGGATTTCAAACTAGGGTTAAAGCAAATATTTTTTTTTTTTTTTACAATTAATGAGTTGATAAAAGGAAGATAAAAATCATAAAATCATTCATTGTTTTCATGCATGTGAAGCCACTAAATCAAATCGGTTTGGCTTTGACAATAACAAATTACATGGAGATTTTAGGTAAGAACAAGAAAGAGGAATTCGAGCAAATAAAACCTAGAAATTTAGGGGTTTTTTTTACCTGAAAACAAGAAATCCAAACAAAACCAAAGCCTTTAGACCTTAGATTTTGGTACTTCGGGTGAGCTTCGACTTTGTTTTTTTCGTGTTTCAAGAAGGCAAAAAATGTAGCTAGAGGGGTTGTCTTCTCCACGAGCTATGAGCCCTATCTCCTCTCTCTCCTAACGGCTCAAAATCTGAGATAGAAATTTTTTTAGTTAGGAAAATCAATTCAAGAGTTAGGCATCTGAAAACAATGAGAAGGAGAGATTTTTGTGTTGAAGGGGAGTAATTGTAAGGAAGAGACAGGAAACAAATATTTATAAGTGGAGTTTTTTGGTATTTTATAAGATATAAAGGTTAAACTTGTAATTTTATATATGGGGTGGGACGGATTATTACGAAACCCGAACCCACCCTGAACCCGATTCAAGTTTTAAAAATTAAGCTCAAACCCGTCCCATCCCCAATTACTATGCTCTCATACCTGTCCTAACCGGGGCGGACCGGGGCGGATGACCTAACAAACCCGTGAAATTGTCGTCCCTAGGTAAGAGTGTGTCTTGTGCAAATAATGCCAAATTCAACATGAGCAATTGGAACTATTGTTTTTGTCTTCAAACATGGCTTTTGTTCATCTGATAGAGTAGAAATTGGCTTAACATGTGGTAGACTGAGACCTCAGTTAGACACTTGTTCACTTGATCACTTAATGAATGCATCTTAACATGTTTAGTGGTATCAAGATGGCTTCTGGTTTTGTGGAAGAGAGTTTGATATAGTCATCCTTCTTATTGCTGCCTGCTCAAAATTATGCTTACTTCATACAATATTCTAATTACCACCACATATAGTTTTAGAAAACATATATATAAGACTGCACCACGTATTTGGAGGTTACACAATGGAACGGAGTTAATGTGGCGAAGGACGGAAGAGTGTTGAGTTAGGTTCATGTCGAGTGTTCTATTCATAGGCTGCATTCATATGATCCATTAATGTTCAGCAACCACTGTCATTCCCATAATTAGGGCAAACGTTTAAGTTCTTCTCTAAACAAACCAATGGTGCTACTACTCCAACTCCGACTCCATTTTCTGCTATCAGGCACCATAATCTGATGGCGAAAGGTCATGACTGAGCTTTTAGGAGGCGAAGGAGAGGAGGCCATAGTCAGGGTTTAATAGCCCGACTAAACGATTTTAAAAAGACGACTTCAATATAAAAGTAAATTTCTCTTTTGGAAAAAACAAACCCAACATGAAAATGGTGAATTAATCTTCTAAAAAGACGAGTTCGATATAAATTTCTACTGTAACATGTATCATCACATGGCCATTGTGATGGTACATAGAATGAAATTTGAACTTTTAATGCTGAGATGGTTAGGTATGCATGGTAGTAGACTTAATGCAGCTCTAGGCAAGTTGCTTTGATTTATTTTGTTGGATTTTCTTGTCAAATCACTAGGCATATTCTCAGGCATTTGAAGGGGAGTAAACACAGAATTATATAATTTTAATGTGGGTTGGAATTTTTTTCAGAGGATCACATGCCTAACTTTATTACTTTGTACAAATCTCTCTCTTTTTAATCAAGACATATTGAACCCATTAACTAATTTCCCACCTAACATAATGAATTCACACAAACCTGCTACATTATTGCATTCAGCTGCTACCCTATCTCAATCACAAGGAAAGAGAAATTCAATACAAATAAGAAAAATTATATTGTATGGAAGGGAAAAATCAAGGGCAGTTGCATCCATATTTGATATTCCTAGTTGTTAATTGGTTATTGGTTATGAATCTAGCTAATGAGGTGAATCCAAGTAATTTATACCATTTTCTTCTTCTTTTTTTTTTAAAAAAAAAAATTCAATTTTTTTAGGTTAGCAATTTAATACTTAATTGGAAAGAAAACAATCTCACGCAAAGAATGCCAAATATATAAGGAATAATCATCTATAGGGTCTCTCGTATAGTATGTTAATGTAAAATATCACATGTCACACACTTATAAATTAATCCATTAGACATTAAAGGAATGTTGAATTATGAAGCTTAAATCAAATTTATTGTGCTACACAAAGAATGTCAGGGGTCGAGTTCTATGACTGTAGTTGATTTCAAACCATTTTATAATCAATTTAAATTCAAGATACATTTACCATGAATGTATTAGAGTATAAGAAATGATTGTTGAATATCAAGAAGTTGGAATTTTTTAGAAAGTGTTGAAAAAGAAAGTTACATTTGCAAAAATATTGGTGGACTTTTAGATGCCAAGAATATTCAAATGTCTATAACATGTTCAAACATTCGAACATCCCTTGTAGGACATTCCCACGGGAGTAGATGCATTTGGATAAGAGAACACTATTTACTTATTCCTTGTTAACATAGTAACACACACATAGAGGCACAAATAAGAAAAAAAATAAATAATGTGGTTTGATTATCAATGCAATCCCTACATTCAAGAGGCATACCAACACTTGATAATTGATAATTCACTAATCAAATGAATATAAAAAGTTTATAACAATGAAAACTTTTTTTCTTCTCTCAATTGTGCTAGTACCCTATTTTTTTCACTTTTTTTTTTTGTAACTTTGAATTATAAGAGGGTTAAATACAATAGCTATAGGAGCAAAAACATTATTTAAAAAATAAATGAATAAATAAATCTCCAAGGGGCACTTCCCTATTCAATCCATGTGAGCTAATTGAGTAGTTCGACCATTGTGATGTTAGTAGGGAACTCAACCCTCGACATCCTCCATGTAGTACAATGAGACTAATTTTGACTTCACAATCCAATATTCCTTTCATATTTAATAAAATAATTTACGATTGTATGACACATGGTTTTTTACCTTCGCAAACTTTCTAGGAGACTTTATAGGTGATTTTTCCTTATATATTTGGTGTGCTTTGTGTGAAATTGTTTTCTTATCATGGTTGTTTATTAAATTGCTAAACTAAAAATGTTTTTTTTGTCATTTATTAACTAATTTAAGATTAGTTATTCGGGTCAGCTTACGCGCACCTTAACTAATCCCGGGAGACCCTGAAGTTAATGATTGGGTAAACCCTCCAATGACCCTAAGGGGACTTGAACTGATGACTATTGGGAAGTAAACCCAATACGGACCAACTGTATTTTTATTATTACAATGTTATATACTACTGTAAACCAATGTTTCACTAGGCTTATATGTTTCACTAGAAAAAACATTTTCATTAGTAATTCACTAAATATACAATACAAATACATTGATATGATGCATTAATATATAAGCCAAGATATCCGTAGAATGAAAATGCATTTATATTATGATACAAATACACTAAAAGTACAATGCATATAACATGACAAAATTTTAATCTTTTTATTTTTTACACAAACAAAGACTTGTAGATGAGTGTATTACACTCCTTAGCATGTCATTTGCTCCAAACCAAGAAGACGCATTCTTTTAAATTTACAAGGTTTATATAATTCATTATAAAAATCATTGACAATAAAAATGTGTTTAACGTGCGGTGTTAATTCATTGCTATTATATATTAATATAGAAATCACTGTGGCAAGATAAAACAATTTATTTGGTTTATCCTACAATATAAAATTATAAACGTATACGACACATATACATTAGACATATAGCACAAGTACATTAACGTCTTGTTTGAATTGACTTTTTGAAAGCCAAAAGCTATTTTTTAAGCCACATACCAATCTTTTAAAAGTGTTATGGAAGTTTTTATTATAATGCTTATGACTTTTTAAAATAGCTTCACATGAAAGTAATGATACAATAGTTTTTTCCAGACTTTTTTTTAATTATGTCGAAAACTTTATAGATATAATGAACTTTTATTTACCCTTTATTTTAAAAGAAAATAAAATAAAATTTCAAATATATCATTTTTTAATATTAAATTATTCGATCTTTCTATCATTAATTTACTGTAATATACAAAACATGAGAAAATCATTTTTCAAAACATTTTTTTTTTCTTTTAGATAACCAAATATAGCCTAAAAATAAATTAATAATAAAAGGAATAATGATTTCTACTTGAAATAGCACTGCCCTAATGATGAAACTTTTAGGACTAATGACAACCCAAATAAAAAAATAATATGCAATAAAAGGAAATATGAAGAAGAGTCTCAACAAATTTAATTTTAAATAATTAATTTGTTTTAATTAAACTAGAAGATGCAAATTTTATACATCTTTTAAAACATATTTTACAAATAAAACACATTTTCTATAAGATCTTGATCATGTTCCAAATATTCTTACTAAAAAGCCTATCCATGCAACATATTCCAAAAATTAGGACATATTTCATTTAAGTTTTTATTACATGATCTTTTAAAACATATTTAAAGAATAAAACATATTGTAGATAAGATATTTGATTTTTTCTCCATTGTGCAAATATTCTTAACAGAAAGGAGATGCATAAATTTTCCCTTATTTATTTTAAATTAATATATTTTTTATTTTTAGTTTTCTTATTTTTATAGAGACAAAAGGGGTGTGCCTTGTGCCTATTTTGGACATTTCCTTATTGGTGGAGTTTACACCGAAAAGGTGATTTGTCCCACGCGCATTTGAATAGATTGGAAATGGGACCCACTCTCAGAAAGAGAAAAAGGACTCACCGTCCGTACATGGCCTTCACCTGACTGCCACGTGTGGATCTCTGGGTAGTGGATTCTCCGTGTTCTGAAGAAGCGCGTGGGCCTTCGACATCTCTAGAATTCGGAAGATGACGTGGCAACCACACCATGACTAAACATCCCTGTATGGCAGTGATTTTAAAAATAATAAAATAAATAAACTTTACATATTCTTTAAAGAAATCTTTTTTTTTTTTAATGTAAAGCTAAAATAAAATCTTATCAATATTAAGGAAAAAATTTATTTAGCTTAAACTTAGAGCATGTGATTTTAAAAAAAATACATATATTTTTAAAAATTTATAACATTATTTGATCGTTGTTTTTTAAAAATAGTTTTTAAAAATAAAATAAAAAATTGTTTTTAGAAAATAAACTGAAAAAACAAAGGCTATGCTTAGTTAAGAAAAACACCCAAAAGGAAGGAGGGAGGGGGGGAGGGGGGTTGAATTGGGTTTTTAAAATCTTTTCAATCACAATAAATTCAAATACAATATAAGCAAAATAAAGTGATAGAATTTAGAGAATTCAAACTCGGGTTTATAGTAGTTTGGCACTTTCTTGCCTACGTCCACTCTCCTCAACCTCCTAACCGAATGAGGGTTCCACTAACTTGAAGCTTCAACCAAGCTTCCAATCTTTTTACACTTGGATTCCGACTTCAATGAACTCTTACACAATCTCTTCAAGATTCAAACCTCTTGAAGGCTTTGATATTCAGATTTTTATAAGAAAGGATCTCTCAACTTAGCTTAAGGATAGCTCAAATACAAGATAAAGCTAGGATGACACACAATAGTGCACTAAAGGATATGCAAATGGTGATTTAATGCACTATAAAAGAAATGAGAGCTTTTTGATAAAGAACAGGTAGGTAGACTATTGAATGCAAGTGTTTTCTTATTAATAAATGAAGTGGAACTCTCAATTTATAGGTTTCTAAGCTCTGGAGTTAAAAATAGCAAAAGGTAACCTCGTCCGGTCAAGCTAGGAGTCGATCGATTTACTAGTTGTTGGAGCATTTACTACATGACAAGTTACCGTTGCCTCAACCGGATCTCAACTGGTAAGAGAATTCCCTCGATCAGGAAGAGAAGGTTATTGAGAGAGAGATAAACTTTTTGGCCTCTCTCAATCGGTCCTCGACCGGACGAGCACAACCGGTTGACCGGTTCCTCAAACAGTTGAGCCGGTTGGCCATAACGTTGATCGGTTGAGCCTTTTTAGCCCCAAAAACCTATTTTTTTTAATTCCTTTATTTTCTAACACTTAGACAAGGTCTTTAGGTGAATTATTAAGTCAATTATAAAATATTTTGCCTCAGGTACATTAGTTAAAAACTCAGGTTTTAATGAAATCGAAGTTTTAAAGAATAAACCGAGTTTTCTAAGTTGTATGAAACGTATGAAAATCCTAAGTGCACTCATGCATTCATCTTACGTTAGTTTCCTATGATCACAAGTCTTCTAGGCGTCTCGATTTTGTATCCATTTGGTTATTTGATGAATTTTCGAGTTTATGCCTGAGATTCTTAACCATTAAACAAATTAGTCACTTAACCATGATTTGTTATTATTAAAACCCAATTAGGAGAACCCTTGGGCTAACACAAACAAAAATTGTTTATCAATTTTTAAAAATTAAAAAATATAAAAAGTTAAAAAACATAAATAAAATTGAATATGATATCATTTTCTTTATTTTTTTCATTATTTAATGTAGATATAAAAAATTTTCAAATATAATATTTCTTTAAATTATATGTGTTTTTCTAAATCTCTTTTTAAAAACAACTTGTTAAATATCCTTATTTTTATAAAATACTAGAAAACTAATTGTTTGGCCGTATAATTTAAATTCGATTTATTATTTTTCTGTTTTTAAAAATTTATAACATTATTTGATTATTATTCTTTGAAAACAACTTTAAAATGTAAAGTAAAATAGAAAAAAAAATTAAATAATAAATATGAGTTATTTTTATGACTTTTAAAAACAAAAAGAAAACATGACCTAATTGACTATGTTTTCTTAAATTTGTTTTTAAAAACTATTTTCAAGTTAAAAAATAAAAAATAATTTTTAAAAACAAGTTTCACAAAATATAGGTCAAATGGGCTTATATTTTGTTTTTCAACTTAAAAATAATTTTTAAAAATAAGTTTTTTAAAACATGAACAAATAAGAATTTAATTTTTTCATTACATCTTTGTTTTCTATTTATTTATTTAAACATATTAAATATACTTGATAAAATAATTTAATATTATAATTTTAAAATTAAGACAAACTAATATATAAAAATAAATATTTTTTTTCTAAATCCCAAATGTCTATTTCTTAAAGCTATATAAATAAGTTTTAAATGATAAAATTAAATATAATTTAAGGTTTTTTTTAATTAAATAACTTTAATATATGAAGTCACTTTAAGTTATTAAATGAGTCATTTCAAAGTAAATTTATCCCAAAAGTGAGGTAGAAAAGAATGGGGCAAAATTTATATTTGATATAAAAAAAGTCAACTTATCCATTTTTAGTTATAATTTAATTTTGTACGCAATATGACTATAATTTTTAGATACAACTTTATGTTATGTTTAATTTCAAGAAACATTGGGGAAAATAAAAATATATTTAGGTTATGGTCAGTGTTATGGTCGGCCCTTGGAAGGTACTGAGACAATAAGAAAAAAAAGGTAATTTTTTTATGATTAATTATATAACAAGTTGTGTCCAAATGAGCCCTCGTAATTTTAATACGTGTGTGGACCCCGCATTTCCGCTCAATGCGTTTCCCACTCGATGGCGAGCTCGATTTTTATTTTGAAAAATTGATTTTTATTGATTAAAAAAATTGACTTGGAGTCGCCACTTATTTTTGTTTTATTTTTAAAAGGGTAAACAAAATAAGAAAGAAAAACCCTAAGTGTGACTCCTTATTCTGGAAAAGGTGATCTACGAAAAACCGGATTGGGTTCGGGGGTCAGGTTACTTATCGGGAAGGTACGGTAAAGACCGTAGCACCCCTCTAAGTCCCTAAAAACGGGTCTCTACTAATAAAATGAAGCAATCGTGGCATCTAATAAAGAAATCAATGAATACCCGAATTGATCATGCACATATAGGAATCAGTAGATACATACAGAATGACCAAAGTGAGAATAGATGCGTACCTGGGCAACGAGCCGTTATGCGCTATCAAAAAGTGAGGTTAGTGCGCAATTATTGAATATTTTCGAGCATGCTATAGAGCGGAATAACATCAATCACGCTTGGCAATTAATCAATCAATTATAAAATCACATATGTCGGGCCCCCACCAAAGCCCGTTTATTTTAGCATGAATTAATTCCATAAATTCCATTAGTTGGAATTACGGAATTAAATTCTTGCCTATTTCAAAACATTTTTTTAAAAAAAACATGGAAGATATAAAAAATGGGGGTCGCCAGGAAGAAAAATGGCGGCGGATTTTTATTGAAATTGATATTTTGAGGCCCACGAAAATAATAAAGAAAACTAAGGATGAAGATTTGAAAAAGTTAAAATTGTTTGAAAATTTAGAAATTAGAATCTATTTGAAAACGGGAAATTTGGAAATTATTTTAAAATTGAAGATAAAGAAACAATTAGATAAATAAATAAAGAAAATAAAGGACACGCGGCCCAGAAAGGTGGCCATGCTAAAGTGGCCATGCACGTGGACTTGAGGTGCAAATGGTACCCTGCTTTGAAAATTGGTGATCTGCAGCTTCAAGGAGAGTCCCCTTCTCAACGTGGTCCCACCACTTGAAGAGGAAGTTGTTGACCACCAGTCTGAACTAAGGAGACAGCTGCAGACTTTCTTCGCCAGCATCCCCTTTCCTCAACGACTCTTTCAGGTAATTCAGGGACACGTACTTGGCATCGGCAGTTTCATCAAGGTTCAGGATACACATTAAAATCTCGGACAATGAAGAGTAGATAATCCAGTTCATGCTCTCCCCACTTGCCATCTGACGATGCCTTGTAAAGCATGAGGCACAATGAAGTGAACTGACCAACAGGTGCATCTTCAATAGGAAAGCCGAATTCATCCAACAACTTTCTTTGTGCAGCATGCCGCGCTCCAATGTGCATTCTCATCAACGAGTTCTGATTCCTGATAAAGAGAATGGTTGCAGTAGGTGTTTATTCACACCAAAGGAAACAATCACCTTTAAAGCAAACCCTTGCTGAAGGTGCAATTCATACTCCGAGTTAAACAGCAATACATAGAAGACGCCATGCAGCGGGTTCTCAAATCCATTCTTGTCCATCTAATGACAATGGTAGTTGGTATCGTAACCAACAATACGATCATTCTCATCCACCAGAACACATTCGTCCCCGAACATGTGACGGCGCTGAATGGCCTCCATGCCGACATCAACGAAGGCACCCATGGCGGTCAATTCTCTAATTCGGTCAGGTCCCCAGTCTACACGCATCACCACGTAAGGTAAGTGGCTTGGCATGGCGGGGCTCATAAGATTGAGCCCATCTACTGACAGTGGAAACAAATCCTGATAGTTGCGTCAATAGTTATAAGAGATCCACCCCGGCATTGACATCTTGGGACGTTCTCATTCAATGAAGTTCAGATGGATGATCCTTGCCATGCTTCTTTCCCATCTCTTGGCAATTTATTCTCGGACTGGCAGTGCGTGTCTGAAGGGTCCATGAGGGAGCATTAGGCTCCTGCTTGATGAATATAAGAGTACCAGTTTGGCGCGTAGCTGTCTTCAAGAACCTGTCATTGCTGCCTCTCTTGAGATCTAAGTTAATGGCAATCATTCCAGGCCTGAAGTCAAAGCTCTCTTTCACAATCTTGAAAATCTCCTTGTCTGGAATCTTTTCAATGGCACGCGTGTCGATTAAATACGGATAAAGGCTCAGGCACACCAAAGGCGTATGAGACCTGCTCGATGCACTAGAATTTTGTTCTCAGCAGGAACGTCATAGTCACTGAACTTTGCATCATTCAGATTCATGTGAGGGACCAGGAGAGGAATTGCCATCCTTAGCCGGAAAGTTTCTTTGATTACAGCCTGAGGATATGGACATACTGGACTTCAAGGCGAGCAGCTTCTGTACGTTCGATCAATACATTTCCAACATCATCATTATCAAGCACATCTCATGGAAAGGGATGTAATGGCTAATCTGAGAGTCCATTGAGATTTATTGATTATGTGTAGGACCTCAAGAGGGGTTAAGCCTTTGCACCAGTCCAGACTGAGGAGTCTTTCAGTCATATTGATACCTTCAAAACTTGATTTCGAAGCGCAATACCGTCATGGTCTCTGTCTCATTTCAAAAACATGTTATATACTTCCCACTAAGAGTGAAAAACAGCCCATGCATGCAAAGGCCACGTGAGTGTAGATGAAATGGCCAGGGAATAGCTAAGGAATGGGTAACAGGGCAGTGATAGAAATAGGTTCGTGGTGAGGGGGAGAAGTGGTTTGGTGATGTATATGAGATGAAAACGAGGAGCATGGGGATGAGTTTGATCCATACGAAAGTTGAGGAGACAGGTTAGGTAATAAAGGGTAATGAGAAGGATGCACTTAATGGCAGAATGGATAGGTGAGAGAAGATAATGAGGAGAGTATCGATGTTGAGCAGTGGGTTTATGGGTATTTACAGAGTAGTGGCATGCATGGGAAGGTTTAGAGAGAAAAGTGGGGCAATGGCATGTAGAGAGAATGAAGACTATGACGGCAATGACTTTGCTTGAATTGTGATCAATAATGGGATGCAGCTGCCTTCATATAATGCCTGGATAGAGGAGCTTTCATGTCAAGAAACGACAAAGAAAGGACTTGGGCATGGTTTGACTGGCGCACCGATGACTACTCAAGTGGTGATATAGCTCCTGCAAACTGAAGTCGCTATTGTTCAACAGTGCCAACTGTGGGCCTTGAGCTTACAACTCATTAAAAACCCAAAACTTGATTCCCCAACATGGGAAAACCACCAACGCCGTTTGCAATCTTCCTCACTCGAGAATAATCAAAGTCTCAAGGATAAACACTGCCATGAACAATAAGAAACTTTGGTCTCAATAAATTAGTTGTCTTCTCAAGCAGGTCATAATCAGCAAGGCCTGTAGATTCATCGAGTCGTTGGGGCCTAGACTCACAATAAATTGAGGTGCCTGATATCTGTCTTTTAGGGGCCATGAAACTATGAGACAAGTGGCCCTACGGGGTAAGTCCAAACCTATGATCATGCCATGTAGATGGAGAAGGACAATGCATACTTCAAAGACATCTGGAGAAACAAACAATGGTTGAACATTGACACCTCTCGTCTTTCCATTTAGGTGGAATGCTGCCAAAGCCCTCTTCTGACTGAAGATTTCCAGCTCATCAAAGAACTCATTGCCACCATAGTATCCTCTTCTATCTCTTTCATTTCCTGCACCCATTTCAAAGCATTTGAAAATCCCTTGGAGGAATTTGCAGGAAAGACAGTGGAGTTATTGGATTTATCAAATCCCTTATCGTTTGCAAACTTGTTGATGAATGCAACTATGCTTCTGTCACTCTCATAGTAAGTTGCACATATTGTATTCCTTGGAATCAAGACAGTCATGACACCACCAGCAGTCTCCGAACCAAGGGAGAGAGAGGTGACATCTAACAACAGTAGGTCTTGGACCTTTTCATTGCCCTTACTGCTCAAGATTGCAGCCTGCACAGCAGCGCCACAGGCCACAGCTTTGACACTGATTTGGATGAATTATCCTACCAGATGCATTCGATTGAGGAAAGTGTCTTTAGTCTTCTCAAGAGCTCAACATCATCAGGCCTACAGCTTGTCTTGGCAAAGCTTTCAATTGCAGCAACTAAACCACATTTTCTAAGTCAAACATGACACCCTCAAACTTTGATCAGTGTCATTCGGAGACAATGAAAGAGGGGCAAAGAGATGATTATTGATCCACATTGATGTGAGACATGGTTTCAGAGCTCGGCTACATGGTAGACTGTTATTCAGAATGCAGATGATTGCTTTCATGAGCCATTATGATCGATATACCCATTACTCTCCACGCCTCAAGACAACATGACTTAGTGGTGGTGATGACTCGCTGAAATCCAGCAGGTGATGCTACTCAGTTTTTTACCCGGCCACGTTCAAAAGCCCCATAAACCCATCTGTATGCGCGAGATTCTCTTTTTCAGGAAACCCACTTCGTGAAATATTGATGACTCCAAGGTGTGATTTCAGTGTAGTGACCTTCATTTCCTCTCTAACCTCACACAAACTCCAAAAGGTGATTCACAAATTTAAAGAAGAAAACGTCTATGAAAGAGGAAGGATCACAGGTTAAAACAAATTAAATCCCAAGAAACAAACAGGAAATGCCAAGTAGCAAACATATTTAGCCTCATTTCAGATGTGAATCCATGGGCTACGAACAGGGGAGTGAGAGAGAGGATTAAATCAAACCATGCGAACCCATGTATAAGATGACCTCAAACGGAGCTCAAAAGAACGAGTCATTAGCAGGGCAAGCATTTCTAAACAATGGATGAAAGTTAAACCAACAGAAAAAAAAAAAAAAAAACATGAAAGACAATATGATAGGAAAATATGAACTAAAAATTGACCATACCTGCACCTGGTTAAATTCCTCTCTAGCAGAAATGAACCAGAAACTCCTCAGCTCCTTCTCCTCTTTGCTCTGTAATAGAAACGCCGCTCCCCCTCCAGCTAACAGAATCTCCTCTTCTTCCTCAAATCTCCTACGTTCCTCTCTCAGTAATATAAGACCAGAGAATATCTCCAAACAAAAATCCTCTCCTCCTTTCTGAATCCTCTCCCCAGTAGCCTAGAAATCACCTCTCAGCAGCTTCCTCACTCTAACACTCTTCCCCAAGGGCAATGGATACCTCCCCGGAAAAACTCTCCTACGCTCCTCCCTCTACTGCAGCTGCCCTAAAAATGTCCAAACCTAAAACCTCTCACCTGAAAGCTCTCTCTGCCTTTCTCAAAACCTCCCCCTAAAACCCCGGATACCTCTCCCAACAGAAACGCACCCTCCCTCCCTTTCCTGCTGCCTGCCTACCCCAAAAAAGCAAAAATCCCCTTTTCTTTATCCCTGATCTGCCCCTCTAACCACCTGCAGAGACAGCCACCCAAAAAACCCCACTACCAGCCTGCAGCCTGCCCTATTTCTCTCTCATCCGCTCCCATGCAGCTGGCAGGAAACTTCTAGAAGACCCCTCCACGTGTCATCCTTCCATTGGCACTTCAAAAGGCAAGGTTGATTCACCTGTGGCTACTGAGGGCGCGACACGTGGCTCGCTGGGGTGGTGACACGTGGCTAAAAGATCTGCAGAAAAGAAAGACCTAAATGGGGGTCTACAACGTGTTTACAAGTTAAAAGAGTTGTACATATATTTTAAAGCCGTGATAGCTCATTCGGATTAACCGATGAAGAGTAGACATGGTTGGATATAAGTATTTGGAAATTGTATTATAAAAATTAAATATAATTAAAAATTTATATTCCTCTAAATTATTCCATCTTGACAAAAAAGTTAAAATAATTGAAATATGTTTAAAGTAGTATATAAAAATAATTTATTAAATTTAAATTTATTTTTATTTTTATTATTTTCTTCAAATTTTTTGGAAAAACAAATATTACTAAGGAAAATATTTTTTCTTATGTTTATTATAGAAAATGGGGAAAAATTATGTATCAATAAAATTAATTTAAAATTTATATATTTTAAAATTATTTGATTTTTATATGGAAGAAGAAAATGAAATTATTTTTGCTAATTCTATTTTATCCTTCAAAATTGGCAACCAAAAAAAATCTCATTTGGAATGCAAAATGTCAAAATCTAATCTCCAAATTAAGAAGCTTTATTTACCAAAGAAAAAGAAAGTATCGTCCCAGAATTGGAAAAAGAAAAAAAGGGGGTGTCCAGATAACAGTATCTAAATAAAATAAAATAGACAAAAAAGGGAAAAGAAAATCCAAAGCAACATTGCAGCATTTAATCCTAGCAATAAAACCCTAAAGACCCTCCTGTAAGAACAAATCCCCCAAAAATCAATCTCCACCCTTCACAACCGAAATCCAACGGCTCTCCTCTCACCAGCACTCGTGCTTATCACTCCCCGATTCATCACTGTACTGCTTTCTCTTTCCCTCTCTCTCAGTTCCCCTCTCTCGAAAAATGGCCAAAACCATCAAAGATCATCCACTCTCTTCACCAGAGGCCCACAAAGATTGTTCATTTTCAATCCGATCTCTATATGTATGAGTGAATTTGGACTAAAAAACACAGCCTTTAACATACCCTTTTTGTGGCTTTTTCATCCAAAGCTAATGGTTTCTCTGTTTTGTAGAGCTTTAGATTCACAGTTATGATCAAG